>NC_064617.1:668499493-668805493 GCF_023898315.1 Schistocerca nitens | reverse complement strand
TCATTGGAAAACAAGCCGTAATTGAGACAGTCGTCCGTTACTAAAAGAAGTACGGTTATTTGTGTACGAGTCCAGTACTGAAAAATCAGAAGTATGAGCTGTACCAACAGCCTGTGAATTCTGAACTTCCAACCATAGGGAAATAATTTCTTCACTAACAAAATTTTCTACAGGTACGGTCAGAGTTCATTTTAGTTTGTACTATCTACAGAAGCACTGGTTTTTAGTTTAATGGTAAAATGATGCTTCAGGTGACATATTCGTGATTGACTGCACAGTCTCAAAATATTCTGTCTAAACTATTCAAGCAGTAACGTAAAGTATTAACGGAGTAATACATTTTAAAAAATCTAGAATCACAAGGATTTGCTTTACAAAGCAGCTACGTTATCCTAAAAATACACGCTTTATTCCTGTGTTTATACTATGCAGTAAAAACTTACTACGGCACGTATTGTAAGAATCAAGAAGCAACTTGTGCCACAGATAAAACCGTAATGTGGACGTCAAGTGAAATGTTCCAGCTGCAGTGTGCTGATTTCGGCTCCTTGTAGGGGACGTGGGACACAAGCATATATTTCAGGCGAGCGCCATTCACATGCAAATTCACTTGGCACTGTAACGTGGAGTCAGATTTCCGCACCAAACGCAGGACTTTCTATGGTATAAATTTCTATTTTAATTCAGTCTTTTATACATATTCTTGTTACAACGTTACATTGTTACGCCGGGTGGAACGCGCTTCGTTTCCTTTATTCATAGGTTGAGATTCCATTGAAAGCTATATTACGTTGCTGGAGCTCTCCATAATGTGGATATACGTTTGGCTGTATCAGCTGTGCTGACTCTTGCAGCATTGCATATTTCTAATTCGTTGTCAGTCTGTCCAAGGGAATGGTAAAGAGTAAGAGTATATAAATACAATTCTTTCGTTTACTAGCAAGAGGTGTGTAGCAATAGTATTTTCTACCCATACATTTTGGAATAAGTCGTGACATAGAATTCCAGGAGAACTTTATAATTATTAATCTCTGCAGTTTGACAGATCTGATAGCATAGTGGTGATCTCTCAAAGCACTTCTTCCAGCACAAGCAACACATTCTCTTTTAATACAGATTGAAAGCTGCTATGCTGTCACCTGATTTGAATCACAGGATTATCAAGCACTAATCTGTAAATGAAGAGTTACAGAGGGTATAAAGGAAAAAAATTCTGAAGTTTCCTGTCTAGTACACAACACTGATATCATAAACTCGCGGTGAAATTTATCTCGGCATCCCCATCAGATAGTTCAGATCACAGCGAAAACCTCTAATCAGTGTTTTTAGATATCCGAAACCCATTCTACTCCAGAGATTCTCTTGCTAACGGGAGTTCTGTAATAAGCAGTATTTTATCATTTGTCGTGTTGAATGGAAGAATTTTTCGTTCGTAGAGACCAGGAGACGAAGTCATAATTCACGGCAGTCGTAGTATGACCTAACTTGTTGTTATTTCGAAAATATTTTATAATATTTTATAATTACAGAAAAGAAAAATACTTGTAGCCATGTAGCTATGAACGATTACCAAATAAAAAAATTCACTGGGTGTAATGAAACTGAATCACTAATAATTCCGGAAACCGTTGTACATTCGTAATATGTTTCTTTGCCGAATAAACTGTTGTCTTCTATATCAAATACGAGTTTCCAGATTTTATTTTCACGAAAAACATTCACCAAAAGTCAATAACAATGTTACTGTGATCGTTAACAAGTAACCTTCATGATAAATGAACATTCACATGATTGACACAAAGACAGAAAAATCTTGCAACTAATATATACTTCTGAGAGTACTAGGCACTAACATTAATCTAAAAAAATCTCCTTTTGACTAGTTCATGTGACGATACAAAAGTCTGATTTATTTAAACCCACGAACAGTTCATGAGAAGATTATGTACGAGTACAGGTGTATAAATATTTGTGATATTTCAGTTACTGACATTAACTTTTAGGCAGCGCGCAGTCTTGGTGAAATATAGAGGGACTAGTGTCTTACACGATCATCTTTTGCTCTTCTGTGCACTCCGCTCATGTCTGACGATATTACGTTCCAAAGCACGACCAGTTCTCTCATATAATACTGTGTTCAACTGCGCTAGTTTCTTATTAAATTACCAACTGCAACCACCCTTGCATGCCTCGCCCTATACAGACACTGCCAAACACAGGAACTGCACAAATTTATCTCATGCGAAATCGGAGACAACCTGATGAAAAAAGTTAATAAGTCTATCTATGTGTGGGTCGCATAATTGGACGGGCAGTATGTGAAGCGGACACTGGGACAGATGGAGAATTTGGTCAGTCGTGAAAGCGTGCTCGGACAGCCAAAGTAGTTGGGGCGACCGCTCACGACGAGATCTGGTTCGAGTACCGGCTCGGCATAAATTTTCGTGTGTGTAACGTAAACCATATAGCTGTTGTGGTATTAAATTCGCAATTTGCGAATACATTTCCGAATCTGAATCAATCACTTTGTAAGATGTGTATATTTCTATAGTCTATTGTCGAACCACAATTTATGAAAGATGTTTGTATTTTATTAATAGGATTAAGTAGGAATAATTAATATTTGCCATTTTGGAAATAATTGTGGTAGCAGGGAATGTCTGCACCAAAGTATTGTTGGAAAGAGAGACCGCACACTGATATAATTTTAAAAAGGGCGGGAGAGACCTCGTATGGATACATTTTAACGAAAGAGCAGGAAAGACCGCGCATTGGTACATTTTGTAATGGTAGCAGGGATTGTCTGCACCAGAAAGCTTTGCTGGCAGGAGAGACCGCACTTTAGCGTTCGTAGGAAGTCAGTAGTAAGCGAGATGTGAAGCGAGTCGGTAGCAGGTCTGAAGCGAGAGGTTGAGAGGAGCGGTGTGCCTGCCAGCCACCAGCTATGATTTACAAGAGATTATAAACGGATGTACAGGGACATCAGCTAACTATCATCATAAGAGGAACTATATTAGTAAATTAATTTTTTGAGACTCAAGACTACTGAAGGTATGTTTGCGCATTGCTAGTTCTAAGATTATTGTAAAAAGTAAGTCCCATTTGAACGTTTGTAAAATCATTTCATTCAGAATATAATTAATTTTTGCCAGCAATATTGCATTACTGATGAAATCCATCTCAAAAATCATCAATGTAAAACTTCGCAAAATTTTATTGTTGTCAAGAAAAGGTTAAACTATGAATTACGTAACTTCAGTCAAATTAATTAAAGAATAACGACAGCTTTGCTATTAAAGAATAACGTCAGCTTTGCTACTAAAGAATAACGTCAGCTTTGGTAATAAATACAGCCACTTATTATGACAGCCCACCAGCAGCTAATAGAGTATAGTAAATCAGAGTAAGTATATTCATGTTGCAGTTCGATGTAGCAGTCATATGGCGATCCAGTAACAGTAAAAAAGGTAAGGAACAGTTTTGGGTAATTGCAGATAATGACTGAAGGCCACGACGTCGACACATTCCATGTTTCGTCGAAATAATCAGAAAATCACTTTTAATAAGCAGCAATTAAATTTGTATGCGAAGATTGAGAAATATTTTTAGCAATCTTGAGAAAAAAGACATTTCTTCACGTTTCTTTAAACCGGAAAAATACTGGTTTTTGTGTGAAACCTCTCGCCTTGCTCGTAATTCTCACTCAAAGAATGGTTATTGTAAATAGCTCTTAGAGAGGAGAGATTTGGAAATAAATAATACATACACATACACACATGCGCACACACGCACACACAGACACACACACACACACACACACACACACACACACACACACACACAGTCCACTTACAACGCATACGTACACGCACGCACAACCTTCACAGGTAAATTTTTCCCTAAAGCACAATAACAAAAAATTTATTAAGAAAATATTGTTTATCCACCAGGGTGAAATTAACCAGTAAATTTCCTTTATTGTTAAATTCTTCTTTATGAGAATATGAACATCAATTCGCCGTTTCTTATAGAGCATCTGCTATTTTTTATTCGCTACTGCTCTTTCTCTCCTCAAGATATGTCCAACACCGTATCTCAATGTACCATGCAAGTAAACATGACGTTGCGAGAAACATAACACATTAACTAGATTTGCTCTTTTGTTCTGGTAGCACACTTCTGAAGTTGACACTGTAGAATTGGAAACACAACAATTTTGTTATATTACTACGTACACCGACGAAGAGAAGGTACAAATGCTACCCGTCCATGGAGGACAGAACAGATAGCAGAACAGTATTTGCAATAATGTTTTCTTTTTTACAATATAGGTACACGTAGCACACTATAGGCGAACGACAACATGGAGAATTTCTGCCATTATCTATGTTTATGTACACTGTACTTACACCAATTATCGCTTGAAGGCTGTTGACTGAATCAACGGTGTACATTTTTCTTTTGCTTCAGTTGGTTTACTCTTAACTTCGGTAAGTGGACGCGTAACGTTGCCTCGAATATCTGCATTGTGCAGTAACACAGGAGAGTAGTCTGTTTTATGTTACCATTTTAATAAAGTTATGTTTACTTGATAAGTGCTCTGTGACACGTTTTTGAACATTTCTTTACCAGGGTACGTGGATTCCGGAACAAAAATTGCAGGGAACTATTTAAAAATGAAGTAGCTCTGTTCATTTATTCGTAAGGGGAAAGTTGCAGAACACGCAGTCATACTGTTAATGTTTCAAATCTCTCGTTTCGCGGTACGCAAACAAACTGAGAAGATGGCGCAGTCGTCAGGCCCCTAACGTTATACAACGAGCTCACAAACGATTTTTACCACTTTGATCAAACATGTTTCAGAAACTGAAACAGGTAGAAAGCTTCGTTTTGCCACATAATGTTCACACTCATCTAAAATCTTAGCATTCGTTTAACAGAGTTCATTGTGTGCACGGTCTCTAGCACGCAGTATGCCTGAGCATTATTCTGGTTCCTTACATGTCCGATATAGAATGTCATAATTTATATGTGCAATTGATGTTTCAACGCGGGCTCTCAGTTCCTGCAGCTTTCCCATCGGTATCAGATAGACTGCATACCTCGCAAAGCCCAAACAGACAAACATGTAATGGGATTATGTGTGGAGACCTTAGAGGCTAGGAATGGGTCATCCTCTGTCAATCCAGCAACCTGGAGTCGTGACGTTCAAGTCCTTCCTAATGATCGATGCCTGCGAGGAGGAGTACCATCGTGCTGCAGCATGACGCCAAGTTGCAATTTTTCGACCTCTGGAATTGCTGTCATCCAAAATGTCCAGATAGCCAGTATTATTGACGCCTCTGCGAAGAAAAACTCACAACACACTGTTATGAAAGAGAACACATCATTGGTTTACCGTCGGATGTTGACGCATAATTTACATGTTAAAGTGGGGCTTCTCGGAATCCTAACTCCAGGAATTGCGTCGGTTGGCCTTCATTAGCATATGATAGCACGGTTCGTCTGTGATCATCATATTTCTCACATGGACTGGATGATCGACGACTGTCAATGTTAATGTCAATTGCAGAGGCTTTGCGCTTTGGCCTGTCAACAGGTTGAAGAGCATGCAGCAGCTGCACTTTTTAGACACGAAGGTTCAGTCCCTTGTGTAGCACCCAGTGCACTGTGGTTTGTGGTAGCTGCGACTGTCAAGACGCTTGGCGGATTAATTTCATTGGGTTTTGGATAAATGCCTGATGCACTCGTCACTTACCTATATCACTCGCGCTCACACGCCCAATGCATGGGGCCTTAATTAAAAAGAAAGGACTAATATTAATGAATAAATGCAATGATTTTACTAGCTGTGTGACCGGTTACGAAGTCTCGTAACTGGTTGGCCCTGACTATTATTAGCACGCAATCTGACTGCATAAAATAAAAATAAAGGATGACAAGGAATTTCCATTAACACAATTGATTAATTAAGCCCTCTGCAACTATAAAAGCTACGAAACAACAAAGCACAAGTGTAACTGTTCTATGTGTGGTAGTGTGACTCAACGTACATGTATCTGGCTCGGTTCTTTCTCAATACGACAAAATAATTTAAACACAATTTACAATGAACTGACCGAAAAACCAGAAATACTATAATTGCACATAGAAACCACGATTACAAGTCTAATAAATGAACACGAGCCAGATGCTTTGTTGACTGTACCTGTGAGCAAGAGCGATTGTTATGAAAGAAAACTTTAATAACGATTTACCTCATTATATACTGACGAAAATATTCCATTACACCAGCATCATAAATCAAAAGCTCATCTCCTTTCTCAAATATATTCTGACTATTGCATCTTCTTTCATCTGTACATTACACCAACCGAACAGTACAACATTTCAGTCAACACTCAGATCGTCTACTCTCTCGCCCAACAGAATAACGAATGCTCTCGACATCCTCTGAACTACTACTGCCAGTGGAGGCGGCGGAATAATAATCTTTGGCGCAATCTCTGGCGCTGTGACTCAGTGTAACCACCTTTCACCAGAAATCGTCCTCTTTATTACAAGTCCGCATTCCTTGAAGCTCGTGCTGACCAAGAATTAGTAGCTTTCATTCAGTTAATACTAGGCAGAAATCCAATCTGCATTTGGTTCGCACTATCTTCCTTGACTCTTATACAGAAAGGCCTAAGGTATTCTGATGCATCCATTTTCAAGAAGCTAGCAGAAGAATTCTAAAATCTTAAGAGTAATCCACGCGCTTTCACATCTAAAATGAAGAGTTTTCTTATTGGTCATTCCTTCTATTATGTTGAGGAGTTCCTTGAAAAATTAAGCTGGTTCCTACTGTTGATTGCCTTTACATAAACTTGTGCCTTGATGTACTTCTGGGAATCAGAAACATTATATTTCATCTGTTAATACTTTTAAGTTGTAGTTTCATGCACTGACACTGCCAAGGAGATTGGCACCTCTGTTCTGGCCTAAGGACCTAGACGTGTAAAATAAAATACATAAGAAAAAGTGACACAATGCAGCCAGAAAATGCCGTCAGTGAGTATACGTACAGTGAGGTGACAAACGTCGTGGGATACCTCCTGATATCGTGTCTGACCTCCTCTTGCTCGGCACTTAGTACAACAATTCGTCGTGCTATCGACACAAAAAGTCGTTGTAAGTCTCTTGCCGGAATATAGGACCATGATGCCTGCACATAACTGCGGATATGTTGACGGTGCAGGATTCTGTGAACCAAGTAACCTTTCAATTATGCCCTTAAATTTACCATGGGACCCATGTCGGGTGAGCTGTGTGGCCAAATCATTCACTCGACTGGCCCAGAAAGTCCTTGAAGAACATAGTGTCCACCAATGACTTTAAAAAGTTCTCCTAGTAGCCGAAAGCTACTATTTCCAATCAATGATAGATTAGTTTAGACAGGAGGCTCCACTTCGTTCCGTGTAAACACAGCCCACATCATTATAGAGCCATCACCAGCTTGCACAATGCCTTGTTGACTACTTACGTACATCTCTTCGTTGGATCTGTGCCGCATTCGAACCTTACCAGCGCAAATCGGTACTCATCTGATTAGGTCACGGATTTGCAGTCGTCCCGGGTTCAACTGATACGGTGGCAAGCCCAGGGGAGACACTGCAGGCTATGTAGCTCTGTTAGCAAAGGCACTCGCATCGGTCGTCTGCTGTCATAACCTTTAACGCCAGATTCCGTCGCATTTCCTAACGGATACGTTTGTTGTATGTCCCACATTGATTTCTGCGGTTATTCCCGCGGTGTTGTTTGTTAACACTGACATCTCTATTCAAATACCATTGCTCTCGCTCGTTAAGCGAAGGCAGTCAGCCACTGTGTTGTCCGTGGTGAGGGGTAATATTCCCTAACGATATCCGAAATGGAGTGTCCCATGTGACTAGTTCCAACTATCATTCCGCGTTCAAAATCTGTTAATACCCGTCGTGCGGCCGCAGTCACTTCGGAAAACTTTCCACATGAATCACCTGTGTACAAATGACAGCTCTGTCAATGTGCTGTCCTTTTTACCTTGTGTAAGCGATACTACCGCCACCTGTACATTAGCATATCGTTATTCGATAGTTTTTGTGACCTCATTGTATTTTTTAGTAGTTATAACAATGAGAAGTACTCTTACAGATGTCTCTGCATAAAGTTTTAGAACTACTTCCTGGTATGATTCTTTTTTTTTTCTCCAAAAGTTATTCCGTAACTCATTACTGAATGGAGATATTCAGAATTAAACAGTTCCATCATCCTCAGCTCAACTTGGAAGTATTCCAGCGAACAGCAACTGCAGCACAAACTAACCCCTTAATTAATAAATTTATACAGTTTGGTTCACGAATCAAAAGTACGGTTTATCTGTATTAAAAAAAAATTTCACAGTTTCTGCTTCTTGTATTTCATTCATAGATTATCTTTTTTTAACGTAAGAAGGTCTATAAGAAGTACATTTCCAGCTATGAAATACATTTCCAGCTACCGCTAATATATGACGAGATTGCTACCTTTAATATATGACAAAGTGGCGTCTGTATCATTTTAATATTGTTTATCTCTTCCTGCTCATTATTGATTGAACAAATGCAGTAAAAGGAAGAATACAGAAAGTGGCAAACATTACGAAAAGCATATACATCCGTATGTCATTCTCGCAAATTACTTCAACGTTCTCGGAACGAGAATAAACGTCTCATGTAGTTCTCATCGCATCTTGAACTCATAGAAATGGGACGCATTTATGTAGCGGACATCATTTAACAGTGTTTTTAGAAGGAATGACGTTTCTAAAAGATGTTCTTAAAAGGCGACCTGCAGTCAGCGTTGTGCACTTTTGGATATAATGGGAGATCTCTTTCTTGCTTCTGTCTCAATTGTGGCACGATTTTATTCCGTTTTTCTGGTGACATATGACCCCGCAGCTTACTTATTTCTGAACGACCACATAATTACGAAATGAAAATCCCTTGTACCGGATATGGTATTTGACTTCCATTAGAGGTAACGCTTTAGCGAGTGCTGTCAAGCGCAGAACCTACTTCATCAAGTAGCGTGTGAAGCTTCTCCCGTTGTCACTCTGTTGTGTTAGTACTGAAGCGAAAATCCTTTGGGAATCTGCTTAGGAGCGGACAGACTAAATGGCTTGTCGAGGACAGAATACGGTGCAGACTGTGGAAAATTAGCTCAGACGAGATCAAAGGTCAGGATTAAGCCCTTCGGGGCGTAAGAGTATCAGCCAACGACAACTCGTAAATTGCACTGTGTGAACTTGTTATGAAGTATTTGTATTTAGAGTATATAGCGTTCGTTACTGGGAGAGTTTATTGCCTTCCATGTTGTAACGGAACATATTAAAGACTTTAATTTACCGAAGTATGCGATACCCTCCAAATTCAACCAGTTTAACGAGTATTTATGATTATAGAAAAGTTATTGTGTATGTTAACAATGATTGCACAACATGTCTCCATAAACAGTCAACCCTTTAAATTATACTGAATAACTGACCCACACAAAAGTTAATATCACTTGATCACTGATACAGCAAATGTCATCATGTAAAAACACTAAGTTCATCTAAAATAATTAATATGAAGTACGAAAAATAGTGGCCAACGTAGGTATTTTGGATCTCCTTAAATAAAAATCACCCAGTGAAATCTATTTGTTCACTAGGAGCGTTTTCACTCAGTATTCACGTAATCAATCCTATTTTAGACGAAAACCAATGTAATTCTTAATAATTCATGTTACTTAATTATTTATGCAAATTAGAGAAGTCAATTGACAAACTTCTAAAAAACGGCCTTTTTGTAACAAAGAATTATTCTGTCAAGTCACCAAATCTGTCTGTCAGTTTAATAACATGTTAAATTATGTCACTCGATGCAAATTAATAACTTATCTGCACAAATTATGATAACAGATGTACATGTGACTTATAAACTATATATCTTTTTAGTAGTTCTTTGACAATGTTATAAATACAAGCAGCAAAAGGGTCGGAGAGACAGTCGGAACGTCACTTTGGTAAAGTGTGTTTGTGTGTTATTGTTTGAGGTGGATAAACAATGCAAAGAACATGTAAAGGAAGTACTACTTTGTGTTGTGTCATGGTCTTTGGTGGACAGTGGAATTAAGATGGCCACCAGAGTAATAAATATTTGATGTTTACATATTTGTTGGTTTCGCTCGTTCTTTATCATCAACAGCACATAAAAAACACGCGACCTCATGTTTTTACCCTGGACAACCAGATTTAGAGCCAGCATCAGCATCGAGACACAGCAGCGATCCAGCAAGCAGCAGCGATTACTACAATGCATTTTAATGGCACCAACCTAACATCAAGTGCTAACAAGCTCCGTAAATTGGAGTGAAATAGTGTGATTATAGCAATTAGCAATATCTACGACTAGGCGACCATTACAAAAGTGGGGGCTCGTCCGGGATCTTTAAGTGCATCAATGATAACAGTGCAGCGATAAATTTCGTAAGAGCTTAGCACTCCAAAAAAGTTTATTTGTGCAGTGTGGCAACAGTGAAAATATGTCAAAGTAAAAAAAATATAAAATAAAGTGTGTTTGTGCGACTACGAAAAACTATCATCACAACGCTCGGAAGATTAACGTCTGGATTATGTCAATGGTATTCATCAATCAAGACTTCAGCTTCGATAAAAGCGAATAAAAGTGAAGAAAGCCAACAAGAACACTGACCACGACATCATAGCATAGCTACATAAAGCAAGGTATTTTGTTGTTGTCATTTACAAAATTAATAGTGAACATGTCTCTACCTGAGAGTGATGAGATCGTAGGAAATGTAAAAATTGAACCAGGGGGTGGTGAACAATTAAACTTAACAGAGTGGCTAGCAGAGTTTGCAACTCAAATAAGCTCGCAACTTAAACAATCGAGTGAACAAGTTAGTTTGAAACTTAAGGAAAACACAGATAGACTGGATAAGTTAAGTTTGAATTTTGATCTATTAAGTACTCATCTCAATGAGAAGTGTGAGGAAATTAAAACTACCCTCAGTAAGGACACTAGAGAACAGTTGATACACTTCTGAAAAGAATTTCAAGTTAAAGTTGAAAGTTTAAATGAAAAC
This sequence comes from Schistocerca nitens, assembly GCF_023898315.1. Lineage (NCBI taxonomy): Eukaryota > Metazoa > Arthropoda > Insecta > Orthoptera > Acrididae > Schistocerca > Schistocerca nitens. Next base: position 668,794,348 of record NC_064617.1, on the reverse strand, counting down.
ATACAAGCTAACACAGACAGCATTTCTGTCATCTACAACAGAGTAGATACTGAGGTTGAATGATTAGATCAGAGAATAGACAAAACATCAGAAAACCTTAAACAAGAATACAACCTGTATACCACTAATGTAGATACAAAAGTAGAAAATATACACACTAAATATACACAATTGGAAGATGCATTGATGTCAAAACAAATGTTTTACAATCAAAATACAATGTATGGGCACATCCAAGGGAAATGCTTTCCTGGTGAAAATCTGCACCCTATTGACTTTATTCACCAATGTAAGGATATGTTTGTTGTTTCTAGAAGGGGAGGCCCTATCCTGGGGAAACGAGGTTAATGATTCTTGGAATACTTTCGACGAGTTTGAAGCTAAATTTATTTGTAAATTTTGGTCACAATCCATACAAGGCAGATTAAAGTCAGAATTTCTAAATGGACCAGTGTATAGAGGGAAAGTAGGGGGAATGCAAAAATTTTGCAGAGATCAATTGAAAAACTTGCTCATTTGAATAACTCTTTTGATATTATGACACAAATTTATGTTTTAAAAAGAAGGTTACCAGAGAGACTGCAGTGGGAATTGGTCCATGGACCAGACGAGTCAATGGAAGTGTTCCTGAAATTTGTAGTTAGATTAGATAAGGCCTTGGAAGAGAAAATAACCAAAGTTTTGGCTCTGGCAACAACCAGTATGGGGGGTGGAACAGGAATGTAAATAGAGATTATTATGGGAGGAGAGACTTTGAAAATTCAGGAAATAATGCTCCAAATAAAGGAAATAGGAGATATAAAAATGATTTCAGAAACAATACACAGAAGGGAGGATGGAGGAGAGATAACAGGAATGATAGAAATAGGTACTGGGGAAGAGAACAAGATAGCAGAGGGTTTGTCGAAACTAGTGAACAAAATGACAACTACAAACGGACAGACCGAGGGAACCAGCCGGGAAACGGTGGGCAGTCCCTCTAGATGTCCGTGGTTTTGGGGCTAGACAATATTATGACAGGACAACACATAACTGAACCTGGAAAAGGAGAGGATACAATGTAAACAGTAAATACCATGAAAATACTGATGTTGTTAGAATGAATAAATTAGAATTTAATAAAAGATTTTGGGATACTATGAGTAAAAGTGATACAGTTAATAAAAACAGTGTTCAAGCACAGGTAGTTAGTGAGAGTGTTGAAGTTGAAGGTATTGCAGAGTTCCATAGTTGGGCTGAAAAAGATACTGGTGTTGATAACAAGTCAGACACACCACAAATAGAATCTATTTTGGGGGGTTTATTTGATATGAAGGGGGATGACGAAGTGTTTAATGGAGCAAAAGACTTAATTGCTGAGATTCAGATACATAGGGGGGAAACTGAAGATGAGGTTGTTGTTGAGGAGGAGGAAGAAGTAATAGTGGGACATTTAAATAATGATCCTAAATCAAGTGATGTTATTGATGAGAGTGTGGAGGAAGAAATAAAAGTATTTGTAGAATTGAAAAGTGATGATGAGATAAAGGTAAGTGATGTGACAAACATGGGTAATAATGAGGTTAATTTAAGTGAAATGCAGACTATGGAATGTGTATCTGAGGACAAGCTATTGCCTATTGGGAACTATGAAACACTAATCTATGAGAATGGTAATAATAATAATATTAAAGAAAATATAAAGGGACGGAATGTAAATGTGTGTTTTCAAGAAAGAGGGGAAAAGTTTTTAGAAGTTTTGTGGAACAACTATGGAAACTGTATAAACAAAGATGCCTTTTGGAAATAATTAGCAAAGGTAAGTGCAACCTTGTATCCTACATGGTGGATAAGAATCCGTAGTGGACTTTATAAAAAATGGGGTAAAAACAATAGTTTGTTAAGTGACAACACAGTGTTAAGAGGAACAGATGAAAACAAAGGTTTATGTTTAAATGTCAATGTTTTGCAAACAGAGAGGGATGTGGCTAAATGTAGGAAAGAGACATTAGACTTAGGAACTAAAGAAATTGAAAATGATCTGTTGTTTGAAAATACTGAAATAGACAAAGATGTTGAGCTAGGTTGTCCATATGTTAAAGTAAACATTGACATTGGTCCATTTGAAATAAAAGAAAGCCCACATCCTAATGTGTATAGACTTATCTTTATCAGATCAAGAAGGTTATTTGGATTAAGAAACATCACTGAATTGAAACCATATAAACATGATTAAGCACATTTCCCTTTTTGAATACAGTCACTTACCCATTTTCTGTAAAGCATTTTACCAGCAAAGATTTTTACTGGGTGTGTCAGATAGCAACTACCACTCATCCTACAGACCCTGGAAAACTTCCAGATCTCTGAGAGAATGTTTATATATTTTAATTGTCACTATTGAATATTAAATTTGGAGACATCTTCTTTACTTGCAAGGGGCAAGATTAACCATGCACCCAAAGAGGTGACAAACATTTATTACTTTCTGTTTGTATTGTTGAATATGGGACATACTTGCACCAAATAAAAGACAATGTAAAATTGTTGTGCAAGACCCATCATTTTGTTGCTATTGTTTTCTTAGGCGTAAGATTTGTGTACAATTTTCTACAGCTAATCAGATGTTCACCAAGTTTGATGTTTGTGTTATGTTGTGACCAATTTAAGTGTCCAATTTTAGTATTAATATGTTCTTGTACTATCTTGATCATGTGTCTCAATGGGAGACAAGTTTTTTCAATATTTTCTTTTTTTTAAATGCATACTATATTCATACATGTGACTTCTCTAGTGTTTGTGTTCATATATCATGTCCATACTTATAATTATGTTCTTTGTTTTCATTTCCTTTATGTGGCTCAAAAAGAGCAGACAGTTGCAATATTTTCCTATGGACATCTGACCTGTCCATCTATGTAATATATTTTCGTTCCTTCTATTATCTTGATTATTCTGTGACTCAATGAGAGCTGACTTTGAAATAATTTACATATATTTTTTTATATATCTTAAGATTGGATGTGATATATTTGTGTCTATTTTTGATCATTTTCCATGTGGCTCACTGGGAGCAAAGATTAACAGTTTCTTTTTACTTTCATATATTACTAAATACTTTTATTATGCTGTCATACTGAGAGCCATAACACCAAGTGCATTTGAAACAACACAACTAAATATTTGCAGGAAACGGTCATTGTGTACATACACATTATGCATAGTAAAACAACACAAAAAATTATTAAAGTAGTACTATTCCAAATTTTAACCATTTGACACATTTGTCCTAGTTGGCTAATATCATTAACGTTCTGTAAATGATATTACCCGAGGGGGGTATTGTAACGGAACATATTAAAGACTTTAATTTACCGAAGTATGCGATAGCCTCCAAATTCAACCATTTTAATGAGTATTTATGATTATAGAAAAGTTATTGTGTATGTTAACAATGATTGCACAACATGTCTCCATAAACAGTCAACCCTTTAAATTATACTGAATAACTGACCCACACAAAAGTTAATATCACTTGTCACTGATACAGCAAATGTCACCATGTAAAAACACTAAGTTCATCTTAAATAATTAGTATGAAGTATGAAAAATAGTGGCCAACGTAGGTATTTTGGATCTCCTTAAATAAAAATCACCCAGTGAAACCTATTTGTTCACTAGGAGCGTTTTCACTCAGTATTCACGTAATCAATCCTATTTTAGACGAAAACCAATGTAATTCTTAATAATTCATGTTACTTAATTATTTATGCAAATTAGAGAAGTCAATTGACAAACTTCTAAAAAACGGCCTTTTTGTAACAAAGAATTATTCTGTCAAGTCACCAAATCTGCCTGTCATTTTAATAACATGTTAAATTATGTCACTCGATGCAAATTAATAACTTATCTGCACAAATTATGATAACAGATGTACATGTGACTTATAAACTATATATCTTTTTAGTAGTTCTTTGACAATGTTATAAAAACAAGCAGCAAGAAGGGTCGGAGAGACAGTCGGAACGTCACTTTAGTAAAGTGTGTTTGTGTGTTATTGTTTGAGGTGGATAAACAATGCAAAGAACATGTAAAGGAATTACTACTTTGTGTTGTGTCATGGTCTTTGGTGGACAGTGGAATTAAGATGGCCACCAGAGTAATAAATATTTGATGTTTACATATTTGTTGGTTTCGCTCGTTCTTTATCATCAACAGCACATAAAAAACACGCGACCTCATGTTTTTACCCTAGACAACCAGATTTAGAGCCAGCATCAGCATCGAGGCACAGCAGCGATCCAGCAAGCAGCAGCGATTACTACAATGCATTTTAATGGCGCCAACCTAACATCAAGTGCTAACAAGCTCCGTAAATTGGAGTGAAATAGTGCGATTATAGCAATTAGCAATATCTACGACTAGGCGACCATTACAATGTGACGAACTAATAATCCGACGAATATCAAATACACACTTGTATTCCAGTTATCATTCGAGTCAACTTCAGAAGCTGTACTTTTTCTTATGGTGCTGTACTGGTTCACTCAGAAACAACATTAAAACTTTAAAATGATAATTAAATTCATTGAGATAACTTACAGAATTGCTAGATGTTTCATTTTGTAGATATGTGAAATTGGAATTTTTCTAATTCTCAATTTGGTTCGAGATGACTCCTATTTGTAATGCGACAAACGTCCCACCAGTAATCAACTCGCTGCAGAAAATCGGGCGTAACTTGTACAGTGGCAGCGTAGATTCGATTTTTCACGTCGGCTAAGTTGTTTGGTAGAGGAGGAACATACACACGCTCTTTAATGAAAACCCGAAGAAAGTCTTTGGAGTGAGGTGGCCATGTGATTGGCTCTTCACAGCTAACCCACAGAGAGTGCGTCTCTCATGCCAAGAGTAAATTTTAGGCCCATTTGGAGGCTCTCTAGCGTATCAGGTGTGAAATTTACTCCGACTGTAGGTAGCCCGTTTATACGTTTGTATGTTGGCAGCGCTGTACACGTCATTAATATCACTGACAGCTCTGTGCGCCTTCTGTAATAGACTCTGTGGCTGGTCAGACTCGCAGTTAGAAGTTAATAGCAGTGGTGGAGGTTAGAAGCAGTGGTAGCGCGAGCGGATGGTCTGGACGTGTGTCTGTCATGGAGATTTAATATTGGTTGGACACGGATTGTAAAATGTGGGTACTGGAATTGTTGACAACTATATAATTTTTGGACTTGGATGCCACAGACAATTATATAATTTATAGACCTGATTGACACATGATTAAGGTAAAAATCTGTTAAATACATTTTTAGCTCTGCAACAAAAGCTTTCCTTTGCTAACCACACGCCTATTAGTAGTTAGAGCCTACAGTAGTTAGAATCTTTTTATTTAGGTGGCTGTATGCTTGCTATATTTCCTGTAGTTCGTGTCATGAAGGTATTCTTTGAGGTAAGTGGCTACTGAAATGTACGAGTTACTGTTGGAATTTCTTTTTATTCAGAGCCCTTCTATTGTGCTAATTGCGTTATCCTTGAATATTGAGGGCCATAAATGAATAGAATAAGTTTGAGTTGTATTTGTCAGGGGATATTCTGTAGGTCAGTGTTGAAACGGTATAGACAAGCAAAGTGACAGTACATCAGTTTCACTCATCAGTTTTAGAACGTTCAGTTGCATTAATCAAGTTACGTAGAAACATAGAAGTTTCACCATCTCAGTTATTTCAGTTCAAGTAAAAAAAACTATATAAAGAAGTTTCAATTGTCGACCCCTAGCCAAAGTACCCCACTGGAATCTTCCGATTTCTTTGTTGTTTGCATAATTAGTGCATAATTAGAAATTAGTTACTGTTTAATGCTAGCGCGTAATTGTATATGGAATTTCCATTGTATATGTAGATTCTTATGATTGTACTGTATTTTAATGAACAAAGCAGTTGTGCATGCATGTGAATATGCACCAAGTATCCCGCAGTCGCTTTTGCAACTAATTTGATATTTATTGTTTTAGGTGCTATTCTAGCGTCTCAACCTATTTTTCCTTTTCAAATTATGTTCTTTCTGTGTTATTGTGTGAAATACTGTGATAATCATTGCATGTAAAAAACGAAAAATTAGGCTCCAAAGTAAAGTGAAAAGTGACACTGACGACGAGTGTAGCTTGTTAGCACCACCTAGTAATGAGTTGACAAATGTTCAAGTCAAAAATTTGATAATAGAGCATAGGGACATGGACCACGCAGTAAACAGAGGTGCAAACATTGAAACAATCAGTGAACAGGGAAGTATTGTCGTTCGATAGGTCGGTAATAGTTCGCCTCAGGTAAACGAAATGACAGAACAAAATCTTGCAAATACCGTAGATTTAGGTTTTGCGTCACTGCACTTTTCTCACTTAAGTCAATACACACACTCTGCTTTCCTAAATACGAATATTGCCGATGCAAACCCACTGACTAAAACCGCAAAGGAACATGTTTGAGTCGCTAATGCATTGATATTGCGATTCATGAACGAATTTGATCAAATGTTAGACACAACGGAACAAAATGAAAAACAAACACAGCAACAACTCCAAAAGTTAGATGTAATTGAATAAACTCTTGAACAAAATCGTGAAGGTTTAACCGCTGAGTTACTTAAAATCGAATCGAAATGTCTGACTAAAACCGCAAAGGAACATGTTTGAGTCGCTAATGCATTGATATTGCGATTCATGAACGAATTTGATCAAAAGTTAGACACAACGGAACAAAATGAAAAACAAACACAGCAACAACTCCAAAAGTTAGATGTAATTGAATAAACTCTTGAACAAAATCGTGAAGGTTTAACCGCTGAGTTACTTAAAATCGAATCGAAATGTCAACAAATTTGTAAAGATGTAAAAACAAAAATTTGTGAGCTTTTTCAGCCTACTTTCTCGCAACATGAAAACGCATTACAGATTCACGTAGCAGCCGTAAAAGAACTGCAGATTATTGTTCACGAAAATCACACCTTGCAGGCTAAAATTGACTCAATTGCATCTACTGATACGGTTACGCAACTTGTAAAAAATCAGGAAAACTTGAAGGACACAGTCGATACTATTTCGACACAAATGGACACTCTACAATTTGGTTCAGAAAAAACCACTGGGGAAATTAGCACATTATCGGAAAAAGTAGCCGAACTTTCGGATCAGTTAACAAATTTATCTACGGAGGTAGATGATGATCTGAATGATACGTGACCGGTAGCCTTTACTGACACAGAAGAGTACGAGGAAATTAGAAAATTCAAACAGAGTCGGAAACAATAAGCAACACAAAAGAGAAATGCGGAAAGTACAATATCAGTAGGCACTCGTGATACAAGAACTACATATTTCAGAGGATATTCGCGTTCCGACACGGGAAGAAGGATTTAGAAATACAGAAATGTCACCAAGTAATAACACAGGATATTTCGGAGATTTTGATGGGAGTTGGCAGGGTGCCGCGTGCCTTGAGATAGAACCGCTGACACGACGTAATACTGACCGATCTGCAACTCGCTATTATGATGATTTTGACTATAAGCTCTTCATCACTAAGCGTAAATTTGAAACATTCAATAATTCTCGTAGTGACATACATCCACAAGCTTGGATTCATCAATTTGCTCATTGGTTTTCACCCAATTGGTCATTAGAGCGTTGATTAGAATTTATGTGTGGCTACTTAGAAAATGAACCAGCTATAAGGATATGAACTGTAATTCGCGACTGTCATACTGAAGGACACTTTTATCACGCCTTCGTTTCTGTATATTGGACTCAGACTATTCAAGATCGTGTAAAACACAGCATCATATTGATGAAACATTTCGAGCAATCTGAATTTTCCAGCCTGGTTAAGTATTTTGAAGATATTTTGGAGAAGAATCAGTATTTGTCAAACCCGTACAGCCCCTCATAACTTATCAGCATTTGCCTAATTAAGTTGCCTGAACATTTAAGACATACTATTTTGGCAGGACGTTGTAAAGATGATATTTTAGCTTTTCAGGGACTGTTGCAAGGACTGGAGATTGATACAGACAATTGCATGATGCGAAAACAGGAAAACAACAATTACGGGTCATATTTCTCACAATTCCGTGACGACAGAGATAATAACTAGACACGACAACGCTATTGTTTAACGCTAAATCGTGATCAAAACAGACACCATCCGTATGACAACCATCGCCAGAATAATAATAGTTACAGAGGAATATCATATTTCCGTAGTAATGAGTATGACAGAGACAACCATAGAAACAGACAATAAGGGAACCAGTAAAACTATTATCAAAGGAGACAAAATAACTTCAGACGCAACGGTCCACCTCGCAATTACAACTCCGGGAGAAATTCTCCACCACTTAACCGACAAGAAAGAAATTACAGAAATTACCGACAAGACGACATACGCTATAGTCATGACGACAGACTTGCATTTAATCAGAACTGGCGGGATTCAAATAGGGCCTGTCCCTCTCGTCAAGTCGTAATTGTACAAGTTACACCTCCAGATCCCAGTAATGACACGTGACAAGAAAGAGATAATAGACAGCGACTCATACTGCAGGCAGCCACAAAACGTATGTATGAAGATGACGACGTAGCTGCTGTGACTATCAAACAAGTGAAACTGGAAGATTTTACGGGCACCTTACTCCAGGGACATGACATGAAACGGAACAAAATTGCATATCCTTTAATTTACATCACAGAGAATATCATAAAATTTACGGCAGTACTTGTCTCTGGCGTCCTGTTTCAGTAATTAGTGAAACAGCTTTTAGTAAATGCAACAAAATGAATAACTGCCACCCACTTCTTTTACACAAGATCAAATTACAAGGTGAAATTTTTGTAAAAAGTGTAGATGTACGAAAACAAGCTAACTTAGAATTGAAACTTCCTAGCAGATTAAAACTGTGTGCCGGACAGAGATTCGAACTCGGGACGGGGCGTGAGTCGTGCTTGGGTAGGTCAGTTGGTGGAGCACTTGCCCGCAAAAGGCAAAGGTCCCGAGTTCGAGTCTCGGTCCGGCTCACAGTTTCAATCTGCCACGAAGTTTCATATCAGCGCACACTCTGCTGCAGAGGGAAAATCTCATTCTGGTAACTGAGAATTATTTTGTCAGAGCCACAGATTTACTAAGAATTTTCTTATTAACAAATTTTTGTAACAATTTTGGAACAGTAATTAAAATGTTTAAAAAATTTTTGTTTTTAAAATTCGGCCTTAATCACACCACGTATGTTACAAGAACATAGCTGACCGGTTTGGGTCATATCACATGACAATCTTCGAAAGATGCCATGGGTCTGATGATGGTCATGTGATATGACCGAAACCACGTGCGATTATATAATTTTTGGAACTGAATGTCATATGATTAAGGTAGAAAATCAGCTAAATAAATTGTTTACTCTGAAACAAAATCTTTCCTTTGCTAACCACATGCCTATTAGTAGTTAGAGCCTAAAGTAGTTACAATCTTTTTATTTAGGACGCTGTATGCTTGCTGTATTTGATGTAGTTCGTGTCATGAAGATTCTCTGTGAGGCAAGTGACCTATGAAATGTATGGATTATTATCAAGATTTCTTCTAATTCAGGGCTATTCTCTTTGTTAATAAATAGTCAGACTGCGTTATTCTTGTATATTGTGGGTCATAAATGAATAGAATAAGTTTGAGCTGTATTTGTCAGGGAAAATTCTGTAGGTCAGTGTTGAAATGATAAAGACAAGCAAAGTGACAGTACGTTAAATTTCACTCTGCAGTTTCAGAATTATGTAAAGAAGTTTCACTAGCAGTTGTTGCAGAGTTCGTTTCATGGAACCAAAACACACAGCAAGCATGCTCCACACAAGTGGATGTATTCATTTAAACCGTGTACTTCGCTGTTGATCCTGGTAGCGAAATGGGGTACGATGCACTACCTGAATCAAACTTGAGGTCGGTTACTACAAAATAACGTGACTACCGATCCTGTAATCTATGTTAGGAAATTTCTATATCATTCCAAAGCTATAAAATCCATTTTGACTCACCCTGTATTTCATTTACGCTTCTTCTAGTCCATTACATATGAAAAATTTAATAGGTTCATAGGGAAGAACGCAAATTAATTATTGCAAAACTCTTCAGTGCAAAACAGGATATTTCTAATGCTTCTTTCCAAATCTAAATAGTACAGTTTTATTAAAACTTATACATCATATAAGGGTTATATTTTGAAGGTAAATAAATACAGACTACAGGGATAAGTAGCATCAAGCTTTGAGATTTGTTTAGTACTTCAGTTTGTCATCGGAAGCTAAGTAATGTAAACACTTATGTGTAATCATATTTTTCACATTATTTAATACGACCGAAATTCTATGAGGTGTTTTAAGGTGGTACCATTTTTTTTTTGCATTTGCGACCTTCTTGGGGACAACTTATCATCTGATTTCTTGAATGAGTTTAAATTAAATTATTTCATTTCATGTTCTAATATAGGTTTTCTGTATTTTTTTTAATTTGATACGTCTAAAAGCTTAAGCATATGAAGAAGAGAGACTAGTGTAATGAATATCAAACCTGAAATAATGTAATGCTAACCTTTAGTATCAGTTATACTGTCCCAGAAAAACCCTTTGGAATATATGTCTCATTGTCTGCCTCCTCCAGAATGCATTAGATAAACATTAATTTGAAAGTATTTATTACTTCTACCCCTGTTAACATTACACATCTGGAAGTTGATAGACTGAAGTGAGTTCGTTAGCAAGAGTCTGCCAGAGCGTCATCTGTGACTACCCTTTAACAAGAAACGCTCATATACAGGCTGTGTGGTACAAACGTGTCAACCCAAGGAGGCAGCCATGCCATGGAGCTCACTCGTGCTTCCTATGCGCTTCAACTGTGGCCTTCTGAGTGACGGAATGGTCTTTCACAAGTTGGATGTGCTGTGTCAGCTGTGCAACGATCCTGTTATCACAGTTCATGTGGACATTCTCGCATCCGTAGACCAGGTTCTTGACATCCACGTAGCACAGACGCCTGTCCAGATCATTGTGTTGTAAGGGCAGCAGTGTCAGCTCGTACAGCTACCACATCACAGACAAGATTGATTGTGAGTTCAGCCGAGTCATCAGGAACTGTTGCGAACCGATTATTAGGCTTGTGACTCCTGACACGGACATCTATAGCCCGTCTGCTATTCACGCCACAGCATCGACGTGCTCGGATCGACTGGTTCAATAATAGGATGACTTGGACGCTAGAATGGATCGCCGTGGTCTTCAGCCATGAAAGCAGATTCTGCCTGCACGGAAGTGGTGGACGTTTATGTGTGCAACGTAGAGCTGGTGAGCACTGTCTCGCAGAATGCATTCGTCCAACACACACGGGCTCCACGCCAGGGGTCCAGTAAGCTGCAACTCTTGTTCACCTTAAGTGTCTCTGAACAGGACGCCAACCAGCGCTCGGAATATGAAGAATGTTGTTAGACCCGTTCTTTTGTGATTCTTGTAAAAAGAAGGTGATGCGTTGATCGAACAGGATAATGCTTACCCACACACTGCCCTTTTAACTCAATGTGCTCAGAAAGGTGAGCTGCAACTTCCCTCGCCACATGATCTCCGGACTTGTAGTCAGATCTGGAAGCTGAAGAGATCTGTAGAGATTGAATAAGAGTCTCTGACCATTCTTTCCACCGACCTGTCGTCTTCTAAAGTTGTATCCGCAGCGCAGAAGACAGCTCGTCGGTCATGGGATCTTCTTCGGCGGACGCTGCTCCGCTGTCAATTTGAACCTGTGATTGTGCTTTTTCCAGGTTGTCATTTGCCCAGCTTCGTCTCTGTATTTACAGATGGCAAGATCTGTAGTACTGACAATGATGGTAGGAGACACTTCTCATTAATGTATCCTATTTGATTATTATTCAAATACTAACACATTTAACTGTCCTTTACAACACTCGAATTAGCTTTCTTAATTGCATGGTAATTTCCCGATCCAAACTCTGAAGTATGATACACATGTCCAGCTCTCCTGTACGCACTAGACAAAGTGAGTAAGGAGGACCGCATGTGCGATTCTGAAGCACACCCGAATCAGAGTGATTATTACATATTCACATTTAAGTAACACACATAGTGAGATACGTGTCCGACAGTCTAGAACGCCCGAAACAGAGATACCTGTTCAACCCTCCAGACCGCCCAAAAAAGAGTGACTATCAGAGCTGAAGTACTTCGTCTCCCAGGCGCGCCATTGCGTCCCGAAAGTGTTCGAAGCACTTCGGTTGCAATATTGTTACTCTTATTTTTCTCAAAACTAATGAAATTGAATAAACAAAAACGATAGACTCCTAGGGTATTCATGAAAGCTTGTCATACTAAAAATTGGATTAAATACATTAACAACTATATAAATAATTATAAGAGAAGTTAGGAGTTTTGGCGCCTAACACCCGAACGTGCCGACCAATCAGAGGGAAGTTGAGTACAATTTGCGGACTCTCCCACTGGAATGGTAGATACTTGTACCATCTGTCCCCTGTACCTCACTCCCCTTTTGTACCATATGCTGCTTCATGTATATCAAGCTGCATCAAGGCGAGCAACTGGAAAAACTGCTTTGATATCCAAAATTGGGCTGTTCTCGAAGACAACCATCAACTTTGGAAATAAGAACACTTTGCCCAAAATTTGGATAAAAATTGAAGTTTCCGATCTCACAGTAGTTACCCTACTCTTTCATTCATGGAAATCCTTTTTAAAAAAATGGGAAATAGCTGTTCCTAAAACAGCAACCAAATTACCCAAATCCATGGGCTTCCTAATGCCTAACATACATTTTCGCATCTTAATTCCATCAAAAATCCTTAACTAAGCACACATTACATTATGAACCTCGTCTTGTTAAAAAATACGATTTACAGTTTTCAGCTCATAGCTGTCCTTAAAATTTTCTATAGTCTTGTAATTCAACAATAAACATCGGTACCTGGACCATAAATCTTCTGAAACATTCACTATACTTATTGATTTTTATATATGAGTGTTCAGTGCAGTGCCATCCATCTTTACTCAACACACATTTTTCATCTAATATCAGCTTAATGCTGTCCACTTTCACATAATAATACTCACATTTTGCTAATCTAACATCAGCAGAGTGCTGTACATTTTTAATTAATAACACTCACATCTTTTTCCTTAAACCAGCAGTAGACCATCCATATATGTTGTTTACTATCATATAGCTCAGAAATACTCTAAATTATGTCAGCATATAAGTGTCCTTACATAAAATTCATACGTAAATATTATATAGTTTTATAATATACACAATGTTGCATTGAATACATTGCAATAATACTTGCAAAGTCTTTGTCACTGCTGTGGTGACTACAGGGCTTGATTTGAGTTGTCTCCTCACATGGCTAATGTTTTGTTTTCCTAACCTTGACCCATCGGCCAGTGCACTTTCGCACCAAGTGTTAATATTTTGCTATTACACATCAGGTGTGACTCATCCCAGTCAGCGCTCACTTCCATTCAAGTTTACACCTGCACTTGATGCACCACTGTCTTATGTCAGTAGTAGGACAACAAGGACACTACCCGACTCAGCATTGTTGGAAAATTTAATCAAGATGGCGGATTCATTGTCATGGTGTTAGATTTGGCACAGTTGCAATGATGTCATGACTGGAAGTTCAAATTTTGGTGGGAAAGTAGGTCAATTGGGCTACCTCCACTAACCTAACCCCCTGCCCCCATCACCAAGACAATGATGGGGAGCTCAAATTTTGGTGGAGAGAAAAGGTCACATGGGCTGTCTCAATTAACCTATGAAAATGGCAGGAAAAGAAGCTCATTACGGCTACCTCCACCAACCTAAGTCATCTGACCACCACCTCTTCCTAGGAACTGGTGGGGAAAGGACTCAGACTGTGCTGGGCTGCTGGATAGGATGGGCATAATCATTTTTCAGGTAGTCTTTATTTAAACAATTTGAGGCAGTGTCTCCAACCAATATGTTCACCGTGAGGTCTGGTGTTCTAGGTTGCTGAAGAGAGGAAGGAGTGTACTATATTTATTTTGGAACAATTTATTTTGGGACGGGTTTCACATAGTTCATTTATTACACTGATAGAACACATTCGCTCTGATGTGCTTGGGGTCACAGTACTTGGCCGACAGACCTGCAAACTACTCGTAAATCACCGGGATGATGCAGTACACTAATATGCACACACGAAAACAACTCACAAATTACCAAAATAAAGCATTTAAAACGCTTTGCCAACACACTCACTAATTCTAAACTGTCCAAATAATGCAGTACACAATACACAGACCAGCAAACTACTCGTAATTTACCGAAACAATGCAGTACAGTGATGTACAGACACACAAACAATTCATATATTTTCAGAAAAATTCATGTAAAAAGCTCTGCAATCATGCTCACAACGCATAAACATCCGAAAATAATGCACTGCACAAACACCCAGTACACCTAAAAATGCTTTCGAACTATCATCTACTGCAATGTATCAGTGAACTGCCCCCTACAAAGGTTCCAGCGCCACTGACTCCGGACACGAGCCTCTGCCGGAGAGACCATTGCAGAGGCACGAACCACTGCTCCCAGGCTGTTGCCGCCTGCTGCCAGCAGGTGAAAGTCTCGTCTATTTCTGGGGTTTACAGTTGGAATTCTTAGAGTGTTATACTGATGCCACATGTCTATGTAAATAAAGCCAAGTCCCCCTTTGGATGTGCATGTGTTCACCTAATCAACATGACTGAGGCGTATCTGCCGGTCCAGAGCCAAGAGAGATGTTTGCATAGCGGCTCACCCTCACAGATGCTACTAAAATGTTCTCAATCTCATTCAGACGTCACAGGTAGCACTTCAGAAATCGGTTCCAATGCCTCCCGGAATAGTACAGCATGCATTGCTCCTAGCGATCCTAACGCGACGTGTGAGTTTTGTCTAGCCTTTCACACATTTCAACTCATCTGTCACTGTGACGGAATAGCTGATGGCTCTGCGTTCTGTTTCGACTAATTCATCATATTGCACTCATGCATGTGATCACTGTTTCAGTGCTAGCCATCCCCAAAATGTGTCGCCCCTCCACCAAAACTCTATCCCATCTCAAACAAGTGATGTTCGTCAATCATTATGTGGTAACGAACAGTGTACCAATGGGCAGATGGGATGGAAAAGACACCGTCGAGGTACTGTAATAATAAGTATCACAGTTGATAGTGCGAACAGTTTTAGCAATTTTATAGTAATTTCAACACCGACCAATGATGTGAAAGCATGTTTCCCAATTTCACTAGCATCACCTAACCATGCCTTCTCTACTTTGCGAGAATCATTTGGAATGTAGATAGATGACTGAGCGGTATGTCCATTCATTGTGAATTCTCGATGATATACATCATCAAAGTGTACCAGACAGCACTCTGCTTGTTTCTAGCACCTCAAGCATGGTGCTACATTTAAGATCTATCTCTATGCAGATGAGAGTCACAGAGCATTCTCGCAGTCTTAGGATAAAATTAGAGACTGAAAGACCCCCTCGCACTGCGTCTGACCAGCCTGCCCTGCAGCAACACTACCGATTTACTCTGGAGCTGACCAGAAGTAGAACGCACATTCCACATCTCGTAAATGAATGGAGCTTGCCGAGTCTTCGCCCATCCAAGGGCACAAGATACCTCCAGATGCACCCAGGTCGAGAAGGTTAGTACTCCTTATCTGTGTGTAGTAACAGATTTGGAAGTGTTTTGAGGTGATACAGAAGGTTAAGAAGAAAAAGAAACGGGTGATTTCTTAAGCATGATGGTGCTCCAGACAGATGGAGTTAAAGTATTTATGTAAATCAACTACGCTATCAATTTTAATGTATTGTTGTAGTGTTTGGAATCAGTACCAGGAGGGTACTGGTAAGAGAGAACATAAACACACACACTCCTAAAGCTACACAGTACTTCACTTAAAACAGGCTATAACGTCAGATCGCTTGAGTTTCCAACCTATCAGTCATGTGGAATGCAGCGCTGTTAATATTCGAATATAAGAAATATGTTTCCAGCGCATGACATACATCATTCTTGCAGGTTTCTCTACAATAAACTAAGGTTGTTGTTCTTGTGGTCTTCAGTCCTGAGACTGGTTTGATGCAGCTCTCCATGCTAATCTATCCTGTGCAAGCTCCTTCATCTCCCAGTACCTACTGCAACCTACATCCATCTGAATCTGCTTAGTGTATTCATCTCTTGGTCTCCCTCTACGATTTTTACCCTCCACGCTGCCCTCCAATGCTAAATTTGTGATCCCTTGATGCCTCAGGACATGTCCTACAAACCGATCCCTTCTTCTAGTCAAGTTGTGCCAAAAACTTCTGTTCTCCTCAGTCCTATTCAATACCTCCTCATTAGTTACGTGATCTACCCACCTAATCTGCCACATTCTTCTGTAGCACCACATTTCGAAAGCTTCTATTCTCTTGTTGTCCAAACTATTTATTGTCCATGTTTCACTTCCATACATGGCTACACTCCTTACAAATACTTTCAGAAACGATTTAAATCTATACTCATTGTTAACAAATATCTCTTCTTCAGAAACGCTTTCCTTGCCATTGACAGTCTACATTTTATATCCACTCTACTTCGACCATCATCAGTTATTTTGCTCCCCAAATAGCAAAACTCCTTTACTACTTTAAGTGACTCATTTCCTAATCTAATTCCCTCATCATCACCCGACTTAATTCCACTACATTCCATTATCCTCGTTTTACTTTTGTTGATGTTCATCTTATATCCTCCTTTCAAGACACTGTCCATTCCGTTCAACTACTGTTACAAGTCCTTTGCTGTGTCAGACAGAATTACAATGTCATCGGCGAACCTCAAAGTTTTTATTTCTTCTCCCAGGATTTTAATACCTACTCCCAATTTTTCTTTTGTTTCCATTACTGCTTGCTCAATATACAGATTGAATAACATCGGGGAGAGGCTACAACCTGTTTCACTCCCTTCCCACCCACTGCTTCCCTTTCATGCCCCTCGACTCTTATAACTGCCATCTGGTTTCTGTACAAATTGTAAATAGCCTTTCGCTCCCTGTATTATACCCCTGCCACCTTTAGATTTTGAAAGAGAGTATTTCAGTCAACATTATCAAAAGCTTTCTCTAAGTCTACATATGTTACAAACGTAGGTTCGCCTTTCCTTAATCTTTCTTCTAACATACGTCGTAAGGTCAGTATTGCCTCACGTGTTCCAAAATTTCTACGGAATCCAAACTGATCTTCACCGAGGTCGGCTTCTATGAGTTTTTCCATTCGTCTGTAAATAATTCGTGTTAGTATTTTGCAGCTGTGACTTATTAAACTGATAGTTCGGTAATTTTCACATCTGTCAACACCTGCTTTCTTTGCGATTGGAATTATTATATTCTTCTTGAAGTTTGCGGATATTTCGCCTGTATCGTACGTCTTGCTCACCAGACGGTAGAGTTTTGTCAGGACTGGCTATCCCAAGGCAGTCAGTAGTTCTAATGGAATGTTGTCTACTCCCGGGGCCTTGTTTCGACTCAGGTCTTTCAGTGCTCTGTCAAACTCTTCACGCAGTATCGTATCTCCCATTTCATCTTCATCTACATCCTCTTCCATTTCCATAGTATTGTCCTCAAGTACATCGTCCTTGTATAGACTCTGTATATACTCCTTCCACCTTTCTGCTTTCCCCTCTTTGCTTAGGACTGGGTTTCCATCTGAGCTCTTGATATTCATACAACTGGCTCTCTTTTGTCCAAAGGTCTCTTTAATTTTCCTGTAGGCTGTATCTATCTTACCCCTAGTAAGATAAGCCTCCACATCCTTACATTTGTCCTCTAGCCATGCCTGTCTAGCCATTTTGCACTTCCTGTCGATCTCATTCTTGAGACGTTTGTATTCCTTTTTGCTTGCTTCGTTTACTGCATTTTTATATTTTCTCCTTTCATCAATTAAATTCAATATTTCTTCTGTTACCCAAGGATTTCTACTAGCCCTCGTCTTTTTACCTACTTGATCCTCGGCTGCCTTCACTACTTCATCCCTCAGAGCTACCCATTCGTCTTCCACTGTATTTTTTCCCCCATTCCTGTCAATTGTTCCCTTACGCTTTCCCTGAAACTCTGTACAACCTCTGGTTTAGTCAGTTATCCAGATCCCATCTCCTTAAATTCCCACCTTTTAGCAATTTCTTCAGTTTTAATCTACAGTTCATAACCAATAGATTGTGGTCAGAGTCCACATCTGCCCCTGGAAATGTCCTACAATTTAAAACCTGGTTCCTAAATCTTTGTCTTACCTTTATACAATCTATCTGATACCTTTTAGTATCTCCAGGATTCTTCCATGTATACAACCTTCTTTTATCGTTCTTGAACCAAGTGTTAGCTATGATTAAGTTATGCTTTGTGCAAAATTCTACCAGACGGCTTCCTCTTTCATTTCTTAGCCCCAATCCATGTTCACCTACTATGTTTACTTCTCTCCCTTTTCCTACTGTGGAATTCCAGTCCCCAATAACTATTAAATTTTCGTCTCTCTTCACTACCTGAATAATTTCTTTTATCTCACCATATATTTCTTCAATTTCTTCGTCATCTGCAGAGCTGGTTAGCATATAAACTTGTACTACTGTAGTAGGCGTGGGCTTCGTGTCTATCTTGGCCACTATAATACGTTTACTATGCTGTTTGTAGTACCTTACCCGCACTCCTACTTTTTATTCATTATTAAACCTACTCCTGCATTACCCCTATCTGATTTTTTTATTTATAACCCTGTATTCACCTGACCAGAAGTCTTGTTCCTCTTGCCACCGAACTTCGCTAATTCCCACTATATCTAACTTTAACCTATCCATTTCCCTTTTTATATTTTCTAACCTACCTGTCCGTTTAAGGGATCTAATACTCCACGCTCCGATCCGTAGAATGGCAGTTTTCTTTCGCAAACTAAGGTAACAAACTGTAAAACGGAAAACTACTTCCTTAAAACATCGGCTCTGTTTGATACATGGACAATATAACTTCCCAGAGATATAAAGCGTCCACTGTTCGCATCCGATCGCGGTTCAGAAGTTATACAACGCCCACATCAATCTTGTATAAAATGATCGTTGGTAACAGAGAATACCTCTTACAAGGAAACACATAAACGCATAGCAGCGACGTCCGACATGTGAAATTACAAGTCATGCCGCCACTAACTCTATGAACACCATATCCGTCGAGCACATGTATACACGAAGATTGCAGTGTCGCACAAAGATTTACCGCTAACATAGAACCATCTTAGTTACGAAACTGAAGTCTTGACTCTATACCCAAGATGCGACAGGGGAATGGAGTGAATCGCATAAATCTTCGTTAGGTTAAACGAATGTATCGAAACAGGATGGTCACCTTTCATTACACATGAGATGAAAGTCCTCTGATGACCGAGACGTTTGCTGTTAACGATCTCAAGTAGACAGTGCTCTGTGTCACATAAAGTATACATGGTTGTATACGAGTCGAATGCAGACTGTACAACGCGACTCATGCATCCTGACAGAACAGCGGAAAAAATGGTCAAACGACCTGTAGCAACATCTCTTTCTCTAGAATGCATCATCAGTCTGCCTTTAAATCGTGCCTCTTTACAGCCCTCTCTCAGTCAACGACCCCGTCCACTCTCTGTTATCCTTTAACGCAGTTGCATGTAAGTTTAGAGGCAGATGGTTCTCTATTTTCCTGAAAGGCGTCAAATACAGTAGTCAACTCGCGTGTATCACTGTTATCTCAATAGACGTAAAGTACAATGCTGCCTCGCCGGAAAAAAGTGACTGTTTCCCTGGTCCCCTTCGCTTCCATGTCGACGTTTTCCTAGAGTCCTCTTGCTGTCACATGCTTGTTCCCATTTACAAGAATTGTTCTGCGCCATCCAGAAGACTCACAAGTACTTCCTCAATTTCCCCACATTTAAGTGTATGTATCCTCAATTTATAAGTATTTTCCGTAATTTTTCGCAATTCTAATCGATTTTTTTATATCACTTTGACCCATGTAATCATGACATAACCTCTCGTTCAATGTTCTAAAATTGCTTGTAAATGTAGTACAGCTGCCAACACCGAACGGAGATTCACTATTTTTCTGACCGGGAGGCACAGTATAGCACTGTACTGGATTGCATCGAATTGCCTCCACCCACATATGCCAGATTTCTGTGTTCTGTCCGCTTGTTTGTTTTTATACCTTCAACTGTTCCACTGTCAATCATCTTCTTTTTACAGCTAGTAAACAGTTAAACAGTGGCAGCTCAATATACAGAACTTCACACTGAAGAAGATGAGGAAAAATGCTAACGTAAGTAATACGTAATGTAAATAAACACACACACACACACACACACACACACACACACATACACACAAACACACACATTAAGCTATATATGGTTGCAGATGACAAACTGTGAAAGAAAACAGGCACTATTTAAAACATTATACATCAGGAAAACCACACCATGTGTTAAAAAACGTATAGATACATAGTTTCATGTGCTTCTTCAAAAATCTGTAAATACGATTTTAAAAACTAATATTTACATGTATACGAACAGTAAAGAAATACTTTATGTTTAACAGCCATAAAACAATAGCCCACTGATGATGCTGCAACTATAATGAAACATGTTTGGGTTGAAAAACAAAACTGTGTTTTACTAAAGGCGGAATCAATCCAAAAACGTATGTGTTGTTAAAGCGATCACAGACAAACGAGCTTCATCCTCAAGATGATTAAGAAAACGTATGTACTAAACACACATACGTTAAGAAGTATAAACACTTGTTCATCTACGCTACCGTGAAGTGCACATAGTTCGTCAGTAATGAACTTTACAGATGATATTTAGTGGACTTTTATTTACTTTTGGTCCATGTTACCTCCTCCCAAAATCTAGAAACAATAAACCTTGCAGTAAGCAGATGTGTTCCTCAGTATCAAAGATGAATCCAGTCACTTTCTTATTGCAGATGCCGACCTGGAGGTGCTGCTTATGCACGCCAATTGTACTCTACGGCTTTTGTGGTCACACGAAAATATTACGTGCTTGAGTTCAAGGCATAATGTGAACCACATCTAGCCGTAGAGCAGTACGTGGGAAGAAAAACTAGGAAACCGCTTTGGACTGTCCACCAGGCTTACTTTATGAAAGTGGTGAAAACTAAAAGATTGGCGGAGACAGTGCTAAACAACGCCAGAAATTCTGTGGACATTGTCTCAAACAATAGTTTAATTTGCAGGACTATCTCATACTTACAAGATGTGGGAAATGCACTATTCACAGAAGATCGTCGGATATTTTTTTGCTAACTCTGCGTGTTAATTAAGATGCAAAATATGACGACAGCCATTTTTCAGCATTAATTATGGTAATAGTGGTTACCATTTCTATGTACGATAGCCCCACACACAATTCGTCTAGATGAGAGGATAGACTAATAGTATGCGACGTTTCTAGAATTTTAAATGCAAAACATCTGATAACTCACAAGAAACAAATTTTTATAATATACATGTTTGTTTCTTATAAAGATGGGCAGTCAGCACAGTTCAGGCCTTCGGTGGGATAATGGTAATAGGACTCCTCTACTTCACGCATGCTTTAGCCTGTGTTTATGACTCAGTAAACTTACCCAGTGAGACGCAGTTAACCCACATTAAATGACAAGATTGGTTGGTAGTGAGGCTACGTGCCCACGTGTAATTCATTTTAGAATAGCCGTCACGTGACACCCTATGATGTATTTACTTCAGAAAAGCCTCTTCATGCTTGCAAAGTGGGCAAAATCGTGCACAACAGAAAACCTTATTTATTGTAAAATTTTTATAGAGATCTTCCATTTTACAACGAGCACGTAAGCTGTGTGTATTTGAAGAGGAAGTATTTTGTTTTGAGCACCATAGAGCTTGCAGTTATGGTACCTTACATAATATGTAATCTAATAAATGGTAATTAATTTTATTTATTATCGAGTTATAAAATCTGTCATTATCTTTGTAAATGTCACATCTCTCTCAACCACTGTCTGGCCGTGTCTTGAGTGTGTATAAATATAGCACGTCATTCTGCTCTTTAAGTGACTCATTGTAGTCTAGAACTTCTTCCTTCTTAAAATTGAACACCTTCATCTTTCCTAAATTTGAACTGCTTCTTACTTCGTTCCTTCATGATACTGTGTTTCCGCCTGCTTAGCTGAGTTGTAACGTGCTCACCAACCATACATCAGGCCAGGGTTCGATTCCCGGTCGAGATTTTCTCCACGCATGGATTGGCTGTTGTGTTGTCCTCATCATCACTGACACGCAAGTCTCCCAGTGTGGCGTCACCTGAAATAAGACTTCAATTCGGCTGCTGAACTTCCCCAGATAAGGCCTCCCAGCCATTAATGCCACAACATCATTACATTTTTTCCATGGTGTTTGTTTGTCGTTTGGCTAGTTGTGTGTGCCATGCATTTTTACGAGCTAATACTGTTATTTAAATGTTGATACAGGTTGTACAGTTTATGATGGTCCTAGGGAGCATTGGTACAATAGATATGATTAGAAAGTATGTCAAAAGTTTTTATTGTACATAACCTTCTGTAGGCCAGTGTAATTCTGGAATAAAAACAGAAATTGTCAAACAGTATCACCGATTATATTTTTCTAGTGTACAACATGAAGCATTATCTGTATATTTCCTGCTTGAGAACATTTTAAAACACGGACTATTTAATCTGAGTGTGCATTATCACTTCCATCAAGAGTAGGCAGAATTAGTTATATTCACATTGTCAGTTTGCTAGTGTTCTTGCGTGCTTACGTAGTATTTTAGCTAACACGTATATTTCTGGACTTATAATCCTGGCCAAGTTAGTTACACGACATTAACTCCTTATGTTTCCCTTCTAAACTGTCAAATGTTACAATAAATGTTCTTTTTTTTTTTTGGAACACTTCAATTTGCACTGTGTTTGCAAAGAAAACAACAATACCAGTAATTGTGTCCGCCTTGATGCAAAACAGTTGTGGCCGAGCGGTTCTAAGCGCGTCAGTCTGGAACTGCGCGACCGCTACGGTCGCAGGTTCGACTCCTGCCTCCGGCATGGGTGTGTGTGATGTCATTAGGTTAGTTAGGTTTAAGTAGTTCTAAGTTCTAGGGGACTGATGGCCTCAGATGTTAAGTCCCATGGTGCTCAAAGCCATTTGAACCATTTGAACCATTTGATGCAAAACACCTTCTTATCTGTTTACTTATTTACTTTCCGTAAATAGTTTCGGCGACAATTATCACCATCATCAGTGGGTTTTTTAAATCTAAATCATGCAGAGAATAGCATAGTTACATATTTTTTTACTGTTCGTTTTTGAAATATAGTTTTCTATGGATACTTTCAGACTACCTTATTTGTTGTACGTTAAGGCATGTTTTGAAGAATAATTCTCGCTGTTTGCGGCATATTTTCTATGCTTTTTTCTGTTGCCGTTTTTTCTCAGCGTACATCATGTCATCTGCAACTGTGTCAGCGGCTGTCATTAAAAAAATACTAAAAGGTGAACTTCGTATGTAAGCAGTATACACTTGGGATTGTGGCAGTGTTGTGGAATCCAGTTTCGGTATATACTGTGCTGTTAGTTCGTTATTCGTGTACTAACGTTCTTTGGACGGTATGTAGCTGATTCTGTACACAGAAAAACCAAACTTTCGCACTTTCTGTACGATCAAGAACATTACGTCATCTTGCTGTTCGCGTGTGTTGCGAGAGGCGTATCGCATGTTGCGGCAAGACTATGAAAACTGTAGCGATAATTACGAGAGCTTTCAGATTATGCACATTAGTATTTAAAGTAAACTTATGTTTAACAACATTGTAATGGTAATTGTTTAGTTATATTTCATAAGTAAATGACGGTTTTTAATTGTAGAGAGAGTGCTGAACATGATTCCATACTGAATGATGTACAGCCTCAAATGAAATTTATCGAGGTGACTGTGCGACTGTATCTAACGGTTATTGCCGATTAGTTACCCTTCCTCACATCATCGCATATGAGAAAAACAGTTGCGTCTTTAACTGTAGTTCTTCATAATTTAGGTACTTCGACTATACACAGTTCTGTTCACAAACAATAGCTCCATATAATCATACAGTCGAGCCACGCGTACCTGCTTACAGGCCTTTCAGCTAATTCACTGCAGATATTAACCTGTAAGTATTATCCTGCAGGCGAACAGTTCGAGCATTGCCTTTAATTACGACTTGTCAAAGAACACAGATATACGAATTAAAAGCTAAATAGATAATTTAGTTTTAAGGGTTCTTATCTAATGTCTATATTTTATGTTGACTACAGAGATTTATGTAGAACAATATTTATTCAAGAAAGGACATTTCAAATAAATGGGACGTGGTCCTGTGGTACTCAGTTAAAATACAGACATAAGTACCCTCGTCAAATGAAGTAAAGTTACGTTGAGAGCGTTGTGTGAATGGAAGTACGTCTATCAAACCAAATAATTATTAAAGATAAGCGAAAACTAGGTCCGTTTTGTACTCGCAGTACACGAAATATTCCCAAGGTCATAACAGTTCAGTGTTCAACATCATGATTTACAAATGAAACACAATACAAACAGTAATAACTCATTCTCTGTCTATTCTCAGTTCCTTAATACGAGCAGAAATGTTGGACTTCTATTCTGGAGCACATTCAGACCTCTCTAAATATGAAGTCCCTTGAGAAAATAAAGTTTGTTAGCGGCTGTTCACCACCCAGAATCTATCAGCCACATGACTGAATAAAGCAGTGTACCACAGGCAGATCTGCCTTCTACAAGAACGAACGTAAAAGTGTCCTGAATCCATTCCCTTGAGATCTTCTCTCGAAAAGCCCCAGTCTCCACGTCAATACACTAGTGTTACGCTGTTGTCTGCTTTTCCTTTAGCTGAAGGCTGCCCCAGCCAAAAACAAATTGTTCTTGGTTTCTACAGACATGACTTGACTCTAGTTGATCACTTCCCATACTTATATATCAGAACCCTATTTCAACAAAGAAATAGCACAAACAATCGGTCACAGTCAGGCAAGGATATCTATAAAACGTCTGTAGTTCTAAAGACTTGGATGGGCCTCATTTTTCTGAGCCTAGGAGAGTATTCGGATTTGCTTTTACACTTGAATGTGAATTATTATAGATTCTCGAAGAGTTGTATGAGGCTATCTTTCAGAACTAAGATGACTAGCACTGGCAGAGATGGCATTCCTGACCAAGACAAGTCTACTAGTATCAAGCATAGACCATTATTTGAAAAAAGAAATTTCAGAGAATGTACGATTGGAGCACAGCATTATATGGCAAGCAAACATGGACTGTGGGAAAACCAGAATAGAAGAGCATCCTAGCATGTGTGATGTGGTGTGTGCTGTAGAAGAATGTTGAAGATTAGGTGGACTGATGTAAGGAATGAGAAGGTTATCCGGAGAATGAGAGAGGAATTGACTATATGGAAAACACTGATACGAAGAAGAGACAGGATGATTGGACGTCCGTTAAGACATAACGGAGTAGCTTCAGTGGTTCTAGAGAGAGTTGCAGATGCTAAAAACTGCATAGGAAGACAGAGATTGGGATACATCCAGCAAATAAATATGGGCATAGATTACAAGTGCAACTCTGAGGTGAAGTGCTTGGCACAAGAGAATAGGTCGTGGCGGGCCACCTCAATCCAATCAGATCACCGATGATTAAAAAATAAATAAATAAAAGTTCACTGCCTCTAAAATATTAATAGGATCTGTAGTAACTGCTTCAGAATTGACTCTGTACGTGAGCTTGATGTACCCAAAACATGATCTTTTATACTACTTCTCTTACAGTAGGGAAATTATTGTACGTTTTGTTGTCCCACGTGAATCACGTTGGTCCAATGTAAGATTAGTTTTTCTAATAAGGTTTTCTGAACTGAAACCCTACTCATTAGATTTCCTTTGAAAAACTGCCTTACTTAAACCCACCGTTGTTAACTAGTGGATTATAGCCTAAAGGCTTAGAATAGTTTGATCGTGAGCAAATGATAAAGGCTGATCGATTAATATTTCCATGGGAGTTGTTTTGTATCAAATCCCACAAAGCTAATCAGGGTGTCAGGTTAGCAATAATCGGTACATACTTGTTGTTAACGTTCTCTATCTTTTGTTTAAACAGCACGAATGAGGCAGTTACTCTCTTAGTCTGACAAAGTAATAGTGGTTGACTCATCACACGCGAATATTCTTCACGTGGCACTGAAGGCACAGTCCTCACTGGACACCAAATCGTGGGTGCCCGGCGCGCTGGTAGCGTAATGACGGTACACAAATGAGCACTTAAACACATCAACAAATCACTCAATTAATGCAATTTACATTTGTGATGGAGGTCAGGCCCACGGTGTTGGGTGACAACGCACAGCCGTTAAACACTTGTAAATGCGGTCGGTCGTCCTGCTGAAATCTGCCCTGATCGTTTAGCAGTGAACAGCTTAATAGCTCTGAGTCTGAACGCTTTCTACTTTGGAGCACCTGGCGCTCGACTATCGATAGTTCCTGCTGCGACCTGCCATCAGGCAAAGATATCTTGTCCTCAACACGTAAGGGGCTGTTGACCCCTTACACCTTTCATCTGAGTCATGCGTTACAAGATACACATTTTTACAACGAACTGTGTTTTGACAGTCCACTTTACTGCACTGACCCGTCTTTGTGTGAGAATAGTGTGCTTATTGGACATTGTCTCATACGGTCTGTTCGGTTTCATATTTGTTTGTCAAATTAAATACACGGGATTCGGTCGTTTCTATTTCCGACAGGTTTGCTATTTACTCGTCATTCTCCATATTGCAATTATCGTATTGTCCACGTGACTAGTTACCACACAACAAACTGTCAATATCAGCGATGTGTTTCAACAGATCTCTCACACTTTTCTTTTTATGCAGTCTATAGATTAACTAAAAGTTTTCTACGTATAATATAGAAGAACACATTTGTGATAGGAGCACATGGTTCTGTGTCGTACAAAAATATTCAAACGAGAAGCGAAGTGAAGATATTTATTATTGCGCCTTGAAATATTCAGGACGTAGGAAATAAACAATTAACCAATACAGAATGAAAGAATGAACTTAAAACGATATAAATTTTTACATAGAGTATTACAATTGTGTTACGCTAGAATAAAAGGCGAAAGCTAGAATATACATCTACATATGTTTGTGTAAAGAGGAAATTATGACTGAAAACTACTTTGTCACCCAAAGTCTTGTAGCAGTAAGAGTATGAGCAAGTGGAGGTTTCCTGCACTGATATGCTACTGTTGACGGTAGGTAAGATGAACCGAAGTCATACAGGCACAATAATGGCCACGGAGAATTAATATAAACGATAAAACTCGCCCGTTGAGATAGGAGGGAAAGCAGTTAAGTATTTTGTAGAACAATATGTAGGTTTACTAGTTTCAAATGAAAATAGGTCAACGAAATGCACCGTTCTGAGCTCATTTACAGATAGGGATGGCCGTACCTCCGTCTCCTTGCCATTTAGCCACTTTTCCATCACTGTGAAATGTATTTATTTCTATCTGTACATGACAAATGGGGAGCAAAGTTATAAACACAGAATTATAGTTGACGTTCACCTTAAAATTATTTTTCTGTAATTATGAAGCAAGTAACAACACATTTTCCGGAAAGGCAACCAGTTGTTGCTGAATTACTACTGCTAGTTGATAACAAGCAGTAGAGTTCCCGATTTGATGATACGACTCGTTATAATAGTTCTCAAGTCACTGAATCCACTTCCTTGCAGTGAATTTTTTTGCATAAATAGCAACAGCGCCTTAGCCTTACTTAAAGCGTCATTAGAAAACAGAATTGTGAATTTACGTCACTTCAACACAACCAAACGTAGTTCGACCGTGTAATACAAGCAGTAACACATCAAAGTGGAGAAACGTTAATTTGGAGTATACTGTTAATGCAGTGATTGCTAACAGCCGGAGTCCTTAGTGTTGTGCGCTGCAGTTTATTTCGTAGAACCGATGAACACAGACAAGATTTCAGTGCATTCGCAAAGTGGAAGCGCATTGTGTTGGCCCTTCTGGTTCATAATATTGCTAGAAACCAACTGAATAACTGTCAGACGCAACAATAAGCTTGGTGTTGCTTATAAAGCTTAGTGTTGCGTCTGAACGTTGTTCAGTTGCTTTCTGGCAAAAGTATGAACCGGAAGAGCCAAAACAATGCGCTTCCGCTTTGCGAATGAACTGAAATATTGTCTGCTTTCTTATGAAATATAATTGATGCCTTTAATTCTACATTTATTGATTTCCTTTTCTTAGTATTTTGGCATGGGCCTGAGCACTTGATGTATAATCTCTATATATTTAAATTATTTGTGGCTGTTATGTATAACATCCGTTTTCATCTTCTGACTAATATGTAAATTAACGGTCCATTAGTAATAGGTTGGAAATTTCTGTCAAACAACTGCTGTAACTAGAGACAATGGACAGTGCAAGTGGAAAATTAATAACCTTCATTGACAAAATGTAGCTAGTAATGGATAAAGAGAAAGTGATCGTGAGATCAGCGTGCTATGTTGTCAGAGTGTAGTTAACTATTTTTGCGAATTTTCTTGGTATCAGTTTAAATGGCGGCGCTACTGTGCTAACTACTAATCATTCCAGTACGGCCTAATACAGACTCTTGTGACGACCTCCATAAAACATGAAAAAGTAACATCTTCCTTAAATTCTTGTACGAAATACATAACAGATACACCAGCACAGTACTACCCTGGTTATCTAGAACTATATCTGCATCAATATCTGTATTCTGCAATACATCTTGCAGTGTGTAGTGGAGAGTATATCCTGTATCGTTATAGCCTGCTTCGTCCCTGATCTGCTACGTATTCAAAATTCTGAATATCTATCCATCCCCAAATTTATCGTTCCTACATCATCACTCACGATTGCATTTGATATTTTCACTTCAATTCTACATTACTTTCGTATTCTCCTAACGCTTCACCCAAGAACTTCTGTGGTGCAAGTAATGGACACTGGCTTTACTTTTCATGTAACATTACTGAACAAATAAGAAGTGGGAATTTAAAAACTTTGGCTTGTCGTTTATCTCTAATTGAGCCCCTATACATTACAACTTCCTGCCCTATGAACGGGAGTTTTACATAAATTTGAGACCTCTTTTTCTTCTGTTTCCTTCTCTGCTCTTCTCTTTTCATTTGGGATCTTGTCTTCTTTTATTCTCTATTCATTTCTCCTTTCTTACTCCTCGTGAGCAAATTTGCTTTTTGTATTCATTTCAAGATAAATCAGCAACATTCTCTGAAGTATTTCTGTTTCGTAAAAGTTACTAAGTCTGCGTCACAAGGTACGAGTTTTAGCGTTCACATGCGATATTTTTCTTGTTTTCGTCCTTACTACCTACTCTCAAATTGTGAAAACAATAAAGCTTACAGTAGAAATGTTGTATTCTACAGTATCCAAGATGAACGGGATCACATCGTCATTGTAGATGCCAAGTTGACGTTGTTACTCATTCACAAAGATTGTGCTGAGCAGCTTTGGTGCTCACAAACGCATTGTGCATGCCTGAGTTCAAGGCACAGTGCGAACTGCAGATGGTCCTAGATAAGTCCGTGGGAAAAAATAAAAAAAGGAAAAAAAGGAAATTGCTTGGGTGTTTCCCCCTAGGTTTCCCTTACCATGGTGATGGACAAAGATTGATTGGCGGAGGAAATTCGAAACAACCGTGAGGAATTTATGAGGTCGTGTTTGGTCGTAGTGATAGTTCCACTTGCTGCGCAGTCTCGTACTTAAAAGCATTGGCCGCGCGGCATTAGCCGAGCCGTCTAAATCGCTGCAGTCATGGACTGTGCGGCTGATCCAGGCGGAGGTTCGAGTACTCCCTCGGGCATGGGTGCGTGTGTTTTTCCTTAGGATAATTTAGGTTAAGTAGTGTGTAAGCTTAGGGACTGATGACCTTAGCAGTTAAGTCCCATAAGATTTCACACATATTTAAACATCTTTGTTTTAAAAGCAATGGGAGGTGGAGTACTTACAGGAATATATTTCCAGTATTTTGCTGCTAATTTTGTTAATTAAGATATAACATTTGAAGGCTATCACTTTAATGCATTATCTGTAGCACTACTGGCTACCATCTTTAAATAAGACAGCCCCCAGTATGACACAATTAGCCTAGAGGAGTGGATGGACTAATATTTTGCAACATTTTGTAGAAGTGGAAATTAAAAATATCGAATAACTTGCAAGAACGAAATTCCTGCAAATACATAATTCCGTCTCATAATAATGTGAAGTAAATGCAGTTCGGCCGGTCGGTGGGATAATGATAACGGGACTATTCTGCTTCACTACAAGACAATTATCAGAAACTATTTTCTGTAAATTATTGTCTCACGACTTAATAATTTCGCATGCTTCAGGTTCCGAACATACTGTTTTTCCATGTAAACGGTTTTTACAATAATGTAAGTGATTTTAAACAAGTCCTCACGCTTAATAACGTATTTAATCATAGCAAAACCCGTACGATTTGGTTTAAATTTCAATATCATAGAGAAATGTTAGTAGGTAAGGTGGTAGGTTGGTTGTGGGATGTACTAGATATAGAGGTCATCGGTCCCATCGGATTAGGGAAGGATGGGGACTGAAGTCGACTGTTTCCTTTCAAAGGAAACATCCCGCTTCAGGCGAAGCGAGTTAGGGAAATCACGGAAAACAGTCATGGACATTCAGGGTGATCGGACGCGGATCTGAAGCTATAGCTGCAACCTCCCCATCTGATTAAATACAACTACACAACTATTGGCAGGCTGTTCGCTTACTTGTATGAAAATGTTCGTTAGGAGCCACAATTGTAATTTACTACCCTGGTATAAGTCTTGGAATTCCATTGGATAAGTTTCGGAGTGGTTACAAAAGACGAATGACAGTTTTACTCCTCGTAACTTCGGATTCGATTAGACTTTGCAAGCTTGGTAAGTGAATTTAGTCACTTTATCTATACAGTGCTGTCGGGCATCTAAACCCGACAGTCACATTCGCTAACCGAGGGAGACGGCGCAGTGATTAGCAAACGGGTCTCATGAGTAACAGTATTGGAAAACCCATTTACGTATATCAGGAATAGTATTGGTCCTAATATGCTGCCCCGCGGAACCCCTGTATTAATGTATTTTGTTTCTCATAAGTGTTTTACTAAATGTTTGGATCTATTTGAAGCATGTGTCATCTCTACTCTTTGTATCCTATCTGCTTCATATTATCGAAACCAGTCATGAACTACACCTCTTATTCCTAATGCATCTAATTTATTTGATAGACTATTGTGGTTGCCTGTATCAAACGCCATTGAAAGATAGAAAAAGTTGCCTGTGACACACTCATCTTTATCGAGAGCACAAGTACAGCTGTTGTGAATTCTACTATGGTTCACTCCGTATTTTTGCCACTTTAGAAACCAAACTGTGTTTCACTTATGAGACTGTATTTATTCAGGTAATTTATTAATCTACCTTTCATAACTGCTTCTATTATTTTTTGAGAATGCTGACAGCAGGGAATTGGGCTGGTAATTTTCTGTCTTCTGCATTGCCTTTCTTAAAAAAAGGTACAATTCAAGCCTGTTTTAACTGCTCTGCAAATGTCCCTGATGTGAAGGATTCATTTACTATCTTTAAGGGGCCTTGTTTCAGTACACACATTATTATTTCACCTAAGCCTACTGACTTTTTACACTACTGGCCATTAAAATTGCTACATCAAGAAGAAATGCAGATGATAAACGGGTATTCATTGGACAAATATATTATACTAGAACTGACATTTGATTACATTTTCACGCAATTTGGGTGCATCCTGAGAAATCAGTACCCAGAACAACCACCTCTGGCCGTAATAACGGCCTTGATACGCCTGGGCATTGAGTCAAACAGAGCTTGGATGGCGTGAACAGGTACGGCTGCCCATGCAGCTTCAACACGATACCACAGTCCATCAAGAGTAGTGACTGGCGTATTGTGACGAACCAGTTGCTCGGCCACCATTGACCAGATGTTTTCAATTGGTGAGAGGTCTGTAGAATGTCTGGCGAGGGCAGCAGTCGAACGTTTTCTGTATCCCGAAAGGCCCGTACAGAACCTGAAATATGTTGTCGTGCATTATCCTGCTGAAATGTAGGGTTTCGCAGGGATCGAATGAGGGGTAGAGCCACGGCTCGTGACACATCTGAAATGTAACGTCCACCGTTCAAAATGCCGTCAATGAGAACAAGAGGTGACCGAGACGTGTAATCAATGGCACCCCGTACTATCACGCCGCGTGATACACCAGTATGGCCATGACGAATACACGCTTCCAATGTGCGTTCACCGCGATGTCGCCAAACACGGATGCGGCCATCATGATGCTGTAAACAGAACTTGGATTCATCCGAAAAAATGACCTTTTTTCATTCGTGCACCCAGGTTCGTCGTTGAGTACACCATCGCAGGAGCTCCTGTCTGTGATGCAGCGTCAAGGGTAAGCGCAGCCGTGGTCTCCGAGCTGACAGTCCATGCTGCTGCAAACGTCCTCGAACTGTTCGTGCAGATGGTTGTTGTCCAGTCTGTTGACTCAGGGATCGAGACGTGGCTGCACGATCCGTTACAGCTATGCGGGTAAGATGCCTGTCATCTCGACTGCTAGTGATACGAGGCCGTTGGGATCCAGTACGGCGTTCCGTATTATCCTCCTGAACCCACTGATTCCATATTCTGCTAACAGTCATTGGATCTCGACCAACGCGAGCAGCAATGTCGCGTTACGATAAACCGCAATCGCGTTAGGCTACAATCCGACCTTTTTGAAAGTCGGAAACGTGATGGTACTCATTTCTCCTCCTAACACGAGGCATCACAACAACGTTTCACCAGGAAACGTCGGTCAACTTCTAATTGTGTATGAAAAATCGGTTGGAAACTTCCCTCATGTCATCACGTTGTATGTGTCGCCACCGGTGCCAACCTTGTGTGAATGCTCTGAAAAGCTAATCATTTGCATATCACAGCATCTTCTTCCTGTCGATTAAAATTCGCGCCTGTAGCATGTTATCTTCGTGGTGTAGCAATTTTGTGGACAATAGTGTATTTTTTGGTTTCTGAACAGTTTTATTACCGTCATTCTCTGTGGTCGGAAGTAATATCAGACCCGAACTATTTGAAAAAGTTAACGCAGAACAGGGAATCAGCGATCATAAAGCGGTTACGGCATCGATGATTTCAGCCGTCAATAGAAATATTAAAAAAGGTAGGAAGATTTTTCTGTTTAGCAAAAGTGACAAAAAGCAGATTACATAGTACCTGACGGCTCAACACAAAAGTTTTGTCTCAAGTATAGATAGTGTTGAGGATCAGTAGACAAAGTTCAGAACCATCGTACAATATGCGTTAGATGAGTATGTGCCAAGCAAGATCGTAAGAGATGGAAAAGAGCCACCGTGGTACAACAACCGAGTTAGAAAACTGCCGCGGAAGCAAAGGAAACTTCACAGCAAACATAAACATAGCCTAAGCCTTGCAGACAAACAAAAATTACTCGAAGCGAAATGTAGTGTGAGGAGGGCTTTGCTAGAGGCGTTCAATGAATTCGAAAGTAAAGTTCTATGTACTGACTTGGCAGAAAATCCTAAGAAATTTTGGTCTTATGTCAAAGCGGTAGGTGGATCAAAACAAAATGTCCAGACACTCTGTAATCGAAATGGTACTGAAACAGAGGATGACAGACTAAAGGCCGAAATACTAAATGTCTTTTTCCAAAGCTGTTTCACAGAGGAAGAGTGCACTGTAGTTCCTTCTCTAGATTGCCGCACAGATGACAAAATGGTAGATATCGAAATACACGACAGAGGGATAGAGAAACAATTAAAATCGCTCAAAAGAGGAAAGGCCGCTGGACCTGATGGGATACCAGTTCGATTTTACACAGAGTACGCGAAGGAACTTGCCCCCCTTCTTGCAGCGGTGTACCGTAGGTCTCTAGAAGAGCGTAGCGTTCCAAAGGATTGGAAAAGGGCACAGGTCATGCCCGTTTTCAAGAAGGGACGTCGAACAGATGTGCAGATCTATAGACCTATATCTCTAACGTCGATCAGTTGTAGAATTTTAGAACACGTATTATGTTCGAGTATAATGACTTTTCTGGAGACTAGAAATCTACTCTGTAGGAATCAGCATGGGTTTCGAAAAAGACGGTCGTGCGAAACCCAGCTCGCGCTATTCGCCCACGAGACTCAGAGGGCCATTGACACGGGTTCACAGGTAGATTCTGTGTTTCTTGACTTCCGCAAGGCGTTCGATACAGTTCCTCACAGTCGTTTAATGAACAAAGTAAGAGCATATGGACTAGCAGACCAATTGTGTGATTGGATTGAAGAGTTCCTAGATAACAGAGCGCAGCATGTCATTCTCAATGGAGAGAAGTCTTCCGAAGTAAGAGTGATTTCAGGTGTGCCGCAGGGTAGTGTCATAGGACCGTTGCTATTCACAATATACATAAATGACCTTGTGGATGACATCGGAAGTTCACTGAGGCTTTTTGCAGATGATGCTGTGGTGTAACGAGAGGTTGTAACAATGGAAAATTGTAATGAAATGCAGGAGGATCTGCAGCGAATTGACGCATGGTGCAGGGAATGGCAATTGAATCTCAACGTAGACAAGTGTAATGTGCTGCGAATACATAGAAAGATAGATCCCTTATCATTTAGCTACAAAATAGCAGGTCAGCAACTGGAGGCAGTTAATTCCATAAATTATCTGGGAGTACGCATTAGGAGTGATTTAAAATGGAATGATCATATAAAGTTGATCGTCGGTAAAGCAGATGCCAGACTGAGGTTCATTGGAAGAATCCTAAGGAAATGCAATCCGAAAACAAAGGAAGTAGGTTACAGTATGCTTGTTCGGTCACTGCTTGAAAACTGCTCAGCAGTGTGGGATCCGTACCAGATAGGGTTGATAGAAGAGATAGAGAAGATCCAACGGACAGCAGCGAGCTTCGTTACAGGATCATTTAGTAATCGCGAAAGCGTTACGGAGATGATAGATAAACTCCAGTGGAAGAATCTGCAGGAGAGACGCTCAGTAGCTCGGTACGGGCTTTTGTTAAAGTTTCGAGAACATACCTTCACCGAAGAGTCAAGCAGTATATTGCTCCCTCTTACGTATATATCGCGAAGAGACCATGAGGATAAAATCAGAGAGATTAGAGCCCACACAGAAGCATACCGACAATCCTTCTTTCCACGAACAATACGAGACTGGAATAGAAGGGAGAACCTATAGAGGTACTCAGGGTGCCCTCCGCCACCCACCGTCAGGTGGCTTGCGGAGTATGGATGTAGATGTAGATGTAGATGTATTTAGTAAAACTTTATTTACAGGTCTTATATTTGTTTAGGGGAATTTTTGCTGTACGTTCTCTGCAATACTTGGAAAATGTTCGTTTACATAATTTGATAAGTTTTCTGGATCATTTATTACCTTATCCCTCATCCCTTAGCAGTATTTTATTCCGCATTTGTTTGCCTCTTCCCATTTCCTTTTTTATAACATCCCAGCAGCTTTGCTTTTATTCACTGCATTACATATTATTTTGTCACTGAATGATTTTTTGCAGCAATCAGCAACTTCCCATAGATCTTTTTGCATCTATGATAGAAGTTTAATAATTCTGGATCATTGTGAATCTTTTTCATGGAACTGAGGTGTTATGTGTCTGGGAGGACTTCTTAATACCTGCTGTTATCCATCTGTTTTGTGAGATGTTGATACAGACTTGCATACCTTTGGAAATGCCTTTTCAAAGTTAAATTTAAACAATGTGGTGAAGTTATAGAATTTCATATTCACTTTGGTTTCCTGATACACTTCATCCCATCTTTGTTTTTCTAGTTCTTCTAAAAATCTTTTATTTTGATTTCTGATAGGTGTCGCTTGTAGGCTTGTAGTTTAGGGTATGATTCGATGCCTGATTTTACTGTTGTTATTTGATAGAGATGGTCTGATATTCTGAGATCTTTTACAGCTACATCACATTTTTCCCTGTGTAATTTGTGGCCACATGGTCAATTAATGATGGAGTCATTGTAGTAACCCCTGTTGTACTATTGACAAATAGGTACATGGCAAAACTTTGTAAGATGTTTATGAAGATGCTGCTGGATTCGTTTATGATATTAGTGTTGATGTTAATGTCTCCACACAGAATTATGTTGACCTTTGTACTTGAGACTTTATGTAGAACTTCTGTTAATTTTTTGTAAAAGTGTCCACACTACCACTGGGAGATCTATAGACACACTAAGTTATTAATTTCTTGAAACTTCCTGGCAAATTAAAACTGTGTTCCGGACCGAGACTCGAACTCTGCAGGGTTCGCAGGAGAGCTTCTGTTAAGTTTATAAGGTAGGAGACGAGGTACTGGCTGAAGTAAGGTTGTGAGGACGGGGCTTGAGTCGTGCTTGGGTTACACAGTTGGTAGAGCACTTGCCCGCGAAAGGCAAAAGTCCCGAGTTCGAGTCTCGGTCCGGCACACAGTTTTAATCTGCCAGGAAGTTTCATATCAGCGCATACTCCGCTGCAGAGTGAAAATCTCATTCTATTAATTTCTTGGTGATATCAAGCCCTGTTAATTCACTATCTGATATTTGAAAGTGTTTGTCTTCACTTTCTGTACTGAGCTCATGTCTTGATTTGAACTATGTTCCTGTTCTGATATAAATGCATGATCTTCCATCCCTTGAAGTAGTTCTGCAGTAAGAGTTTGCCCTTTCATTCAATGATAATAATACATGTTGCATTTCTGTGTCCCTACACCAGTGCTGAGTAATACAACCTACTGTGCAGTTCAGGGAATGGAGTTCAACTTCTAATAGCTGAATTTTATTTTTTATTGATTGCATGTTTTGATGAGGGATTATTAAATCTGTGAAATGCTCCATGCTACTCTTTCCAATAGTTTGTATTTCTTTGTGACATCTCTTATGTGTGGTATTTGAAGTGTTAAAATCTGTCTTGTGAGTTATTTTTCAGTATTTTTTAAACTGCTGAGATACTCTTTAGGCAGGGGAACCTGTTGTCTGGATTTATCCTAAGAAG
Organism: Schistocerca nitens; assembly: GCF_023898315.1. Classification (NCBI taxonomy): domain Eukaryota; kingdom Metazoa; phylum Arthropoda; class Insecta; order Orthoptera; family Acrididae; genus Schistocerca; species Schistocerca nitens. The sequence goes on along the minus strand of NC_064617.1, from coordinate 668,757,014 downwards.
CCCTACTTTTCCTACCTATGACAACAGATATTTGACCTTGTGTGGCCCGAGATCCACCCCCTATACTTTCATGAGTCAGTTGCACCATTCTTCCCTTGCCACTCCTATTTATGTGTAGACCATGCCTAGCGAAACCCCATCAGCTGATATTCCCGATGGGCACAAGAGAAACATGAGCTAAATTGGCTGTCCTCAGAGCCATCCCTAACCTCACATTGATTCGCCTCACATTCAATCAAGATGTGGTCGATCATGATGCCGAAACAGCTCAACAAAGTGTGCGTTGGTACCATGAGTCACGGAAGCTATCTTGTCCAGGTCACCATCTATGTCATAGCCCTCATCCCTGTGCAAACTGTTTCCCGCCCCACCGACTGTCACTACATGGTCCTTTTTTGTAAAGTCCTTACATAAAGACCCTAGGTCCTCTATCACATGACTTAGCCCTGCATTTGGCTTGAAGATACTGGTGGCCTGGTACGCTGCCCCTAAACTTTCCTGTAACTGAGGGCCTACACCTCGCCCATGGCTAATACCTAGCAGCAGCACTTTCTTCCTCCTAACACTTTGTATATTCCTAGGCTTCTTGGCCTCGGTTGAAGTGTGCTGCACATTTTCTGCTCCTCGTTCTGCCTGAGGCTCTTCTCCACTTAACTCTGGCAGTGGTAGATATCTGTTTTGGTGTTCATGATAAAACTGTCAGATCGCTTTCTCTTACTTTCTATCCTCCTACCAGATGCCAGTTCCCAACCACCCTCCTCCCCCCTATCTCCCTTGATCCTTATGAGTTCCTTCCTAGCTTCCTTCAACTGTGCCTGAAGGGCACAGATTCTCCTTTCCTCTTCCCCAATCAGAATGTCCCTACTGCATACTTTACAGTTCCAGGAGAGAGCTTCTTCTGTTCCTCCAACATTCTCACCACTGCACCTCCCCAAGTGAAAATATTTCCTACTATATTGGGAACAAATCCCTCTGCTCACTACCATATAACAGCTCCCACATTTCTCACTCATGGTCGGTTTCGAAAGAATAATTAAGATTAAGGAATGTTTTAAATTTGTTAAGGACGCGAAATTGGCTGTGTGTAAACAAAAAAAAAAGAAAAGACACAAATGTCCTATATGCGGTGGTTGTTGTTTTTGTGCTGATTTAGAGACACAATAACAGAAGAATGGTTTTGTAATTACTTTGCTTTTAGAGAATTTACGTTATCAGGTGTGTTTAGTCAAGTTTTGAAACGTTTATTACTTGCAAAATTTACACCTAACTCGCGTCTATCTAACTAGTAAACGATACGATTTAGAAACGTTTAATTATTCTTTTATTGCGACAATAGACTCTGATGAAACTAGTAGTTGTTTTTTTAAACGAATTTTTCACTATCAAGAAAACTTGAATAGAATTTTTGGCGTTCATGTCACGCAAAATTTCGTTTTATGTCTCTATTATCGGGACTTCAGCTAAATAAAAAGTTTTTTCACGACAAAGTTCTGCCGGGACGCTAATACTCAGTTGTGTGACACGAACGGACACTACAGCAAGTATACAAAACAAAGAAAATTTAAATTTGACACTATGTCCTCTTAAATAAGTTCTTTTAGTGGCAGACGAAAATATCTGTGACCTCACTCGGCAGCCATCTTGGTAACATGTGCGCAACTATAATACTACATGCCGGACGTGGCATATGAAGTGAACCCACTTAATATATAAATGTGCGCCGCAACAAATCCGAAGCCTTACAACAGCCAACTAGGAAATTGAGACCGAACTTCGCAAATAATACTAAGATGGGAGCATTAAATAAAAAAACAAGTTCAGCAGTTTAACAGGAGCGCATCTACAACTTTCCCGCCTAGAGACAGGAGCGCGATCAGTAAACAGAAGTCTGGTATGTAACCGGAAAACTACTGAGCTAAACAGTCACAGTACTGATTCTTGAGTTTCTCCCGGCGTATTTGATAATCAAAATATCCACGGGTGTACTGCCGGTCTACAGTGTGCCCGTTGGACACTGTAGACCGGCAGTACACCCGTGGATATTTTGATAGTCACAGTACTGGTACAGGAAATGTTAATTATAGCTATGGTTACTGGCACTACACGGCTCACACGCATCCGAAAAACCAAATCGGAAGCTCACCAGACGTATCCGTACAATGATCCAGGAGGGTCGGGTGGAGCTGGTACACAAATTAACACAACGGAAGTCGCTGAAGCACACAACATTGTCCTTCCCTTGGTATGCGCCCCACATGTTCAAAGGTTTCCACCTGGCCGCATGCGAGATTATAGTGGTTCGCAATCCAAGAACCCGCCTGAAAGTCTCTTCCTGGTATCGCTGCCAACCTCATAGGCGGCGACTGTTGCACGAGCCATCAACTTTCGGTTCACAAGCCACCTCTCCGCCAGCTTCCAACTCGGACGCCTCACCCCGAGCGAACTGTTTTACCTTTCCGGTCTCACTGTCACTGTCCTCGCCTCCGATCTCTGCGCGACCCACGCCCACCTAAGGCCGACATGTTCTGCTAGAGCCGGCCGGAGAGGCCGTGCGATTCTAGGCGCCACAGTCTGGAACCACGTGACCGCTATGGTCGCAGGTTCGAATCCTGCCTCAGGCATGGATGTGTGTGACGTCCTTAGGTTAGTGAGGTTTAAGTAGTTCTAACTTCTAGGCGACTGATGACCTCAGAAGTTAAGTTGCATAGTGCTCAGAGCCATTTGAACCAATTTTTATTATTTTTATTTTTTTAGTGTACTGCTAGAGACCGTGGCACGACATATGGATCGCGCAACGATACACCGACGTAATTCTGGTATCCGTGTCTCAAGGAATCGATATCACTTACGCCACATCGTTGATTTTTACAACGACATTTATACATTATAACACCCCAAATATAGAGCCCCTAATAACATCCCTTTTGACAGCAAAAGATATAAAAATTAGTTATCCTGACCTTGACGGTAGCTACTGGCAATAAAATATTTACACTATTGAAAGTTTGACCAACAGAACCACTAGGGAATAAACAAACATCTATTCCACGGAAAGAGCTAAATGAAAGACTATCAGATGATCACTTAATCTACGAAGCATTAAACTCTAAATAAAGAAATCAAAATATGCGCTTTACGAAGGTTAAAACCCAGACGACATAAAGTGAACAGAGATAACATTTACCCAAGAAAAGAGTAGTAGCCGCATTGAGCTGTAAGTTCGCTGAGAGAAGGAAAAACTTCAGTAGAGATGTTAATTCGCTCTCTTGTAGACGTCGCGATCGAAGCACGCTTATTGACCGATATGAGATTGCTTCAGACCGATCTCAAATTTTAAAGTTCTTCGAGTATCGTCTTGACGTATTAGTCGAAGTTGTGAAGAAAGGTGATAGAACATTTACCGTTTAGTCAGACAAAGGAACAGATATTATACGAGAGGGTCAAGTAACTCGTGAGATACTTAAGCAATTCTGGGACTTAGTCGTCGTGCTCTGTGATTGTCACAATCATTGATGGACACTGCAATTTACCAGATGCTGACATAAACTCTACAAACAGACTTGAGTAGGAAACACACACACGCAAGCATGAAGAATTCACAGGTACACAGTTTTGTTGGAAGCTGTAGTCAATGTCAGAATTGGTGATGTAAATCGTAGCTTCAATTCCGTGAATGACAGATCACTGTGCTTTCCAGTGCAGTCGTTAGATAATTCAAAAGCTCAATAAACTCAGTTATAACTTTATTACTTCGTGACGTATACATTATTTAATTGAACGTTACTGTCTAAATGTGAATAATTATTTTCTTGATGGAACGCCGAAGCTAAAGGTGACTGAGTGACATTATTAACACGGAACAGTAATTGGACATGGTATTACTATGTTTACTGTACGTTATTAGAGAATACATGATCTCTGGGTTTGCGACGTAGGAGTTGTTGAATTTCCACCGTAGCGACGCATTAACGACGCTGTAATACTTCACAAATCAACATCCTTGAAATGTTGGGGTAGAATCTTTTGGCCGCTTGGGGTTCGCCGAGCGGTCTGGGCCCTGCAGTCATGGAATGTGCGGCTGGTGCCGGCGGAGGTTCGAGTTCCCCCTCGGGCGTGGGTGTTTGTGTTTGTACTTATGATAATTTGGGTTAAGTACTGCGTAAGCTTAGGGACTGATGACCTTAGCAGTTAAGTCCCATAAGATTGAACCCACATTTGAACATTTTGAACACAGAATCTTTTGCCGAGTCAGATGAAACTAATGTTCCAATGTATTTGTGTGCAGGCCCGAAAGTAATGAAAAGACATCTAATGATAAGACTTCCGATAATAAGGATAGAGTCGACAATGAACACATGACGAATGTTAAACCAACGGGGTCAGGAAATGTAGATGTCCTTTGTGCCACATTGAATAAATTGATTATGTTGGATGATTTAAAGGTTAAGTTCTCGGAACAGCAAACAACTTTGAATACCAAGTTCGCTGAACAGAAGACGTGGTTCTCTGACATGGACATCAAGTTCGCTGAACAACAGGCGACGTTGGAGGATAGATTCTCTGGCATAGATGCAAAGTTAACCGAACAGCAAAGCATCTATAGCTGCTAAATTCGCTGATCAGCAAAAGGATTTAGAAATTAAGTTTGCTGAACCATCCGCCAATTTAACTGAAATTTGGGAGGCCAAACTAGCCGAACTGCAGGCTAAGGTTGATTATAAGTTTTACAACCTAGAGTGAAGATAAGCAAAATGAGAAAACGAACGCCTTAAGGTTATTGATCATGTCAATAAAATCTACCAAAAAGTCTATACGTTTTCAGAACAATTCGGGGGTGTATCTGAAAATGTAGAGGCCCTTTCGGATAGTAATAATTGTGTCACGGAAATGGTAGAAGGACTGTCGGATCGTATGTCTGATTTGGAGAAAAATTCGATAGGTAAAGTGGGCGCGTATATGTTCAATCTAACTAAGAAACTGGAGGATGATTTATCCGAATGGATAGAGACAAGCTGGTCGCGGTGCCGAGTGGTTCTAGGCACTTCAGTCCGGAACCGCGCGATTGCTACGGCCGCAGGTTCGAATCCTGCCTCGGGCATGGATGTGTGTGATGTCATTACGCTAGTTAGGTTTTAGTAGTTCTAAGATCTAGGGGAGTAGTGACCTCCGCTGTTAAGTCGGATAGTGCTCAGAGTCATCTGAACCATTTGATAGAGACAAAAACAGTAGAAATTAACGGACAATTACGTTCTGCCATTGCAAGTGCGCAAATGGCCAGGCGATAAATAACAATTCCTTGATAGAGACTTTTATTGACAAATTCAGTCAAATTATCGACCAGATAGTTGATGAACGCACTGAGCTAATAACTGCCGATATTCCGACCAACAATCGGTGGGCCATTTCAGAAAGGAAAATGAACGAATGTGCAACACCATAAAATCTAACTGCCAGATAAAACGCCCGCTAATGCAGCATAGTACATGTGTAGATGAACCGTGGGAGGATAACAGTCAACCAGATGAAAGGATGAAGAAAGGATGCGTCTCATCATTGAAAGTCGAACACAGCATTTTTAAAAGTCGACACTTCCCCACGTTTTCAAATTAAAAGAATAATATCCACCCAAGGGTGTACCTCAATTCATTTAAAAGAGTATTCCCTTGTGGTTGGACAGAATACGACAAGTTACAGTTTATAGTGTCAGAATATCGTAGGAGAGGCAGAGTTATTGGCCGCTGAAGCTAGCGAAACCTGTAGCTCGTGTTCTGGTGCTGAGAAATTATTTCTGGCTGATTATTGGTCTCTGAGCAGACAGGAAAAACTGCGTAAGGAGGTGTAACAGCCAGAATTTTACGGTGACCCTCAGGCATTATTTCGAATGCTACTTGAATAAAACGCGCTACTGGACAGAACCAATTTCGAATAGAGAAGAATCCGAATACTTAAAGGTTGGCAGCCATTAAATATTCGAGAGAAATTAATTCATATTCCTGACTCAGACGTCGAGCAGTTCCTTTCAGTGATCGATTCAATCGATATGCTAATGGATGATGCAAAACAGTGGCAGAATAATAATAACAACCAATGTCATGCTAAGAACAACGGTGGTAACAACCCGTGGAATACGGGCAACCATTTTAATAATCATTCTTGGGAAATCAGCTATAATAACGGTGATTCCAAGAATGGTAATGATCAGTTTGGTCATTCCCAAAATAACAATCAGAATGTTGTGGTCTTCAGTCCTGAGACTGGTTTGATGCAGCTCTCCATGCTACTCTATCCTGTGCAAGCTTCTTCATCTCCCAGTACCTACTGCAACCTACATCCTTCTGAATCTGCTTAGTGTATTGATCTCTTGGTCTCCCTCTACGATTTTTACCCTCCACGCTGCCCTCCAATGCTAAATTTGTGATCCCTTGATGCCTCAAAACATGTCCTACCAACCGATCCCTTCTTCTAGTCAAGTTATGCCACAAACTTCTCTTCTCCCCAATCCTATTCAATACTTCCTCATTACTTACGTGATCTACCCACCTTATCTTGAGCATTCTTCTGTAACACCACATTTCGAAAGCTTCTATTCTCTTCTTGTCCAAACTGGTTATCGTCCATGTTTCACTTCCATACATGGCTACACTCCATACAAATACTTTCAGAAACGACTTCCTGACACTTAAATCTATACTCGATGTTAACAAATTTCTCTTCTTCAGAAACGATTTCCTTGCCATTGCCAGTCTATATTTTATATCCTCTCTACTTCGACCATCATCAGTTATTTTACTCCCTAAATAGCAAAACTCCTTTACTACTTTAAGTGTCTCATTTCCTAATCTAATCCCCTCAGCATCACCCGATTTAATTTGGCTACATTCCATTATCCTCGTTTTGCTTTTGTTGATGTTCATCTTGTATCCTCCTTTCAAGACAATGTCCATTCCGTTCAACTGCTCTTCCAAGTCCTTTGCTGTCTCTGACAGAATTACAATGTCATCGGCGAACCTCAAAGTTTTTACTTCTTCTCCATGAATTTTAATACCTACTCCGAATTTTTCTTTTGTTTCCTTTACTGCTTGCTCAATATACAGATTGAATAACATCGGGGAGAGGCTACAACCCTGTCTCACTCCTTTCCCAACCACTGCTTCCCTTTCATGCCCCTCGACTCTTATAACTGCCATCTGGTTTCTGTGCAAATTGTAAATAGCCTTTCGCTCCCTGTATTTTACCCCTGCTACCTTCAGAATTTGAAAGAGAGTATTCCAGTTAACGTTGTCAAAAGCTTTCTCTAAGTCTACAAATGCTAGAAACGTAGGTTTGCCTTTTCTTAATCTTTCTTCTAAGATAAGTCGTAAGGTTAGTATTGCCTCACGTGTTCCAACATTTCTACGGAATCCAAACTGATCTTCTCCGAGGTCCGCTTCTACCAGTTTTTCCATTCGTCTGTAAAGAATTCGCGTTAGTATTTTGCAGCTGTGACTTATTAAACTGATAGTTCGGTAATTTTCACATCTGTCAACACCTGCTTTCTTTGGTATTGGAATTATTATATTCTTCTTGAAGTCTGTGGGTATTTCGCCAGTCTCATACATCTTGCTCACCAGATGGTAGGGTTTTGTCATGACTGGCTCTCCCAAGGCCATCAGTAGTTCTAATGGAATGTTGTCTACTCCCGGGGCCTTGTTTCGACTCAGGTCTTTCAGTGCTCTGTCGAACTCTTCACGCAGTATCTTATCTCCCATTTCATCTTGATCTACATCCTCTTCCACTTCCATAATACTGTCCTCAAGTACATCGCCCTTGTATAAACCCTCTATATACTCCTTCCACCTTTCTGCCTTCCCTTCTTTGCTTAGAACTGGGTTGCCATCTGAGCTCTTGATATTCATACAAGTGGTTCTCTTCTCTCCAAAGGTCTCTTTAATTTTCCTGTAGGCAGTATCTATCTTACCCCTAGTGAGACAAGCCTCTACATCCTTACATTTGTCCTCTAGCCATCCCTGCTTAGCCATTTTGCACTTTCTGTCGATCTCATTTTTGAGACGTTTGTATTCCCTTTGGCCTGCTTCATTTACTGCATTTTTATATTTTCTCCTTTCATCAATTAAATTCAATATTTCTTCTGTTACCCAAGGATTTCTACTAGCCCTCGTCTTTTTACCTACTTGATCCTCTGCTGCCTTCACTACTTCATCCCTCAGAGCTACCCATTCTTCTTCTACTGTATTTCTTTCCCCCATTCCTGTCAATTGTTCCCTTATGCTCTCCCTGAAACTCTCTACAACCTCTGGTTCTTTCAGTTTATCCAGGTCCCATCTCCTTAAATTCCCACCTTTTTGCAGTTTCTTCAGTTTCAATCTGCAGTTCATAACCAATAACAATCAGAATAGGAACTCAAATTGTCGATATTCGAAAGTGAATGTTGTGGGAACCCATAACCAAGAGCCAGGAACAGAACATTTCCAGCGGGTTAATGTTGTAATCACTAATAGGAAGAGAAAGTATAGGGCGGAGAAACCATTGAACCCTCAATACTATGATAATAGTTGTAGTAACAATTACGTTCCTATGAATCAACAGAATCAATCGAGTTGGGGAAATTGTCCGATGCATAATTTAAGTTGGGGAAATTCAAACCATCGAAGTGCATCTTCCGGGTCCAATAGACCCATACCTTTTTCAGATGAAAGAGGTATCCAAAACCGGGGAACGAAATTCATGTAGTTGAGGTCCATGAGCAGCCGAGGAACCGAAAGGGAAGTCGGCCAAACTAGTGCCAGTCATTTTATGCCTTGCTCGGGTGACTAGTATTGAGGAGGAAGGCACACGTCGTGAGCTAATAAATACACTCCTGGAAATTGAAATAAGAACACCGTGAATTCATTGTCCCAGGAAGGGGAAACTTTATTGACACATTCCTGGGGTCAGATACATCACATGATCACACTGACAGAACCACAGGCACATAGACACAGGCAACAGAGCATGCACAATGTCGGCACTAGTACAGTGTATATCCACCTTTCGCAGCAATGCAGGCTGCTATTCTCCCATGGAGACGATCGTAGAGATGCTGGATGTAGTCCTGTGGAACGGCTTGCCATGCCATTTCCACCTGGCGCCTCAGTTGGACTAGCGTTCGTGCTGGACGTGCAGACCGCGTGAGACGACGCTTCATCCAGTCCCAAACATGCTCAATGGGGGACAGATCCGGAGATCTTGCTGGCCAGGGTAGTTGACTTACACCTTCTAGAGCACGTTGGGTGGCACGGGATACATGCGGACGCGCATTGTCCTGTTGGAACAGCAAGTTCCCTTGCCGGTCTAGGAATGGTAGAACGATGGGTTCGATGACGGTTTGGATATACCGTGCACTATTCAGTGTCCCCTCGACGATCACCAGTGGTGTACGGCCAGTGTAGGAGGTCGCTCCCCACACCATGATGCCGGGTGTTGGCCCTGTGTGCCTCGGTCGTATGCAGTCCTGATTGTGGCGCTCACCTGCACGGCGCCAAACACGCATACGACCATCATTGGCACCAAGGCAGAAGCGACTCTCATCGCTGAAGACGACACGTCTCCATTCGTCCCTCCATTCACGCCTGTCGCGACACCACTGGAGGCGGGCTGCACGATGTTGGGGCGTGAGCGGAAGACGGCCTAACGGTGTGCGGGACCGTAGCCCAGCTTCATGGAGACGGTTGCGAATGGTCCTCGCCGATACCCCAGGAGCAACAGTGTCCCTAATTTGCTGGGAAGTGGCGGTGCGGTCCCCTACGGCACTGCGTAGGATCCTACGGTCTTGGCGTGCATTCGTGCGTCGCTGCGGTCCGGTCCCAGGTCGACGGGCACGTGCACCTTCCGCCGACCACTGGCGACAACATCGATGTACTGTGGAGACCTCACGCCCCACGTGTTGAGCAATTCGGCGGTACGTCCACCCGGCCTCCCGCATGCCCACTATACGCCCTCGCTGAAAGTCCGTCAACTGCACATACGGTTCACGTCCACGCTGTCGCGGCATGCTACCAGTGTTAAAGACTGCGATGGAGCTCCGTATGCCACGGCAAACTGGCTGACACTGACGGCGGCGGTGCACAAATGCTGCGCAGCTAGCACCATTCGACGGCCAACACCGCGGTTCCTGGTGTGTCCGCTGTGCCGTGCGTGTGATCATTGCTTGTACAGCCCTCTCGCAGTGTCCAGAGCAAGTATGGTGGGTCTGACACACCGGTGTCAATGTGTTCTTTTTTCCATTTCCAGGAGTGTATATTGGACTACAATAAGGAGAGCGATATTCGCGAGGATCTTATATTACATCCGAGGCAGGAAACAAGCGAGACTGGATACATTTTACAAGCAATTTTAGAGACAAAAATCAATGACGTACCGATGAACGTGCTCTTAGACACAGGAGCGGGACAGTTAGCGTAATGACAATGAGTTGTCCACACATTGTTAGTAAGCAAAGAAAGATACTTACCTTACTGGTAGCGGGCTGCACGGTGTCAGGAACGTTTAGCGCAAAGACGCAATGCATTATTAAACATATACGGGTGACGGTAGAACTACCAGGGGTAGACACTGAATGCACCTTCTTAGTAGTATCTCGAATGTCAATGCAGTGTATTTGGGGGATGGATTTTTTGTGTGACTACGGAGCAGTGATAGATTTTAAGGAGGGTGTATGTGCTCAACCATTCAAGGCAACTTTATTAAAGAGGAAACTTATTTTGGGAAAATATTGCCAAAATGTAGCTGTTGACTGTGTAACTGTAAACGCTTCACATTTGGGAAGTATTTCTCCTGTGGAACGAAACGATGCTCAGATAAATGTGTCAACTATCATGGAAAAGGTCCGTGAATCGGAAAGCCTGTCTATCGAACAAGAAGACGAGTTGGGCAATGTTTTGCACCGATACATGCCCGTGTTTAATAGGAAACCAGGTTTTATTAAAGATCTGAACATTGTATTCAAACTTATCCACACTCTACGTTTTGTAAATCCACGTATTCGGTTCCCTGGTCTAAAAGAGAAGCCGTGGAAAGAGAAATAAAGAAGATGAGAGATTAAGGAATAATTGGAACTTCGACTTCTGAATATTCGAATCCATTGTTAGCAGTAACTAAACCGAACGGCGATATTCGGCTAGCTCTTGACGTTCGCGGCGACATTAACAAAGTGTCTCAAAATGTTGAAAAAATTTCACAGGGTGAAATTTTTAACCTTCCTAGATCTCAGAAATTCCTACTGGAAAACGAAAATCTAAAAGAATCGTGAAAATATACGGCATTTATTTTCCTGGGACGGAGTTACCACTTCAGTGTAATGCCGTCTGGTCTCAATATTAGCAGAGGTGTGTTCATAACCGCTTTGGATACAGTGCTCGGACCCGATTTGTCAGAACGTGTCACTGTATATGCAGACGATCTACTCAGCGCCACTGAGAACTGGAGCGAGAATGTCGAGCTAATTGATTGAGTGTTTAGTAAATTTCTTGAGTATGGAGTCACGATCAATTTAACAAAATCTAAATTTGGTAGGAATCAGATAAAATTCTTAGGAGATATCGTGACGTCAGAAGGAATTATACCGAACACTAAAAAGTTGGATACCATTAAAAATTGTCCGTGTCCACGAAAAAAAAGACAATTAAAGTCGTTTTTGGACGTCGCCTCTTTCTTCAGAAAGTTTTTGTCACAGCTACTGTTAAATAAAGATTGTCTGTTACATTTATTACGGCAATAAATTCCGTGGCAATGGACGGAAGCTTGTAGTACAGCCTTAGATGATATTCGATATGCCCTGATAAATGCTCCGTTATTACATCATCCCCAAATGGATAAAGACTTCTATGTAGCGACGGATGCAGCTGAAACAGGCTTATGTGGTACACTATTCCAAATGGAAGATGAGAGTGATGTGGAAACGATAAAAACCATCTCATTTGCTAGCAGAACCATAGCCGGTAGCGAGAGATCGTACAGCACGACTGAGCTGAAAGTGCTTGCAATTATTTGGGGGCTTAAAAAGTTTTGATATTTCGTGTATGGGAAAAGAACTATAGTTCATTGCGACCACAAAGCGGTGTCATTTCTAAGGACTAGTAGGATGCTGCATGGTCGACTAACACGTTGGGCATTGTTGCTACAGGATATAATATATCCGTTAAGCATGTCAGGGGAAGGGATAATGTCGTCACAGACGTCTTGTGAAGGCTACCGACTGAAAGGTTAGGTGATTTGGAAGGAGAAAGAGCAACGGGGTTGAAAATAATGATACTCGAAAGACTCCCGTATAGAAAAGACTTTAAGGAAATGAGTTCACGAATAGGACAGATGCAAAAATTAAATGCTAAATGGAGAAAAATTAGAAGCAAATTGAAAGAAGGAAATCAGAGTAATGTTAGTGACCGTTACCGGTTACAATCAGGTGTTGTATTTCTTCGAAAGACCGTGGAGGGTGATTGGAAGGTACGCATTCCATCACAATGTCTTGAGACATTGCTAAGGTTCACGCATGCTAGGTGGGGGCATTTTGGAGCTCACAAATTCGAGATGAGGTTACAACAACAATGTTTTCATGTGGGTTTATTAAGAGGAGCTCAGGAGACACTCTGAAGGTGTAAATTTTTTCAAAAAGCAAAGCCTTTTAATTATTGTAATAAGGGTGTATTGCATCCTATTATACCGGCAAAACCACTGAGTATAGTCTCGTGTGATACGTGTGGACCGTTTTCCGCAAACAAAGGTAATTTTAAGTATATATTCGCGATGTACTGTCTATTCTCAAAGTATGTGAAATTTTACGCTTTGCGAACGACCAACGTGACGCCCATGTTGAGAAAGATTACCGACGACTATTTGGTTAATATAGGAAAACTGGGAATGCTAATATCAGACAATGCCTCATATTTTCGGAGTAAAGCGTGGAAAGAAACAATGAAAGAACATAGAATTCCTCATGTATTCATTGCACGCTTTAATCCGGCAGGAAACCCGATCGCAAGGGTGTTTCGAGAAGTAAATAGATTTGTAAGAGCTAATGTACCGAATCAACACCATAGGTGGATCGAATTAATAGAAGATTTGGAAAAGATGTATAACGACTTACCACATATGTCAACTACGTATTCACCCATTGAGGCTCTATTTAATAAGTGGAATAGTAATAATTTGCTTTGTAATTTACCATGTATTCAAAATGACCAAAGGATCGTGATGCAATTGTAAAGAAAGTATACCTGAACTTGGAACATAAAACAAGTATTCGTAAACATAAATTTCATAAAAAGCTAGGCTTAGTAGTCACTAATAAGGTTGGTGATAGTATTCTATTGAAGAATCATCCCAAGTCTTCAAAGCTAAGAAAAATAAATCGAAAGTGGAACAATTTTTATAAGGGACCATACAAAATCATTAATTTGCCACATCAAGGAAGCTACTTATTAGATTATGAAGAAACCAAGAACAAGAAGTTCAAAGGGATGTATCCCCACATTGAGTTAAAAAGATACTTTACCTAACTGAAGATTTAGCCGTTAATTCCGCAAAGGACAAGCCATGATGCAGAAATATGTTACAATAATGTTCGTGAATTTTTTAAATTATTTTATACATAGAATTTGTGGACCGTGAATTACTTTTAAGTAGTTCTTACTAAAAGAGTTATTGATGTTACGATTTTATGCGATGGAATATCGTTACGTTAGTATAAGTTCACTTTGGGAGATCCACAATAAAAAGAAGAAAACTGTATTAAGGGTTAAGCCCAAGGACAGTAATAAGGAACAGGAGATTAGTTGTATATAATTAATTCATTAAGAAATGTTATGAGCAGCACGTTCTCAACAATAATTAATTTGCATTCATTTATGTTTGTTGAAATAAGTAGAAATCGTTATGTTGATATTCTCATGTTAACAGTTGATGTTTTCATATTGACAAGCCTTGATATGTTTTATTTAACGAGGCACTAATTTAGAATACGCATACGAGCACAATGAAAGATCTTGCCGTTGTCATTCGTGAACAGGGGAATGTATTTAACAAAATCATTTCTTTTGAGGAGGGAGAAGCTAAGAGATGAGTAAAAGTGAATACGAAATAAATGACTGAATCAGTCATGCTTGAAAAAGTAAAAGCTTACTGATAGGAACAAAGGAACGGAACCGGTATATGGAGTGTTGTACGTATTAACAAACTGACAGTACACGTGTAACAGTGAAAATATTAACTTAAGTATTTACCACGAAAATTCCTAATTAAGCTAAGGAACAACGCGCAGTGGTAAACTTTAATAACTGTGTAAAGACATGCGAAGTAGGGAAAGTTGAAGGTGATGGTCATTTGAAAATAAACAAATCCCTTGATACAGGTCGGGTATGAAAGATATTCGAACCAGGTAGCTAATACATAACGACTGTGGCGAAGCAGAGAGGGATATTTGACGTATAAAAGAAACCGTGATGTCAGCGATTGTTAAGCACAAATATAATCACCACACCAATCATTGCAATAAAAATAAATAAAAACAACAAAACATTAATAACTAAGGCGAGAGCGAAGTACAGAAAAAAATTGTTATGCCTACATTTCTGTTAAACTAACGATGTTTGATATCACGTCATGCAGTAGCTTTTCCCGAAAAGAGAAGTGATTTAGATGTTTCAGCACACTCAACAGAGGTGATGAAGACCATCTTCGGACGGATTGCGCTGACATGTTGGTACAGTCTAATGGGAGCGCAGCCATTGAGCAACGAGAGCAACCAGACCAGAGGGCACGATCGGATCGTACTCGCTGTCATATATGGTCCGATGCAGCTTCGTCCTGGCCGATCGATAAGAAGACACTGACATTGAACCGACCTCGTTCGCAGCTTTGCATGGTCTGGTACGGTTGCAGCGGCAGTGTGGCAATGCGCCGAATATGTGTGATATTAAAATTAAGTGATGAAATATCTAAGGAACATGAAATCTAGGCTCATTATTGGTGTAAAAAGAACACAGTAATGATTTTGATTTTTTGCTTGTGTATGTGTATGGACGTTAATAAGCCAATAAAACACTTCACCTGGTTAGAGACGTTGAAGCGGAAGTCACGTACCCACTTCATCGTCCGGTGGGCATATATAACACCCCAAATATAGAGCCTCTAATAACATCCCTTTTGACAGCAAAAAATATAAAAATTAGTTACCCTGAACTTGACGGTAACTACTGGCAACAAAATATTAATACCATTGAAAGTCTGACTAACAGAAATACTAGGGAACTAACAACATATATTCCACGGAAAGAACTAAATGAAAGACTATCAGATGATCACTTAACCTACGAAGCATGAAACTCTAAATAAAGAATTCAAAATATATGCTTTACGAAGGTTAAAACCCAGCGAAATGCAGTGATCAGAGATAATATTTATCCAAGAAAAGAGTTTTAGCCGCATCGAGCTGTAAGTTCGCTGAGGCAATGAAAAACTTCAGTAGAGATTGTAAGAAGTCCATGATTAAGAAATTCGTTCCTAGCGCATTCGAGCAGATGTAATTTCGATGCATTGCTCACGCACTGCCTGCGATATATAAGCAATAAGAGAATCTCTGACCAAAGAGCAGTGTTGACTGCAGTAGGAACTGTGTGGTAGTAGGAGTAAGTTGTAGCTAGGAGTCGTGTGTATCGAGTTGGCTGGGCCGATCGTGGGGAGCGATGGTGGAGCCTGAGCGTTGTAGTATAAGGTAAAAGCAGCCTCGCGCATATATAGTATTTTTATATAAAGTCCCATATAAATGTTTTTAAAAAACTCTTAATAATAATCTTTTTCTTAAAAAGTAACTTTTGACAATCATTCATTTCAATTTAAAGAACTTACCAATTTCTCCAATCCTTGACCATCTCGATTATTGTAAAGAAAAATCAGTTGTTTCCTTTTACACATGACAAATCTATCAGCCAGCATTCCACTGGGCTGTGCCAGAAAAATTTAATACAAGAGTAGATATATATGCGTTATCCGGCGACTTCATTGAGGTAAGAATTTTCTCTTTTTTATTCAGAATGATCTTTCAGGGCCATGACGGAGCGCTGCTGACGTCCTAAATTTACCAGTTTAAATTTACAGTCAAATATTGAAAGTTTATAAGTGAGCCACAATTTTATTGAGAAAATAGTCACGTTATTATTGGTAGGTTACGGAATAATAAAGTGTTGCTAGGTTACACTAAATGTCAATGCTATACATATTTTCACTGTTGGGTAGTTACACTAAATGTGAATATTATTTATATTATTTTATTGTTGAGAGGTTACACTTGGCGACCCTGCCAGGATTCGAACCTGGACACAATTCATTTTTAGGAAGTTTAAAAAGTCTTCTTGGAAAATCTGGTAGTACTCTATGGGTATTTCTTGAGGACATGAAGATCTATTTTTAGGACACGATTTATTTTTAGGATTACTTTCTATTGAGGTTTCCAAATCTTCATCAATCACCGGCTTGAGTTCTTACTCGGTTCAGTTTTTTTAAAAGATTTATGACGAGAAACTCCTGTGCATTATTATCAATAGGTCTACGGGATATCAAATTAGTGAAATGACTGTAGATAAGGTTATTAATTTTATCCTGGGTATATAGTGTGGTCCCGTCTTTCCTTCTAATTTCTGTCAACGCGTGCAATGTGATATATTGAGATTTCTTAATGGTACGTATATTCATGCATCCTCGAGTGCATTCTGTATTCGTATATATGTTTTCGCTTCAGTGGCAAAAGTTTGGATATTATTTTCTGGATGTCCACGTAATTCCCGATAGCTGAGGTGTCTAGTCTTTAACGGTCTCGAAGACAATGGGCGTAAAATTCACTCGTTTTCTTCTACCAGAAATGTTTCAAGCGCTTAGGCTCTGAATCATCAACATTTTTCTTATTTTGTGTCTGGCGCATTTAAACTGCTAGGTTATCGCGGAATTAAAAGATGCAGATTTTTGTTAGAATTCTTCCCATGTTCGCTGAATCGTTCACGGCATTCGTCATCTTGAAAATGTGCGACATTCAGTTTCCAGGCTCTTTATATACAGATGATGTATCAAAAAGGATGGCCAAACCGACACGGCTGAAAGTATACGATAATAGAAGCACAAATGTCCCAGTAAATACGGGTCCGCAAACGACCCGCTTGCGAGTTAATCACGAATGTATGGTTCCAAGCCGCCACTAACGTCATTGTAAACATCGTTCTAGTTAGTCCACATGAATTTAAAATTTAGACTTTACTGTTGTATTGTACATCGCAATTAGTTCACAATTCACATATGGCCTTCCTGTTTAAGGAGGTGTTCGAAGTGTTTTCTTACATCGGGATGTAATACTGTGCTCGTCTCTGCAATGAATTTCTTATCCTTTCGAAAAACCCTCTATCATTTCGGAATTATTGACCAGCAAGTACAACCCTCTGCTTCAGTTTTTCAACCGTGTGCTATACCCTTTGCTTTTGAGGTGAACCCAGACACAAAAATCCAAATGATTTAGATCAGGTGATATAAGAGGCCACGGTACAGGTCCTCCTCGATCTATCTATCAATCTTTGGCCGTATCTGCGCGTTAGATGCTGTCTCACACTAGCTTCAAAATGTGCCAGAGCTCCATCATGCATGCACCACATACTCTGACGTTGCTGAAAGGGAACATCCTCAAGCAATCCTGGAAGATGACGCTGCAGAAAGCTAAGATACCTCCATCCATTAAGTTGTAGTGAAAGAATGTGTGGCCCAAAAATTTGATCGCCTAGTACCCATAACCACACATTCAGTGGGAAACGTTGCTGATGTGGTGACTCGTGAACAGCCTGTGGGTTTATTTTACACCACAAATGTGTATTATGATAGTTAAACACACCATGGCGTGTGAATCCTGCTTCGTCTGTAAATAAAATGTTACATGCGAAACGAGGGTCGACTACAGTCTGCTCTTGTGGCCACTGACAAAACATTACTCTAGCGAAAAAGTCCGCATCTTTGAGACATTAAATTCTTTGGTGGTAGTAAGGGTACAGTAAATTGCGTCGTAAAATTCTGCATACAGTACTGTGGCTCAGTACAGGCACTTGTGTGGCAATTCTTCTCGTCGAGGTTCCTGGAGAGCGCTGTACTGCTTCCAACACCACATCATCAACCCCAGGCCAACCTCCTGCATTGCCATGTGCAGAAACCCCTTGTTCTCTCAGGCGCTGATGAACCCTTGTAAATGTAGAACTTCCGGTGTGTCTTCGATCAGGATTTGTTTCTTGGTACAAGCATGCGGCCTCCCGTGCATTCACATTAGCCTTACCGTACATGAAATACATATCCGCATCCTCTTCGTTACTGCACGGTTCCGTTGTAAATACAACAAAGCACAAGTGGCACTCCCCAGACGCGACTGATACCCTTTGAGGCTGTGTACTGTATCCGTCCTGTACGTTCTGCGTGTATAGCGTGATTCCAAGTCCACCTCTCGGCAACGTTCCGTTGTGTAGACAGCGAACATAGGACGACCTCAAGTGCGCTAGGGGGAAACCGGACGATGTTACAAACAATGCCGTCAGTGGCGGCATGGGACCATGCAGTCGTTATTTTCCCGCAAGCGGCTCGTTTGCGGACCCGTGTTTACTGGGACATTTGTGCTTCTGCTATCGTGTGCTTTCAACTGTGTGTAGGTTTGCGCCATCCTTTTTGACACACACACACACACACACACTGATATACACTCCTGGAAATTGAAATAAGAACACCGTGAATTCATTGTCCCAGGAAGGGGAAACTTTATTGACACATTCCTGGGGTCAGATACATCACATGATCACACTGACAGAACCACAGGCACATAGACACAGGCAACAGAGCATGCACAATGTCGGCACTAGTACAGTGTATATCCACCTTTCGCAGCAATGCAGGCTGCTGTTCTCCCACGGAGACGATCGCAGAGATGCTGGATGTAGTCCTGTGGAACGGCTTCCCATGCCATTTCCACCTGGCACCTCAGTTGGACCAGCGTTCGTGCTGGACGTGCAGACCGCGCGAGACGACGCTTCATCCAGTCCCAAACATGCTCAATGGGGGACAGATCCGGAGATCTTGCTGGCCAGGGTAGTTGACGTACACCTTCTAGAGCACGTTGGGTGGCACGGGATACATGCGGACGTGCATTGTCCTGTTGGAACAGCAAGTTCCCTTGCCGGTCTAGGAATGGTAGAACGATGGGTTCGATGACGGTTTGGATGTACCGTGCACTATTCAGTGTCCCCTCGACGATCACCAGTGGTGTACGGCCAGTGTAGGAGATCGCTCCCTACACCATGATGCCGGGTGTTGGCCCTGTGTGCCTCGGTCGTATGCAGTCCTGATTGTGGCGCTCACCTGCACGGCGCCAAACACGCATACGACCATCATTGGCACCAAGGCAGAAGCGACTCTCATCGCTGAAGACGACACGTCTCCATTCGTCCCTCCATTCACGCCTGTCGCGACACCACTGGAGGCGGGCTGCACGATGTTGGGGCGTGAGCGGAAGACGGCCTAACGGTGTGCGGGACCGTAGCCCAGCTTCATGGAGACGGTTGCGAATGGTCCTCGCCGATACCCCAGGAGCAACAGTGTCCCTAATTTGCTGGGAAGTGGCGGTGCGGTCCCCTACGGCACTGCGTAGGATCCTACGGTCTTGGCGTGCATCCGTGCGTCGCTGCGGTCCGGTCCCAGGTCGACGGGCACGTGCACCTTCCGCCGACCACTGGCGACAACATCGATGTACTGTGGAGACCTCACGCCCCACGTGTTGAGCAATTCGGCGGTACGTCCACCCGGCCTCCCGCATGCCCACTATACGCCCTCGCTCAAAGTCCGTCAACTGCACATACGGTTCACGTCCACGCTGTCGCGGCATGCTACCAGTGTTAAAGACTGCGATGGAGCTCCGTATGCCACGGCAAACTGGCTAACACTGACGGCGGCGGTGCACAAATGCTGCGCAGCTAGCGCCATTCGACGGCCAACACCGCGGTTCCTGGTGTGTCCGCTGTGCCGTGCGTGTGAACATTGCTTGTACAGCCCTCTCGCAGTGTCCGGAGCATGTATGGTGGGTCTGACACACCGGTGTCAATGTGTTCTTTTTTCCATTTCCAGGAGTGTATATAAGAGACGAATTCTATCGACTAGACTTGCGGATGTGTTCGTGATAAATGTAAAACCAGGCACATTTTCATTCTTATGTTCCCACGTATCACTCAAATAATATCTGCTAGATTAAATACGCTGATTCTGATGACGTTAAAATTGGGAGTCTGCTCTTTAAGGTTTAGCACACAGTTCAAATCTCCTGCTAAAATTAAATTTTCTTGGTGCCTTCCAGAGGAGGAAACGAACTATTGTTTTATATAACTCAGCTCTGTTGAGTCCTTTACTGCTTCCTGATGGTGCATAAATGTTGATAATCCTGGCGTCGTGGATTGTGACAGTAATAGCTGTGCCGCCTGGAATTGTTTTCACTTCATTGACAATAATCCCCCCTTTAGTGAGTATCGTGACGCCCAATTGCCTTCCTGTCACTGGGATTCTTGCAGGATTATATCCACAGATGTCATCTAATGTGATATTTGTCACTTCCTGTATTAAAAGAATGTCAGTGTCTGCCGGATATAAAAAGTCTTTCAGACTACGTAACTTTAAGAAATTGTCAATAGTCCTAACTTTCGGTGTCGTTACTATTAGAGACTGTAAATGGTTAATTATGCGGAACTTTTATTGTATTTTAGGTTACTTCCATTTAATCCAAATTTTTTTGAAGTAAATATTGTACGAACCTTATCCACTTCGATTCGCATGAGCTAAAATAGGTGTGGTTTCATCCATTTCATAAGCCCAAAACTGTTGAGCAACAATATTGCGATTGTCTCTTGCCACTTTACTTCATTTCTCAGCTACATATGCTGTGCCAGGTACAAATGACATCAGTTTAGAACCACAGCAACATTCAACATGTTGCCGATTGGTATCTAACATGATATAGAAGGTTTTGAACTGAGGTTTCCATTTGTCTCTCACTTAATTTGGTACTCACTTGTTCTACCTTCTCCCATATTAAAGGCGCGATCTGCTCAGCATCTCTGAGTGCGAGCCTTCACTTTTTGTGTTTCTTTTCAGACCTGCTTTTAGTTGAACTTTTGCCATTGTTGATTACAGTACCCAGTTTCCACCCATTGCTGTTCTCGTCAGCAGACAGATCCTCTGAGTTGTTGCTGTCCGGAATAGGCTTCATTTAAAAGTTTAGCATATGAGTCTTCCGGTCGTTTTGCGGTCGACGTCTCGTCTTGTATAATATTAGTTTCCATGGGTTTATTCTTGTCGTTGGTATCTTCACTGGCGGTTACTTCTGTGTCCAGAATTGCGATCTATTGACATTTGCATCGACATTTCGTTGACTACAGTCGCGGATCTCAATGGTTTAGTAGCCGGCGCATATGCAGGGGCAAAGCTGTAACAGCTGCAGGCCGCAGAGCCTCACCTCCTGGCAACTGGACCACACGTCACTCTAAACACTCGGCGCCCGCGTTGGCTGGCCCATCAAAAGGTTTTCGAAAATTCTAATTGTCTTAATATCGAAACTAGCTTGGATGACTTTCGCGTCACAAACGTTACCATCACTATTCTTGAACTCCAGGTTGCCCTGCCCCCCCCCCCCCCCCCCCCCAGGATTCAATCACCTTATCATATAAATCAGTCGTTTCCAAATTAACAAATATTACATTGGACACAATTGACATGCGAACACCAATAAGATCTTCAGAAATCAGTTTAAGTGCTTCTTCTAGAAACGTTTCCACATCACAAGGGATTTGTTTTGCAAAATTTCTATCAAACGGAAAAAACTTCGACGTGTCGACTGTGATAGGTTTAGACATCACTTATCATCTCTCAAACCCTCAATAAACCATGCAAGTACAGATACAAGCCGCAGAAGCTTTCAAACTCACCAACTACGAACAAAATCGACCGCAGCAGACTTCCGTACACTTTTGCATCCCATAGTGGAAGTGATGACACCACTACGCAGACTCTCTCCGTCTTCAGGCCACGAGTGGCCTACCGGGACCATCAGACTGCCGTGTCATCCTCAGTGGAGAATGCAGATAGGAGGAGCGTGGGGTCAGCATACCGCTCTCCCGGTCGTTATGATGGTATTCTTGACCGAAGCCACAACTATTCTGTTGAGTAGCTCCTGAATTGGCATCACGAGGCTGAGAGCACCTCGAAATATGGCAACAGCGCATGGCAGCCTAGATGGTCACCCATCCAAGTGCGGACCACGCCCGACAGCGCTGAACTTCGGTGATCTCACGGCAACCGGTGTATCCACTGCGGCAAGGCTGTTTTCCCACTACGCAGACAGAAAAAAAAAAATGTCTCCGGTTCTTCCAAGGACGTTTCAGACGTCACTTTGCACACACGAAACATACAACTACTAATAATTTACTACATTTTTAATATTTTTGGATCTCTCCTAATTATAATTATGTTAATGTTGCAAGGCAAAGGTGCTAATCTATTCGACTCCATAAACGACGACGTTATCCGTTACTCTGGCACATCCTCAGTTCCTTTGTTGTTTCTTTAGGGCGTACAGCAGCTGAGGACAGAAGCGACCGTGCACATTCTCAGGCGATTTCAGTTTCCTATCACGGTAAGCATAATATCTTACAATGAAATGAGCACCCTTAGCTGCTTACAGGCGTTGACATACGTCAACGGGGACAGATGAAAATGTGTGCCCCGACCGGGACTCGAACCCGGGATCTCCTACTTACATGGTAGACGCTCTATCTATCTTTTTTTTTACATGGCTGACGCTCTATCCATCTTTTTTTATTATTCTTTGTTCGTTTATTTATTTATTTATTTATTTTTAAATGAACCGCTGCAGGAGCAGGACGACGGGTAGGGCAGGGGTCGACACCCGAAGCCTGGCCATCCCGCCGCCACGCCCAAGCAACGTGTTCGAGTTCGAGGATCGAAGGATCAGGGGGAGGATGTAGTGGGTTTGTCGATGTTGTTTTATTTATTTATTTCTTTAATTTTTATAAAATTTTTAAATTATTTTATTTTATTTATTTTTTAATTTGTTTTTCATTTTGTATTGTATTTATAGATTTATTTTTGTTTCATTACAAAGAAAGATCCTACAACTGCCTTAGCCGAGCGTCCGAGTCGTCTTCTCGTCTGTTGGGAGGGATTCCCCCCTATTCCGTCCGTAGAGGATCAATATGCTTCAGGATTCTTCTTCATTTTCAGCGTCTCATACCCGGAACGCCCCAGTGAGCAGGAGGATCCGCAAATAATGAACCTAAACAATTTGCGAAACGAGTTCTGTACTTCGGGTGGCGGCTGAAAACTGCATGTGTCGTCATCAATAGGGACCAAAAGTCGAGTGTGCCTTTGGGAGAATCGCAAAATATGTAGTAAACGGCCATGCCTTTTAGCCAGTTAACGGCGTTCGTTCTGGTTGATGAAAAGTATACGCCGTCGGGGCGCAATACATCATCAGGGGAGATAGACTCCGGCAATCGCTGCAAGAGTAATGCCAGCATACGCTGCGTCAGTAGCCAGCACTCGCTGGTCGCGCGGCACACGTCAGACGGTGTGCATCCGAGTCAATGACTGAGCATGTGGGACACAAGGGGTTGTCGGTCAGATGTATGGAATGTAGCCTCTGACGAGTAGCGAA
Organism: Schistocerca nitens; assembly: GCF_023898315.1. Lineage (NCBI taxonomy): Eukaryota > Metazoa > Arthropoda > Insecta > Orthoptera > Acrididae > Schistocerca > Schistocerca nitens. The sequence goes on along the minus strand of NC_064617.1, from coordinate 668,733,256 downwards.
TTTCCCATTCACAACCACGTACCACAATGAACGCACCGTCGTAGGTAGAAAAGGCGTGTGTACCGCTGATAGAGGCGATAATAGTCTTCTGTGCTGGGCTTCCGTGTCGTCGGAAGGTCTGACCGTAAGTAGCTGAAGTCAATCAAGAACTCTCTGTTGTGGGTGAGTGCCGGTGAAATGTGTCCTACAGAAACCGGGGGATGCAGAGCGTGTGATGCCACTTCCGCTATCAGGGTGCCCGTCAGAGTGGCGTGGGCAGAGGTCCACGTGCGACGCATAGTGTTGAGATAAAGCGATCGCGCACGGTTATATATATGAATTAAACCGATACCGCTCGCCCGCTGCGGCATTGTCAGGGTGGCGTATCGGACTTTAAAAACCAGACCGGTGCTTACGAAATGTCCATATGCTGCTTGAAATCTGTCGGCCATCGTAGCCGTCAAGGGAAGGATATGCGCAAAATAGTTCAGTTTTGAGACAAGATAGGTGTTGACATAACGTGTTGTGAGGAGCATATCCAAGCGACGCAGTTTGTTGTCCTGCAGCAGAGCACGTGTCTGGCGTAGGAGCCGGCGGTACGTAGCCACCGCCGTGCGGTGGACATTGCTATAGAATTGCACTCCTAAACACTTGAGTACGGGCACCTTGTCAAAGGGCACCGCCGTTACGTGGGAAAGCCCCCCTCCGACATCCATGTATTTTGTCTTCTTCACGTTGATGACGCTCCCAGCGACCGCCCCGTAACGTAGCCACTGTAGCGCCATATGCATTTCATCCTCTGATCTGGCCAGGAACACCACGTCATCGGCGAATGCACCACAACGAAAGGTCACGTCCCGTAAGGAGATACCAGTTAATCGCTGCCGTAGACCATGTAAAACTGGTTCAAGCGCTGCAGCAAATAATATACCCGACAGGGGGCACCCTGACCGTCCAACAACAATGTGACCAGACTGATAACCGTTGACCATCATGCGGGAGCGCGCTCCGTGGACCAGTCGAAGGACCACCTGTGCAGACTCCGGAGAGAGGCCCATGTGTTGCAAAACTACGCGTAAGAAGCCGTGGTCGACGCGGTCGAATGTGTGGTCAAAATCTACGGCGAAAAGGGCGCCTCGTATTTTGCAGGCCGCCGTCAAAGCAATTACGTCGCGGTATGCTCCTAACGCCGTATGAATGTTGCTGACACCACCTAAACATGTCTGATCGGTGTGGATGGCGTTCCCGATAGCGGTTTGGAGACGCGCGCGGAGGATACGGGTGAAGATCTTGTCGTTGTTGAGGAGTGTGAGTGGGCGAAAGTCCTGCCACCTACAACCACCCCTCAGTTTCGGTACTGGGATCAAGATGCCTTCTGTGAATTCTGTGGGGACAGTGAAATCAGCGCGGATCAGGTCTTGAAACATTTGGAGCCACTTGTCGCCCATAAGGTCGTAAATAGTGCGGTAGAATTCCAGGGGTAAACCGTCCGGTCCAGGCGACTTGTTCGGTGCTCCACGTGCCAAGGCCGATGTCAGCTCGTCGGGTGTAATGGGCAACAGCAGACTATCATCGGGTGCCACGTCCAGAGGGGCGGGAAAATCGTGCAACAGCTCGTCATAATCACGTATATTTCTCGGATGTTCCATGTACAAGGTCCCATAGTGTCTGGCGAACGCGTGCGCGATGTCCGTTTGTGTCACTGAGCGGCCGTCCTCCTTCGTGTTTACCGCCGTAATGAGCTGACGTTTGCGGTGGCGCCTACCGCGCACAATATGATACACTGACGCCGTTTCGTTGGGGATACAGTCTTGCACTCGCGCACGGATGCGGACTCCTTCTAGCTGCTCTGTCCCGATGCGAAGTAGACGAGCTTTGATGCGTCGTACGGACATCTGACGTTCGGGAGACGGCGATTGCATCGCCAGCTCACGTAACGCTGTGTAGTAAAATTCCGATGTTGCCCTTTGCCAGTTTGCTCTGTCACGCCCGTAGGCCATCAAGGTCATTCGGAGTGCAGGTTTGACACATCCCAGCCACCAAAGCAACGTCGAAGCATACATGGGCAGGCGCCTGATGCATCGACGCCACGTGTCTGTAACTCCTCGCCGACACGCTTCTTCGCGTAGGAGGGAGACGTTCAACGTCCACGGGCCCCTGCTGCGTCTTGTGAGTTGTCGGGGTAAAGTGACAGTGCAGATGTACGCGAGATGGAACGTGAAGGCCGTCGGCCAGAGTTCTGCATCACGGGTTGCTGTGCGGAGGGCACGCGAGACGTATATCCGGTCCAGACGACTGGCAGAATGGCTGGTAAAGTGCGTATATCCACTCCGGGTCCCATGATGTAAGAGCCATGTGTCGTGGAGCGCGAGGTCACGTATCAATGCTTGTAGAGCCGGGCATGGGACGTAATGCGGTATCTGGTCCTCGGGCCGCAGAACACTGTTAAAATCGCCGCCCACTATGTAATGGTCCATATTTCCTTGCTAAAGTGGGGCTACCTCCTCCGAATAGAAGACATGCCTGTCACCACGGTGCGAATTACCGGAGGGAGCGTAGACGTTAATGAGGCGGACTGCGCCAAGTGTGAGTGCGATGCCTCGCCCGTTCGGCAAGTACGTCGCGTCCGTCGCGTCTATGCCATCTCGGAGAAGGATGGCCGTCCCTCCTGCGCCATCACCTAAGGGTAGGCTGTAGGTGTTGTAGCCATACAGGTCTAAACGCAGCTCGGGACGGACCTCCTGGAGAAGGGAAAAAAAATGGCTCTGAGCACTATGGGACTTAACATCTATGGTCATTAGTCCCGTAGAACTTAGAACTACTTAAACCTAACTAACCTAAGGACAGCACACAACACCCAGCCATCACGAGGCAGAGAAAATCCCTGACCCCGCCGGGAATCGAACCCGGGAACCCGGGTGTGGGAAGCGAGAACGCTACCGCACGACCACGAGATGCGGGCTGGAGAAGGGAAATGTCCAAGTCTGCCGCTCTGATCATGTCGTGTAACATATGGGTTCTGACAGTAGAGTGGACACCATTTACATTGACTGTTCCCACACGGTATGACTGAGACATATCAAGTGGCGGAGGCAGTGTGCCGGTGCAAGCCCACAGTGATCACACACAGCACACAGCCATCCATCTGCATGCTGTTCATTAGTATGCCGTATCAGTCCCTGACTGGCAGAGCCCTCCGGGCTCAATGTCAACCATGGGCTCTGGTGGAGTTATCGATGTTTGCTGTGCATCATCTGCCTCCATATCGTCTGCCCAATCACCAAGAGACGATTGTGATGTCATTGGTGGCTGGTCGCTTTCACAGGAGCCCACATTTTGGGAGTCGACGCAATGCGCCTCGTTTTCTGGGCCACCAAATTTAGGAGAGTGTTCCTTGTCTTCAGGCACCTTCTGGTGAATGATGCCACTGGATTCCGTTGCAATTGTGGACGAGTCAACGAAGTCGATGTCTTCCGCCGGCTTCACATCCCTGTCCTGTTCTTCAGCTGACAATCGCCTCTTCTTGTGACGCTTGGGTGATTTTTGCTTTCGGGTCCGAGATTCGGCATCCACCGGAGGGCGGGGCTCGACACAGTCTCGGTCGCTAGGAATCCCTGTGTCCGATCCCGACAGTGACGGTGGCTGGGTGCCCACGACGCTGCGGTGGGCAGAGGCTGTAGGAACCTCTGCACCGTTGGGCTGCGGCGTCGTCGACGGCGCTGGCTCTCCAACGGAGCTGGCAGCGGCTTGAGGAGGTAGCAGGTTTTGATCATCCATCACATCATGTCGTGCCGCCTCCACATATGTTAGCGGGAGAGAGGTCATAGCGGATCGTTGGGGAAGTTCATTGCGTGCCACCTGAACGAGGCGGCGCTGCAGACACTCAGTTCTAACATGGCTCTCCTGGCCGCAGCCCGAGCAGGTCCTCGGTTGTCCATAATATAACAATTGCGCGGCAGCCACCAACGATAATATATGATGGAACGTGTTTCTTAAGTTCTATGCGCACTTCTCGTACCCCGTTAAGGACAGGGTACGTTTCGAATGTGTTCCATTTCTCCTCTGTGTGGCTTAGAACTGCGCCGTATGGCCGCAGCGCATCAACGACTAGGTTGGCAGGAACTTCGAACGGTAGTTCAAAGATGCACACGGTACGCACCCCCAGACCAGCATGGTCCACTCCTACCACGCTCACATTACCGTCTGTGTGACAGAAGCGAAAGCCGTTTGCAGATCGTTGAAGTAATCTGTCGCACGCCGCTTCGTCAATCAGCTTGAGGTACACTGTGCTGGTTACAATAGACAGATGAATGCCTATCAGTTCTTGTGGTTCTATGTGCATGATGTCTCGTAGAAACCGTTCAATTTCATGGGCCTTCGGTCTCGTGTACGATGCGTTGAACGTTAGTTTGTTTCTAGCTTTTCGATATGAGAACGCCATGGCGGGTCGATACAGGTACTATAACGCAATACAACGACGCGACCGCGCGCTAGCGGGTAAACAACACCTGCGGAGCACTGCCCGGCGCGCCGAGCTCGTCCGCACGGTATCACGGCTGAAAGCTGAGTCCATCTGAACCGCCGAGGACATAGAGGACAGCGCGATTGCAGGGATTTATCTCGGGCACGCTTCCCGCGAAACCATTTTCAACGTATTGTATATGACAAAAGGTGACATGGTTAACAAAGTTTCAGTGCGTCGTCACCTTGAAACGATATACTGCAGTTTTTAATACAAACATGTTTGACGCTTAGTTTGTAATTTGTCGATAACAACTCACTCCTGAGGGAGAACCCTCATATGAAAGGTTTAATAAATCATTGTGTGGTTGTTAATTGTACAAATAATTGTAATAAATCGGTAACGAGGACGAAGTGTTTTTATAAGTCTTGTGAGAGGCCCGTATCGAAAGCTAACGAAAGTTTGTCACATTTGCAGACAGTCTTATGAAACGAGTGTTACACACCGAATGCCCTGAAATGCCACTGGCCAATTTGTTTGGGGCCGAGCTCTGTCGATATTCTCTCTCTTTGGCGTCAGTAGTATCGTCAACGTCGACCGTCCGTAGACTATACGCCGCTAGTGGCCAGTAATCAGTCCCGTGGTCGTAGCCGCCGGCGTTACCCACATGGATACCAGCATTTTTTAATATTTTTCATCACTTTAACACAAGGAAATTCCCCATCTCGGACCATACTCGTCTGCCCACTGTGGGGTGGCGGGTTGGCGTGTATAACTGGAGGGAGGACTATGTATTGAATATTTGTTGAATATTGTTCGCCGTCTTTTACGAGAGTCTGGCAACTATTTTCGTGCTCAGCCAGTAAGCGATGTAGAACATACTGACAATAGTTCCCAGTCTTCTAGTCCACGTTCTTGTCCAGCCCACAGAAAGAAATGTTTCTATTCTCTATTTTCTTAGGACTGTGATTATAAATGAAGATTTCGAGTTCCAATTCATGCATATATTTAGTAAAATTTCACACGCACCACATGTAATATTCATTATTTTGACAGTAAATCTCTCTATCCTAAACAGCACTATGAGCAGTTCAGAGGCGACCTCTACGGTAAGTTCCTACCAAATTGTCTTTCGCCGTGACATATGATTATCAAAATAAGTGCTAGCCATACAAGTGGAAAACAATAGGGACCACTTTCAAATGGTTCAAATGGCTCTGACCACTATGGGACTTAACATCTGAGGTCATCAGTCCCCTAGAACTTAGAACTACTTAAACCTAACTAACCTAACGACATCACACACATCGATTCCAAGGCAGCAATCGAACCTGCGACGGTAGCGGTCGCGCGGTTCCAGACAGAGGCGCCTAGAAACGTTCGGCCACAACGGCCGGCCACCACTTTCCACACGGATTTGTAAATATCACGGATGGCACGCTAACAGTTACTTTTGCCAAATGTAAGCCATCCAGGACAGTGTACAGTCCCTGAGAGTTCGCTATCTATTATTACTGAAAACAAGCGTCTTGTAACAGCCTGTCTCTGTCTATGGCGTTTTACAGACGCGGATCTTGGAGTGGCTCGGGGCGAAGTGCAGCCTAGCCTTGCCTGTCGTGCTGTATTTATATATGTGGTGCAGCGGACGGACAAGGGAACACCTGCTGTCAACCGTCTTATGCACACGTCAACAGTTTCTAAACGGCTGATTTTTCAGACACATATTATTTAATAATAAAGTTATGAAACAATTTAGAATATTCATAATCTTTGCATGCATGTAGTTAAGGTGGTTGGCATCACAAAAAAAAAAATTCAAATTAAAAAAAATTTGCTCGCTTGCATAAAAACTTTGCCTTCTAGAATTTTTGGAACTGAACTGACAGTAGATCGTTACCTCTTAACTATAACTTTAAGAGACCATGGGTTGGTTGTTACTAACATCACGGCCCTGAAACTTATTATAACTGTATTATTTAATAGGTTTTATCAAGTTCTGTAACCAAAACTTTCTAGCATTAATATAACCGATACTTAATGTACTGCCGGCCGCGGTGGCCGAGCGGTTCTAGGCGCTCAGTCCGGAACTGCGCGACTGCTACGGTCGCAGGTTCGAATCCTGTTTCGGGCATGGATGTGTATGATGTCCTTAGGTTAGTTAGGTTTAAGTAGTTCTAAGTTCTAGGGGACTGATGACCACAGAAGTTAAGTCCCATAGTGCTCAGAGCCATTTGAACCAACTTAATGTACTACAAACAAGAACGTTTTAGTTCCAGATTTAGTTTTCCTTAAATTACTCGAAAAGTATTAGAGGTAGCTTAATGGGGCCACGTAGTTATTATTTTTAGGTTGAACTGAAGCGTCATTCAAATTATTACATTTTGAAGTCTAATATTTAACGTCTTCAATTTTTCTTAAAAACATTGATACTTACCACAATTTTTGTTTAATCATGTTGAGACTTGCACCAGTTAATTTTGGTACACATGCTGCACAATATCACCAGTTTCTGGTTTCCTAGCTTTATTATTTAGAGCCTCTTAATTTTTTCTTAAAGCGCTGTATTTACGTAAAACATTGACCTGGTCAATATGGGACATGATATTTTAAATATTATTAAATTGAAGTAGCTATTGACAAAGTTTGAAAAAGCAAGTTTTAATTTTATTCCTAATTAGGGTGCAATACTTGTGCGCTACGCACAGACGCGTTATTGTGACGTGGAGGTACTAGCAGTGAACTGGCCTAAGTCTCGGCACACTCGCTCGCCTCTTTATCTGTCAAACGATACAGCGCTTGTCTCGCCACACCATGTGCACTCATGCCACACAACCAATTCTTTCACTAGAATATTAGGCGAAACGTAGTAACATCTCGGCAATTGCCGGACCGTTATAGTCTCTGATTAGAAACTTTAAGTCATTGTTTACATCAACCACCACCACGTGGTGGGAGGGGGAATGGGGCCGGGGTGCACAGTTCGCTAACGTGCACCTTCTGTGACATAAACCTCTTTTCAACACACGAACACCACCGAATAACGGACACAGGATGTACTCATTATAACTGTCATATGTAGTGAAAGATGTCTTTTAAGTCAGTGAGCTACAATCGGCGAATCTTATGAAAATACACCTGTAACTGCGGTGGGTATGCTGAACGTTCCTCTTGATTTACAAAGAAATTATGGCACAACATTCAAGCAAACCGAGTTAGAGGAAAATGTAATAACGTAATATTTCACATTCACGAGAGAATTAATCATGTTACCAGTAGAATTTTTAAAATGAATGTATAATTTAAACAAGAAACGAAACTTTGAAGTACCGTCCGCCTACTTGGTAGTGGACCTTAAGGAAGTTTATTTCCTATCGATACCATACCTGTGAAGTATCTACGCTCGTTTAGGAATCACTTTATCCCTCCCTCCTCCTCCCCCAGTTCATATGAGATACATTTAATTTATTCGGATGTCAAGATGCCCTCTGTTATGTAGTACAAGTATCCAAGAAGGTGAGTTTTCGAACGACCATACACTGAGATGACAAAAGTCACAGGGTACTTCCTAATACCGTGTCGGGTCTCCTTTTACCAGGCGTAGTGCAGCAACTGGACATGGCATAGACTCAACTAGTTGTTAGAAGTCCCCTGAGTGAATGCTGAGCCATCCTCCTTCTATAGCCGTCCATAACTGCGAAAGTGTCGCCAGTGAAGGATCTTCTGGACAAACTGAACCCTCGATTATGTCTCATAAATGTTCATTAGGATTCATGTCGTGTGATCAGAGTGACCAGATCATTCGCTTGACTTGTCCAGGACGTTCTTCAAACCAATGGCGAACAACTGTGGACCTGTGATATGGTACATTGTCATCCATAAAAATTGCACCTTTGTTTGGGAATATAAAGTCTATGAAAGGCTGCAAATCGTCTGCAAGTAGCCGAGAATAACCAATTCCAGTCGATTATCGGTTTAGTTTGACCAGAGGCCGCATTCTATTCCATGTAAATACAGCCCACACCATTATGTAGCTGCCACCAACTTGCCCAGTACCTCGTTGACAACGTTGGTCCCTGGTTTTTGGGGGTCTGCGCCACACTCGAACCCTACCATCAGCTCCCACCAGCAAAAACTGGGACTCGTCTGACCAGACCACGGTCTTCTAGTCGTCTAGAATCCAACAGATACGGATGTGATCGCGGTAGAGACGCTGCAGGCGATGTCGTGCTGTTAGCAAAGGCACTCACGGCCGTCGTTTGCTGCTATAGCCCAGTAACGGTAAACTTCGCCGCACTATCCTAACGGATACGTTCATCACACGTTCCACATTCACTTCTTCGATTATGTACGCGGTGTTGCTCGTCTGTATACACTGACAACTCTACGCAAACGCAGCCGTGGTCGGAGGTAATGCCTGAAATTTGGTATTCCCGGCACAGTATTGGCACTGTGGAGCTCAGAATATTGAATTCCCTAACGATTTCCGAAGTGGAATGTCCCATTCGTCTAGCTCCAACTACCTATCCCCACTTAAAATCTGCAGCCATAATCACGTTGGAAATACCTTGCGTAAGTAATATTACTGCCATTTGTATATGTGCAAAGCGCTATACCATGCTATATCATGTTCCATCTCAGTGTACCTCCAACAGTAGTACACGTTGATGCAGTACTTCAGCCCCGGACCTCTTGATGTTAATGATGTTCCTGCGATCAAAAACTGAGAGGTGAACGTAAAATCGTCGAAACAATGACGTCGCACATTAGGATCGTGACACCAAATAACTGGCCTCGTTACCGGTGTTCCTGTAACTGTACAGGCCACCACTATCCGTGCTGTTCCATGAGAACTTCGAAGGGAAAATTATCATCTTAAAAACACAGCCCGTTATTTATTAATGGGTCGGTTTACCTCTGACACAGAACTCGAACGGGCTAACTGAGGCTGCTATAGGCTACACCGGTGCCTCTTGCATATTTTACCGGTCTATGATGGGCTTTTACTTCCGCTCGAAACTTGTCCTATGGTACTGACATTGACACTCGGTGACACATTCAAATCTGCAGCGATAGTCCATAAGAGGCAGCAACATGCCATTTCTTAGAAAAGGGCAGGTTTCGTAAAGGATGAACACGTGCTGCTCGAGCAGAAGTGATATTTTCACCTTGGTGGGTTACAGTTGTAACGTGCGCGTGGGGCACACAATACTCATTAAAGCCTGTACTATGGCAAGTGAGTGGGGTTCACCTTACGAGACAGGACTTTTGTATAGATATTGACCGCGTGTACCTGAATGGTGGCAAATCAGACTTACACACACTCTGTAATAACAATGATACGTCAAGTAAGTCCGAAATGCAACTACACGTCAGGACGGACAAAAAGCAACACAGAAGATGCTACCAATTTGTTAATAACACGGTCGCCAGCCTAATTAGGCATTAACTGAGTTTCTTCCCTGTAAAAGTTGGCAGATATTCGTGCAAAGCAACAAGTAGTAACACTGCATAATATAGTAGAATTTTAGAACCAGAAAATCTATTGAACTGATAGTTTCACGTTCTGTACTGATATGGAAAAACCATAAATACGTAACACTACACTATAATGTATACTACAAAACTTCGTACTGTCTCTTGATCTGATTAAAATCGGGCATAGGTTACCCTAGAAACAGCACTTTCGAGTCACACACACAATGTCAATTTTGATAAAGGTAAAACACTGAAAAATTTTGGCTTTTATATTGACTTTAACTTTTGCTGGTCAAATCAATTTAGAACACTTCAGAATTAAAATGAATAAAATAGGGGGGGGGGGGACCCTCAAACTGTTATGATCACTGTATTAGAAAAATTGATTACTGAAAGCATTATGCGTTCAAGACTTCCAGTATATGAGTTACTACTCTTTTTATCGTATTTCCTGCTTATTTAAATACCTTTATATCTGTCTCGAAATAATTACACTTCTTTACTATATCAATATTAAAGTTATCTTTCAACTTCGTTAGACCTCCATTATTCATTTACTGGTTCAATAACAAATCAGTTCTTAGACACCATTCTAACATAGCTAGGTCTGCAAGTTATTATTATTAGCACCAAATTTAATTTTTCATTTCGGGACACTCGGATTGCACAAAATTTGGAAAGGACCCTATCTAGGTTCGTTGTGAGGATAATTAAATGATAGGAAAGTTCTGGTAAAATTTAAGTTGTTATTGAATAGTTCACTCTCTGGTCCATACGAATACAGTATTAAAAGTTTCAACCTGCTTGTATCGATGCGGCGGTCGGCGGGCGGCGAGATGGCGAGGCACATAGCACACATACAACCACAGCTATGGCTCTTGACGTATCGGCACTTTATTTCTTCATAGTGTCGCAATACTTTTCCATTTAGTGCCTATGGAATTTTGCCATGCTGTGTGGGCGTTGTAACGGCATACCCGAGGCTCATTGAAACTACGTCTTCCAGGAGAGCCTCCTCGCTCCAGAACGTGTTGCTCAGACCAATACCAAACTCTAACCAACTGCTGAGCCCGTTGTGCCGTGCAGTGCCCGTGCGCATTTTCCCGCGCTCGCCTGCCATCCTCCTTTTACCGCTCCCTTACAGGCAGGGTATTCACCCGAGGTTTTGCTTTCTACATATCCTAACACATTGCCTACGTATGGACCAGACGCACAGTTACAATTTTAAACATTTTACAATAGTTCCAACATTTGCTACATTTCAATTCTATTACAATATTGCTTGACATTTGGCATTAACATTAATTTTCACATTGAAACTCGTTTACAGTTTTCTTAAGACAATGGCATGAAACAAAAAAGAAATGAAAGCAGAACATCAATTACTCAAGTATATCGAAAAATCAGAAGAAAAAAAATTACTTGTTTGTACAATAGTACAGCGTTGTTCTTGTTACACATGCCCCTGTTTCCAGTAAATTTCACTAAGTGCAAATTTGATGGGAACACTGAACTTTATATTTATACAGGGGTTCTGAATCTTTGCGTGAATGTGCCAACATAAAATTTTATATCACAAAACTTCCTTTCATTCACATCATATAGTTCTATACTTTTTAATATATCGAGAACATTTACCTATCATTTTCTTAAGTGCCTTTGGCACAGTCTAACCTCCTTTCAGAACATGATTTAAACAGCAAATTACTTATTATTAAATTTCTCAGAGAAATAAATTCAAAATCTGAAACACAAACACTTAACCACAATGCATATACAAATACCTATATACACTATAAGACAATTTGTTGCTGCTTGCATTGAATGGCAGTCCGTTCCCTTATTTACTAATAAACACTCAATATTATTTAGAAAAATCACTACACACATTTGCTTCCTGTTATTCAGATTCAGGCAGTCCATTTCGCACCATTTTATCACATCACCTGTATCACACAATTCTCCTTTGACTATTTATCTGCCCTCTTTGGTGTTTGTCAGTCCCATCTTTTATTTGGCTTCCAGCATTTACCCTTTCTTTTCAGCCCATTTCTCCATACATCTTTACATTTATAATATATTTGGTAATCTGAAACTCACATAAGTACATTAGCACACAGACACTGGTATACATACATTTGTTAAGATTTGTTACATTTAGAATAAAATAGTTTCAGTATAAGATACAGCACATTTACTGCAGATTGCTTTCTGATTGTATTTAGGTTATTCACTCTTAGGAACATACAGTTTCAGGTCCACAATGTTTCTTACACCTAAAGGTATCTTGGATTTTGGGTAGATCCGGTAGTAAGCATTATTGTGTGGAATGTTCTGTATTATATACGGTCCATTATAAATATATTTAAATTTGGAAATTTCATGGTTCAGTTCACTAGATTTTTCGTGGGTTTTTAAAAGAACATAATCTCCAATTTTAAATTTTGAAACTTTCAGTTTTTTATCGTTTCTTTTAGATCTAGATTCAGCTTTATGCCTTGCCCTTTTTCTGACTCTTTCTTTTGACTCAACCCCAAGCTTGTACAAGGTGGAAACTCTAGTTTTTCCTCAATTAAACTTTTACTTCTGCTGCCTAACAAAATTTCTTCCGGTGGGAATCCAGTAGTTTCATGATGTACTGTGTTCATGACATTCTCAAAGTCCAATATAAATCTGCCCCAGGCTCTATGGTTATGACTGCAGTACGTTCTACACAATCTCCCGATTTCTCGCATGTACCTTTCAACCGGGTTGCTAGCTGGGTTGTAGGCTGAGATATATTTAACCTCCACACCAATTTGCTCCATACCTTCCTTCCAAATTTAGGATATGAACTGGGATCCATTATCAGTTAAGAGTGCCTTGGGTTTCCTGATGGTTCTGAAGTATTCGACCATCCTACTAAATACAGCTTTTGCTGTTGCCTTTTTCAAGGGGTATAACTTCACATACTTTGAGAATACTTCCTAAATTACTAAAATATATGCACAATTTCCCGAAGTCTTCGGGAGGGGGACCATAAAAATCTACTGATAATATTTCTAGGGTGTCCTCAGGTAATGTACTTTGCATTGGACCTCTACTAGTTCTTTTCGGTACTTTGGCCCTTTGGCAGACGTCACACGACTTAATTCGTTCATTTACCTTCTTATTGACACTACCAGTAATCACTAATACATTATTCAATTTATCCAAACATTTCTTTGGCCCACTATGCCCCAATGCTAAATGAAAATAGTCTATGACATCAGTATCAAACTGGTGTGGCCAACATACTCTCCATTCCTCAGTGACTAAATCTATCCTCCTATATAAAATGCCTTTAAAGATTTTGTAGTAGTTCTTAATTTGAGGATACTGCACACTGTCAAAATTCACCTTCACAGATTTCCATGTCAGATCCTCATTCTGATGGTACCTCATGTTTTTACATATTGGCTCAATTTTCTTTTTTCCTGAAACCTCTTTCATATACCTTATCTGAAAAGTATCCTCTTCACCATTTTCATTGGGCACTTCACTCATACCATTAGGTAATCGAGATAAAGCATCTGCCACGTAATTCTCAGTACCCTTAACATAGCAGATCTCGTAATCAAACTGTTGTAGATAAAAAGCCCAATGAGTTAACTGGCCATTAAGTAAACGACAAACCTTAAGAAAAGTTAAAGCTTTGTGGTCAGTATGTATGATGAGCTTATGGCCCCACAGATAATTCCTGAATTTCTTTAATCCCCATATAATGGCTAAAGCCTCCTTTTCCGATATAGTGAACTTTCTCTCGTATTTTGTTAGAGTTCTACTTGCAGACGTGATAGTCCTGTGTTCGATTTCTTTGCCATCACAGATTTCTTGGAAAACTTCTATACCAATTCCATAAGCACTACTGACAGTATGGTTCTGACAGTATGGGGTGATGCAAAATATTGTCATTCAAAAGTTCACTTTTTAAATTTTCAAAATCTCTCATGCACTCCTCAGTCCACACAAAAGCACTAGTTTTCTTAAGTAGATTATTCAAATGAGGACTATTAAAAACTTGTCCCTTGACGAATTTTCTATAGAACCCACATAAATCTAAAGAGGCTTTCAACTGTTTTCTATTTCTAGGAGATGGACACCCTACTATCGCACTTAACTTTTCCGGGTCCTTGCCAATACCGGTCGTAGTAATAATGTGCTCCAAAAACTTTATTTCCGACTTCACAAATTCACATTTCTTCCACTTTAGTGTCATGCCCCCTGCTTGTAGAGCAACATAAACTTTCTGCAATAATTCACAATGCTCTTGCCATTGCTCAGTAGCAATCAGTAAGTCATCTACATAAATGGTTAGCCGGGAACTCAATTCTCTCCCTAATACAAAGTCCAGTGCCCTAATAAATACCGCCACAGAAGTGCTAAGCCCAAATGGCACTATTTTATACTGATAGCATTTCCCGGCGAATAGAAAAGCGGTATATTTACGGGATTCTTTGCTCAATGGGATTTGCCAGTATCCGGCGGTCATGTCCAGACTGGTTAAATACTTCACATTATAAAACTTTTGGAGCATTTCGTCCAGATTTTCAGGTCTGTCTATTTCCTTCTTTACAATTTTGTTCAAAGTCCTGGCGTCAATGACTACTGTTACTCCCCCATTCCTTTTATTCACGATGATAAGGGGACTATTATATTCGCTGCTACTCCGTTCGATTACACCCCATTATATCATTTTATCTATTTCCACTTGAACAGCCTGCCTCTTTGATATGGGTACCTAAAACGGTCTTACAAAGAAAGGTTTATGCTCTAATGTCTCAATCTGGTATTCAAAGTTCTTAACTAGGCCAGGTTTGTCCGAAAATACAGTGCTATTACTTTCTAAAAGATCAAGCAATTTTGTTTTCTGATCAGGAGATATCTCCTTCAAATTTTCCACAATTTCGTTAAATTCATGCCCCTGCCTGTCACTCTCATCTATTAACCTCTTGGCATGGTACATTTCATACATGTTTGTCAAACCATCATTCCATTGATCGATCTCCAAGAATACAGAACCAATTTCTGAATCGACCACCTTCCCATTTTCCTCAAATTTTATTTCCTATTTCATAGATGCATTATTAATTTTGACCACTTCCTGGCTGCGATCAATAATAACTTTTTCTTTATCTAGCCAATCTATACCCAGAATCATTTCAGTACTCAAGCCTGGCACAACCAACGAATCGTGTTCAAACTTTTGTCCTTTTATACTAAATTCAACCATTATCTGGTTCTTTACCGGCTTGCTAGTCTTGCCAGTAGCACCAACAACTTTTACACCAGAAACTGACATAATTACTAGTCCAGGTGTATCACAGATGTGTTCGAAAAACGATTGGGAGATCGCACTTACCTGAGATCCAGTATCAAGAAGTACTTGCAATTTCAAATTATAAATTTCACTGGTATTACAGTTCGTTTAACCGTCAAATGCCTTTCATTGTTGTGTTCTTCCCTAAGAAAATCCGGGTCGACGATAATATCGTCCCAAGATATGCTTTTGACCTGCACATCACCTATATCTGTCGGTTTCTTTGGTTCCGGGAGTTCAAAGTCATAAAATACTTGAACTCTTTGTAACATTGACACTGAGTCATCCGGTGGCTCCTTTTTTCTGTGTTCAGTCTCAACATCTGGATTTTGTTTTGAAACTTCGTCATCAGTAGGTACAATATCGCAATTAGCTGTGTTCCCATTATTTTCACTAGTACCGAAATACACGTCATCTGAACTATCGTCAGAATCCGACCATTCTGGATCGCTTTCAGGTTCTAACATAAAAGCTTTTCTGAGACAGGCACTAAGTTCTTCCTCTGCATTTTCGTCAGATTTTGATTTTAACTCAATAACCTCATTTGGCAAAACGGTCTCATTATCAGCTTTACTCACTTCCACTGTTACTTCATATTTAGTGTAAACCTCGTGGACTTCAATTATTCTTAGGTAATTACCTGCCCCTTCCCAATGGTGCCTTGCGGTAACAGCTTGTACTGTTGGCGGATCGTTAACAGAAGTTACTTCCTCGTCAATGCTTAGGATTTCATCCTCCAATTCCTTTCTATCTTTAACCTTCGTCCTATCGGCAACACGCGTACTTTGCGCGGCGCTATTTACTCTCTCCTCTTCAAATTCGGGCCACGTCACCTTATCGACGTCCCTACTATTTCCTTTTTCACTAATTAACCACCTTGCCTCATACTGCTTCTTAAAATCCTCCCACTCACATTGCTTGAGGCCCTTGTACAGATCGTCTATCTGCACACACCAATCAGTTACTTCTGCTAATTCTTTCTCGCCATTTACTTCATTGCTAACACTGCTAACCGCACCTCTCTGTGTATCCACTGTTCCATCCACTATTTCCTTCACCATGGAATTACCACTCGTAATGTATTCGCCAGCTCTTACGGCAATGTTCGTGCCTAATTCTGCCGCCTTGCTAGCGGCTTCTCTCTGAACAGCTGTTATGCTAGGCTGGGCCGTTGGCCTCTGATGCTCCACTCGCCTGTTAACATGTAGCGCTCTGCGTGGCGAAGATGAGTCATCTGCGCTCGCACCTGACGCTTGTTTCGCAACAACATGTTGCATCGTTCCACGCCTGTCTCTAACCTGTCTCATAACTTCACTGTCAGTCTGGTAATATTTCTTAAATCGGGGCCGGTATGTTCTGTCCGCTTCTGTTTGGCCCGCAACGTTCGCGGAAATCAGTTTCCCGCGTCGTTATTACTTTGCACGGTGTACCCTCTACCGCGACCTAGATAACTCCCTCTTCCTCTGCCTCTACCTCTCTGTATCATGTTGACGCGAAACCCATCGCCGTCATTTCTCTCGTCATTATTGCGGTTATTCCTGTTACTAAAATTCTGATAATTTGCACGACTTTCGCGCCAGTGGTCTTCGTCTTCGACCCTTTCGAGAAACGAGGGGAAGCTGCGATGATTGCTTCCCACATATCTCTTCGAATCTTCTGGAAGCTTTTTATATAGCTCCCATATGATTTCAGAATCGGATCTTCTCCCTCTTAAGTGTGTCAAATTTCGGTACCAATATTCGCAGAAATCTTTCAAAGAATTCCTGCCCCTCTTATCATGAAGTTTGGCCATGATAAACTCGCGCCACAAATGATCCTGTTTTTGTTCGGACCAGTATTCTTCCGTAAACTTTTGTTTAAACGCTTCAAACGTCATTTGTTCGGTATTCAAGTTAATTCCCCAGCGCTTATCATCACCTGCTAAGGCGCTGATTACTACGTTTATCTTTTCCTGACCAGACAAGTGTTTAGGAAACATCCTCTCGCAATTTTTGATGAAATCTAATGGATGCCATCCGTTATGTTTTTTGGCGGGATCGAAGTGTTCCTCACCTTCCAACAGCTTCGTAAGTGGCGTGCCATTACAGACCACGCCATGCCTATCGTTGATTTTACTCTCGAGATCGAACATTTTGCCTTGAATTTTGGAAGCATTTTGTTTACACTTTTGTACACATCCGGTAACTTTTTCGCCTAAATCTCTTTCAGTGTCTGAAACTGCCTTTTTCAACTGTGATATTCCATGTCGGCATTCGTTTACGATCTCAGTTTTAAGACCGAAAATTTTTCATCTACTTTTGTTTCAACTAGAGGCTCTACTTTCTGTTGGATGTTGAGAATTTCAACATCAAACCTAATGTTACGGTTGTCAGTTTCCCCCTGCATTGTAATCATATTTTTATTAATTGTGTCAATTTCTGACTTCATAGTATTTACTACAGAGCTTAAACTACCCACTTTTGGTTCTACCTGTTCTATTTGTTCACTAATTTCAAATTCCTTGTTCTTCGACCTGTGCTTTAAGCTGACCAACTTGTGTTTTAAGTTGCTCGTCAACGTTTGTTTTAAGCTGATCATTCTGTCCTGCAATTTGTTTGCTTAATTGTTCGAATAAATCGTTCATGCTTAAAATTTTCACGCTGTTTTGTTCTACGAAATCGGTGTGTTCCGATCCTACATCAAAATTTTCTTTCGGTTTTTTCTTTATCTGTGGTGAATCAAACATCTCAGTGGATTCGTTCACATACCCACTATCATCTACAAAGTCATCCTCCACTTCCTGTTTTATTCCATGCTGTATTCTAGGCAATCACGACATTTCAATCTGATTGTTAACATGTTCGTGATATTGTATGTACGCCAATTGTCTTCCGCTAACGCCATCTGTTATCTGACCGCATACACTCCTGTCATTCCCAGCCGCATTTACCATTACGCTCGTCCCATCTACTGTGTCTCCGTTCTTGTCCATACTGAACGCAAATTACACCTCACTACCGTACTTGACGTTCACTGCTATTTACTTTACTGAATAATATTGCAATTCGTGCCACTGAACATCCACTGTTCGGTATTCACGTTAATTTGTGCCCGACAACAACTGGATTTCCTGTCACTGGAAGCCACTTGTAAAGTGCGCGTGGGGCACACAATACTCATTAAAGCCTGTACTATGGTAAGTGAGTGGGGTTCACCTTACGAGACAGGACTTTTGTATAGATATTGACCGCGTGTACCTGAATGGTGGCAAATCAGACTTACACACACTCTGTAATAACAATGATACGTCAAGTAAGTCCGAAATGCAACTACACGTCAGGACGGACAAAAAGCAACACAGAAGATGCTACCAATTTGTTAATAACACGGTCGCCAGCCTAATTAGGCATTAACTGAGTTTCTTCCCTGTAAAAGTTGGCAGATATTCGTGCAAAGCAACAAGTAGTAACACTGCATAATATAGTAGAATTTTAGAACCAGAAAATCTATTGAACTGATAGTTTCACGTTCTGTACTGATATGGAAAAACCATAAATACGTAACACTACACTATAATGTACACTACAAAACTTCGTACTGTCTCTTGATCTGATTAAAATCGGGCATAGGTTACCCTAGAAACAGCACTTTCGAGTCACACACACAATGTCAATTTTGATAAAGGTAAAACACTGAAAAATTTTGGCTTTTTATATTGACTTTAACTTTTGCTGGTCAAATCAATTTAGAACACTTCAGAATTAAAATGAATAAAATAGGGGGGGGGGGACCCTCAAACTGTTATGATCACTGTATTAGAAAAATTGATTACTGAAAGCATTATGCGTTCAAGACTTCCAGTATATGAGTTACTACTCTTTTTATCTTATTTCCTGCTTATTTAAGTACCTTTATATCTGTCTCGAAATAATTAAACTTCTTTACTATATCAATATTAAAGTTATCTTTCAACTTCGTTAGACCTCCGTTATTCATTTACTGGTTCAATAACAAATCAGTTCTTAGACACCATTCTAACATAGCTAGGTCTGCAAGTTATTATTATTAGCACCAAATTTAATTTTTTATTTCGGGGCACTCGGATTGCACAACATTTGGAAAGGACCCTATCTAGGTTATTTGTGAGGATAATTAAATGATAGGAAAGTTCTGGTAAAATTTAAGTTGTTATTGAATAGTTCACTCTCTGGTCCATACGAATACAGTATTAAAAGTTTCAACCTGCTTGTATCGATGCGGCGGTCGGCGGGCGGCGAGATGGCGAGGCACATAGCACACATACAACAACAGCTATGGCTCTTGACGTATCGGCACTTTATTTCTTCATAGTGTCGCAATACTTTTCCATTTAGTGCCTATGGAATTTTGCCATGCTGTGTGGGCACTGGAACGGCATACCCGAGGCTCATTGAAACTACGTCTTCCAGGAGAGCCTCCTCGCTCCAGAACGTGTTGCTCAGACCAATACCAAACTCTAACCAACTGCTGAGCCCGTTGTGCCGTGCAGTGCCCGTGCGCATTTTCCCGCGCTCGCCTGCCATCCACCTTTTACCGCTCCCTTACAGACAGGGTATTCACCCGAGGTTTTGCATTCTACATATCCTAACACATTGCCTACGTATGGACCAGACGCACAGTTAAAATTTTAAACATTTTACAATAGTTCCAACATTTGCTACATTTTATTTCTATTATAATATCGCTTGACATTTGGCATAAACATTAATTTTCACATTGAAACTCGTTTACAGTTTTCTTAACACAATGGCATTAAACCAAAAAGAAATGAAAGAAGAACATCAATTACTCAAGTATATCGAAAAATCAGAAGAAAAAAAATTACTTGTTTGTACAATAGTACAGCGTTGTTTTTGTTACACAGTCTCATGACATGGTGGATCAACAGAAATACCTCAAACGGACGATGTATTTTTCACAATGAGTATTATCTCTTTACTGTCAAATATGTGATGAAAATGGTATAAAATTACAGTTAACGTTAATTGTCGTCATAACGGACTTTTTCTAAGGTGTAAACCGCGCTGAATATATCAAAGACCTGTTCAACAGTCGGATCCGTGGGACGGACACTGTAATCCGGAAGCGAACATTGAAATTTTCAGTAGAGTTGGCTCTGAGCACTATGGGACTCAACTGCTGTGGTCATAAGTCCCCTAGAACTTAGAACTACTTAAACCTAACTAACCTAAGGACAGCACACAACACCCAGCCATCACGAGGCAGAGAAAATCCCTGACCCCGCCGGGAATCGAACCCGGGAACCCGGGCGTGGGAAGCGAGAACGCTACCGCACGACCACGAGATGCGGGCTCAGTAGAGTTCATGAGACCAAGAAATAACATCCTGTATAAGCTTAATGTGTTAAACATCTCTCCGCAAGTGTAATAGTGCAGATGGATGCCACACCTGTTAGCACAATGTTTAAGCAAACAGTGCGCATGCCACAACTGATAGCAAAATGTTTAAGCAAATAGTGCGCGTAACAGTTTGCCAAACAATTTAAATCAGCGTCACCTACTATTGTGAGAAAAACTAAAAGTAAACAGTGAAGGGCAGCTATAAGGTCAATTGGAATACATTAAGGTCTCTCTAGCCTCGTCCTATTACAGCTAAACAAACTTCAACGACTCTAATTACAGTCGTTGATGATGATCATATAATAACTGATAATTCGTATTCACATTGATACGAACATCTGCTGAAGCCACACGTATAGGGCGTGTTTTATGAAGGTTCTGCCTAAAAGTCTTGTTTCCTGTGAAATCAGAGAAATCTGAAGTGCAGTATTTCTGTGCTTATTTTTACGTGAGGAACATTTACATAAGATAATAACATCATACATTACAACGTGCCCTACCAAAACAAATTAATGTTTTAGTATACCAAATAAACCAGCAATTAAGGTATGCAATAAAAACGTATCCATTCATTATAGCACAATTGCACCGAAGCATCTTCAGACAAGATAAGTAAGTTGAATTTTATTCTTCCGAAGCAGATACACCAAGACACATATTCTTAAAATTCCTGTTACTCAGCTGTAAATAGCTTCTGATAAATAGAAATAGTTATAAAATCAGCTGAAATCTTTTTTGAATAACATTTTTTATTCTATAGAGGCATTAGTGTGTTTGTATGAATCTGTCAATATATAGAGTTAGTATAATGTAAGTATACTCGTATCTATGAAAAATCTCTCGTATGTACACCGACAAAATCACCAAGAAGTTCTCCATTATAGATTAAAGTAACTGCATGTTTATCGCTTTAAGTACGGTAATATGTCGATAATGAAGAACGGAAAGAGTAAGTTTAATTATGATTCTACAATCTGCAAATTTTCGGTGCAGCTTTAATAAAAAGAGGTGAAAGCAAAGCTACATCAAACTGTCAATACCGGCATCAGTTTGCCAAATATGGGTGAGGAGGAATCGACCTTTGCTTTGCTGAAGGAGGAGAAATCGACCATTGCTTTGGTGCAGGAATTATTAAGATTTCAGCTGCAGTAACAGAGACACCATGGAAAACTTAACCGATCCTTCAGAATACTGCCTCCACCCCCCCCCCCCCCCCCTTAAACGTTGTCATTGATGCTTGGTTTGAACTGCTTTTATATACAAACATCAACAGGTGGCGGTGATTTACTTCCTCCCCACTGTTACAGCACACAGAATCAATAACCGGAAGCAGGCTGAAGGTCTTTTCGAATTCCGTAAAGGCCCTTCGAGCATATTTTCGACATGGTCATACAACCTGCACCATTAATCCATTGCAATCACGTCCCAAATTGTCTGCCAGTGTCGTCATCCGTCCAACCCACAGAGTTACAGACAGGTAGTTAATTAACGTTGCTACATGCACAACGTTCGATTGACGTTAATGAGATAACGGCCACTGGGGAACGGCTCTTATTACGGTAGAAATAGCTTCAGAATAGCTGCGCAGTAAAGGATTGCGTCGGTCGCTGATTTATGTGATCACTCGAGGCACAGCTTGCCATCGCACGGCACAGCGCTATTCTCCGTGATGATTTACACGAGCATGAATCACACGGGAAGCGATGTTCTTCGACGTCGCAGGAGATACGCAGAATGCTCTAAATAACCCATTCGATTGCAGCTCGATATTGTGCTGAACTGGAAAAGGAACAGGAGAATCACTCTGAGGGAAATGTAATTCCAAGGGAGTTTTTCGCGATTTGTTAGCTGTAAAAGAATATACAGCGAAGTAGTCAGTCTAATGGCTCCATAGCGTTGATAAATAACGAAGCCAGCGACAGCGTATACGACTAATACAAGGGAGTGTGCGTCTTCTCAAAGCTGAGCATATTATTTTAAACGGCAGGGGAACCGCAGCCAAATTTCCATAATTTGAAAGAAATGATCCTCGCTGGCTGCAGAATAGTTTTAATAACAGGTCACGATCGGATTCGCGTCAATTGAAGACGCTTTCTCTGATGATAAAGATTTTTCATAACTAGTCATCGCCGAAAGGTAAGTGCCTTAGAGCCACTCGCCAAGGTTCACTCCCTTGCCTGGTGCCTCTAAACCGCCTTCCCGCTTGTGGCACGGTTCTGTTATCCCCTTCACTTTAAATATGGACTACCGCTTCTAGCACGCTGTTTACTTACAAATTGACGTGAATGATGAGGAGTGGCTCTAAGTTACTTTTCGGCGACGACTTGTTTAAAAGGAACTTCATCACCTGAGGACGCGTGCTCAATTAAGGCGAAATCGGTCGTGACTTATTGTTAAAACTATTCTACAGCCAGAGTGTATCACGTATTACAAAATGTTCTCAAGACAAAAAAAAATTGTAGTAATGACAGCGTAGGACAGGGGTAGTGCACCTGTTTCATCTACGACCCATTTCTGTATCTTTATTACTAGTACAATATTCTGACCGCCTAGGGGTTCCACAGTAGTGCTGATTTATGAATGAGGAAAGTAAATTTATAAAACAGAATTGTAGCAGGTTAAAGCAAAAAATAATAATTACTTATTATGTACTGTATGCAAAAATTTTATGGATGTTAGTGAATTGTTTTTAAAATTACAACCACCTGCCACCCACCATGGAAGCTGGAATGCCCTCTGGTGTTCGGTAGGGACCAGATTGTTCTCAGGGAAGTGTGACAGGACCGCTGTTATTTTATATATACATAAATGATCTGGTGGACAGGGTAAGCAGCTGTCTGCGGATGTTTCCTGATGATGCTGTGGTGATGCTGTGGTGTATGGGAGATGCTTCACTGAGTGACTGTACGAGCATGCAAGCTGACTGAGACTGAATTTTTAGTTGGTGTGATTAATGGAACTAGCCCCAAAAGTATAAAAATGTAACTTAATGAAGATGAGTAGGAAAAGCAAACCCGTAATGTAGGAGTACATTGAAGGTTTGTGGTATGAAAGACAAATGGTAGACCTCAGATTATAGAGAGAAATTTACCAAAGTTTAGTTCATCTGTAAATAACACCGCATACGTGAGGCTCGTGCGACCCACTTTACAGTACTATTCCAGTGCCTGTGATTCTCACCTAGTCGAATTAAAAGAAGACATCGGAACAATTTAAAGCTGGGCTGCTAGATTTGTTACCGTTAAGGTCTAACAGCACGCAACTCTTACGAAGATACCTTATTAGCTCAAATGGAAATTACTGAATTGAAGGTGACGTTCTTTCCGAGGAGCATAATTGAGAAAATTTAAAAATCGTTTGAATGACTCTAAGCACTATGGGACTTAACATCTGAGGTCATCAGTCCCCTAGACTTAGAACTACTTAAACCTAACTAACCTAAGGACATCACATACTTCCATGCCCGAGGCAAGATTCGATTCTGCGACCATAGCAGCAGCGGGGTTCCGGACTGAAGCACGTAGAACCGCTCGGCCATAGTGGCCGGCGTGAAAATTTAGAGAACCGACATTTGACACTGACAGCTGCCACCAACGTATAATTCGCTTAATTACCACGAAGATAAGAACAGAGAAATTAGAGCTCATATAGAGGCATACAGACAGTACTTTTTTTCATCGCTCTATTTCCGAGTGGATCACTAAAGGAAATGTGTAGCACTGGTATATTGCAGGAAGCGTACGTTAGCTTGCGAAATACGTATGTAGATGTAGATATAGACTAACACTGGTGTACAAGATGCTTCTGGTTGAGCTATATTGAAGACTGTAGGTTTTACAATTTTAGTGGGACATTGTAACTGTCGCTATTTCATGATCTTCAACAGCACTATATGCTTTTAATCTTTTTTAAATAGCAGTCGAAACTGGTTACATGTTTTATTACGAGAATTTTTATTATGGACAACAAAGACAAAATCAATAATTTATTTTGTCTCCACTCAGCCGCGTTTTTTTCGTCAATTAGTTATCATTTTTGAAACTATAACGCTTCACCTTCGCGTACACACATTGTTTATCAAATAAGAGGTTCGAAATCGAAAACAAACAGAAAAAAATTAATCACAACTGAGGACAGTGACAAAGTTTTTGATTATTGGATTCAAAGTTCATTTATTCTACGTTCATTTATTAACATTATTTACAAGACTACACTGGACTGCCGGCTGCTGTGGCCGAGCGGTTCTAGGCGCTTCAGTATGGAACCGCGCTGCTGCTACGGTCGCAGGTTCGTATGCTGCCTCGGGCATGGATGTGTGTGATATCCTTAGGTTAGTTAGGTTTAAGTAGTTCTAAGTCTAGGCGACTGATAACCTCGGATGTTAAGTCCCATAGTGCTCAGAGCCATTTCAACCATTTACACTGGACTAGCAGTGTGATTCGAACGGCTACAGGCGACTATGTGTTTACACCCCGACAGCAATAATTTTGACTACTAGGCCTTTCACTTGACTACCTGTTCCATGCATCTGCTAAATTGATTTTGCGTTTTGACCGTGGTTGCTGCTAGCATGCGAGATTATCACATTTATCCAGTCTAGATGAACGTGAATGCTGAAGTAATTTAATGAAATGGTGGTCGCGCCATTACATGAGTCAGTTATTGATGGGTGATGAATCCATCAACTCGGGATTGATCTCGTATAAAAATTATGGCACGAGTTTATTGATCACAGAGCAGGACAGGCAAAATAGACGAAACAAATAGTTAGCACTCCACTGGGTAGCAATTGTTTGGCAAGGACTAAGGTCTGTCTGATTAAACTATTTACACTGGCTTTCACATGGATAATGCAATCTGAAATTATCTACTGTTGAGTAGATTTTGATGGATTCATTCTACACAGAAGTTATACTACGTTGTTGCAGCTGAGAACAAGTGGTGAGACTGTGAGTCTGAGCGGCAATACTATACCCCTTGCTCGATCTGTCGCTGTCTCAGGTGACGGTCGTGGTTCAAGGGTCTACAGAGCCACAAGATGCGGGGCGTGTAATTCGTTGTCGCGGGCACGAAATATGCGAAGTTGCAGATAGCGATCTGCTAGATGGATCGCAATTACTTTCTAATGGAGCCCTGAAATCTCGGAAGATTCCAGCGTGTAACACTTCCGTTCGGCGGCCATACTATGGACCATTTTCACTCACTTATACGACAATGCACAGAAGGAGATCAAACATCAAGGCGGCAGACCTGGCACGAATAAGATTGCCCTTAGCACAACGGGTTGTCTGAAATGACTGAGGTCTCAACTGTCGGTACAGTAAGTCCTTACCACAGCCTCCCCAGTGAAGACCAATACTAGTGCAAAGTCACGCTCAGAACAAGTGTCCCAAGTGCAACTCACTGATAATAAAAGGCCAGAATCTTCTCCAGACCAGAGTCTGAATCAACATACCGATTTCTCCTCTCCTCACTGTCCATCAAATCTTGGTAAACTCCACAAAATCACTCCCGCAACCATCCTCACAAGGGTTTCGTCCCATTCGCAAGACTCCACGAGCATTATATCTACCCTCTAACTTGTCCGCGATATCCATCAGCCAATCGTTGTCAAAGTTAACAATATTCTTCTCTTTTCTGAAGAGGCAGCCAATCCCTGAGTCGCAAATTCTCATGCCGATGTTGTGCTCTTGACTTACTCTTTCCCATGACCACTAACGGGGAGCCTGTTATGAGTTTCTGTTCAACGCTAAAGTGAACAACACATTCATTACCGAACTTATTATCTGGGTGGAGAAACGTTACGGCGTGTCCGACTAGGGGTCTAGGCTAAACCAAGAGGAGTGCTTTTGCATCCCCGCAGAGAACATTTCTGTTCAGCCATTAATGTCTTGTTCCATCCTACAATTGTTTTTGGAATGCCTGAGACTTCCTAAAAACATGGCAGGCTGAGGAACGACACTACCTCAATAGCGTCAGACCCATGGTGAACATAGAAACCCGCGAATATTTATAGCTCTGTCCTAGTTCACAAAGGACATTTACGACACTGTTGTAATGCGTTGTCCAGGTGACCTAAATTTCTCTCTCAGTCCTCCCCCTGCTGTGGCTTGAGGCGCCTAACCGGTCGATCCAGGCAGGCAGTTTTACCCCCTCTTCAGCCGAATGCATTGTCTGCACACCGATGGGTGAAATTCTTCGGACCAGCATTCTATTCCCGGTAAGTGCTTCAAGATGTTCCTTTCACTAATGGCTGCACGTGGTTTCCAAGGGCTATACGTCCACTGTAAGACGTACTGTTAAAGGACAAACTGCCTGCTCATACTCATCTCTAGGAAATACTATTTGAAGGAGAGCCACCATGAAGCTCCCCATGTTGATAACTTCATGTTGTATCACAAAAATGATGCAAAGTGTGTAAAATCAACATTAAAGAATAGCCATGAATACGAACAATAGTGAGAGAGTGACTCATTCTCTCTCACATTTCCTAAAAATATAGGAATAAGATTTTCTACTGAAACATTATCGCAGTGGCTACTGTCTGAGGACTTCACCACTTAAATCGTACTAAAATGGTTTTGCCGGCTTATTGGCACTTCTCCATGTATGTACAAGTCGATGTAACATTCAAGTACTCGCTCATCAAGGCGCTGTTCCTTGAATTCCACTACATATTACTGTTTGAAATGTACTAAAATCTGTCGCCACATGACAACAGTTATCTTCTTTTCAGTAAGTGCAGTAGATGCTGTGACGAGTTAGAATACTGAAAATGAATGTTTCGATTCACATATTAGACATATTTATATTAATTTGTTATTATATTGGTCATCATTCCATGGTGTCATGTTTATTAATTATTACAAGACATCTATTAAAATAACGTCGAAATAATTAGTATAAACACAGAAGCAGGACAGTTGAGTCAGTTATGACCTTTTAAATCTATATTTCACCTTCATGGGCTGACTCTGCTCTCTTAGCTATGCACTTTGCTCCTTCAGCCAGTGCCATCTAATGAGTAATAGACTTGGGAATTCCATAAATGGTTCCTCTTTTTCATATCTGCAACTGCTTTGTTTTATAGATCTGTTTTGTTTGAACCCTCATTACGCACTTTGCTTTTGAATGTTGTACAGGCATCTGTGTCTGTGTAGCATCGCTCGGTCCACCTCCAGGGATGTAGTGACACTGCAGGCGACTGAGACCACAAGAAAAATTCGATGGATCTTCGGGTCAGATGGGTGGAGCAGGACCTGGAACACTGGTCTGCGTAAGAGAAAGTGAATGAGAAAAACCGGTAGTATGTCCTAGAGGCATGTGGAATACATCATGGATAGTGAGGTGTGGAAAGAAAGTAATAGAAATAACCAGCAGGAGGTCCAGAAAGGACATAAAAGGCGTCGCAGAAAGCAAGGCATGTGTAGAAGCATAAGAAGAGCAGAGGGAGCTGGGACATTATTTGTATGTATAGGACGGGACCAATGTTGTGACTGTGGAAGAGGAATGAGAAGCTGTGGGACGTTGGAGCACCAGAGATAACGAGAAAAACCAGCACAGAAGTGCAGGTGACTCTGAGGAGAGGAGAAAAGAAATATTGTGCCACACTCACAGCTGCATCTTCTTTGGGTAGGCACAAAGCAATGGGGGCCGGATCAGGATGAGTTGGGAGATGGTGGCAGTCAGATACGGTTGCTATGACACCAGATGACTACACCGGTAATTCTGATTCCATTCTCGTCGTCAAATGATGTGCCCAGTCTTGAGTGGTAGGCACAAAGGTAATAGATTATGATTAGCAGGTAGTACATAAGAATTTGTTTACCGCAACAACACATAAAGGGAAGGTTCATATTAATACCCCAACTGACATTTCTAAGTATTCAGACAGCCACAGGTAAATGGTCCTCCTGATCTGGTAGGAATATGATGAGGTTGAAGTCCATTACGGTGTAGGTGTGGTGGTAACAATTAGGCACTGATTTACAGCCTAAGTTTCAGAGAAGAACAGCAATCCTGGAACACAGAGCCAATGGAAGGCCAGTGTTCAAAATTGTGAAGACTCCGAAGGCGATACCTGGGGGATCGGTGTGGCTGCTGTTGTAACCTGTACACAGCTTGTTAGGCGGCGTAAGGTGTATAAAAAGACTTGACTCAGCTGCACGAAGAGTGTGGGGTCGAAGAGGCGGAGGCGCTCATTGCCGCTTGCGTGAACTGGCTGCCAGTACTTATGTGGTCTTAAATGTACGTCAGACAGAAGGATATCCTTCGGACGCTTGATGAGTAGGAGACTCGCAGATGCAACACGGTGTTCGTAATTGCAGCGCCACTGTTGGCGCTGCATGTGCTGCAGGTGACAGCGCTGGCACATCCGGTGGCACCTGAATATGGTCGGCTTGTCAAGCTGTGGGCTTATGTTCTTCGTTCTAATGCTACCATACACTCAGCACACATGCAGGCAGTGTTTGGACTGCCATTGTGTGTACTCTCTCTAGTAGAAGACAGTTGCAGTACTAGAGTGTAACCACCAGCTCGTTTTGATTTTTGTTCTACGAGTCGTAGTGGCAGACAAATAATCATTATATTCCACTCATAACTGACTGGTCGAATGCGCATCTATTCTAGAGAGCACTGTGTATTGCTGGGCAGAGGTCGTACTCAGCAGACTTCTTATTGCACGAGATATTTTCTGAGGAGGTTCGGGTGTTGCCTCTGCACCGGGTAAGCAATGACTGTAGGTCAGATTTATAACTGGATGTTTGGTGAATTAGTTTTATGCCGATTTAGAAGTGCCTTCGACCTGAGCATTTTAAGATTAAATTTCTTGGCCTCTTTGATTTCACTGTAGCCCCTGTGTATTTATAAAACGTATTTTGTGTACTCATTTGAAACTGTGTCAACTTATAGCGGTTCCTTGGGTGTTATGGGCTTGTTTGTCTTCGTTTGATTTCGAGTACGCGTGACTGGGGTGTCTGTAATTTAATATTTGCTAATGCATCCTGTGTACTGCAGGTGTCCATGCTAAACGTAAGTGCTTGTGGGTCTTGCGTGAGTGTTCGAGTTTGGTTGATGGGGCCCTGGCTGGGGCTCTTGAGCCTTGTTTCGCACGCTCCCATTCTGTTGGTACACTGTTGGTGCCTTCTCCGGCGGCTGTGGAGCGGCCGCGCTAGCCAGGCGTTAACAGTGCCTATCGTTGTGCACGGCGGTGTTACTGGAGCCCACTGCGTGCACTTAATTCGAATACGAGATAGGTTTTATTCGTTTTGCACTACCTGTCAAAGGCTCTGACACAATTTTGAAGTATTTGCTTTAATAGCTTGTACCCTCTAAGAGATCAATAAATCCTATGTTAAAGAAAAGCTTTTAATTTTTTATGTTACCATATTTAGGTGGGTAAATTTTTTTACTGTTATATTCTTATAACTTCTAAAATGAAAAAAAATCATATGTTAATGCTTTCCTAAAAATGTTGGAAGGCATGAAGAACTTGGCTTTGTGTATTCACTAAGAGTATGGTCTGTTGTCCCCCTTAGTAGTGAAATCATATATCGTTCAATATTATTTTCGTATACAGATATTGTGATCCCTTCATTTTCATGGATCGAGTTCTTGATCTCTATTGTCATCATCTTATTCTTTCTAGGGACAAATTATTATTAATATTCTGTAAATGAGAACGCCTTTTCCAGCTGCCACTTAATTTATTTTTGACAGATAATCAAACAGTTCACGTGGCAATTTTTATGTAAAAAAAGTGAATAATCACAACTTCGATATCTGACCTTTTTCACACTTTTCTCTGTTGCCAACCTAATGAAATAAATGTTCAAAACCAACTTCTTTTGAGCTGCTGCGGTCGCAGTTTCGAATCCTGTCTCGGGCATGGATATGTGTGATGTCCTTAGGTTAGTTAGGTTTAAGTAGTTCTACGTTCTAGGGGACTGTTGATCTCAGATGTTAAGTCCCATAGTGCTCAGAGCCATTTGAACCATTTTGAACTTCAATTGATGATGTTTATATCGTGTGTGTGTATGAGAGAGAGAGAGAGAGCTGAAGAGTCATTCTGTATATGAGTATGTGTGTGTGTGTTTGTGTGTGTGTATGTATGTGTGTGGGTGTTGACGGGGAGTGGGGGGATGGTGGTTTGAATTGTATGGTGTTGAATATGAATGTCTAGCTGCTAGCGAGTGGTTGAAAGCTTTGAAGACAGCTGATCAGACTTTACGTTTCAGTGTTCTGTGGAGTGTTTCATTTATAAGTGAGTGTAAAGCTGTTGTGTGGTATTATTATTACATTGGATGGTATTATTATTATATTAATCCCCTCTCAGAGCGTCATTCAATTTTTTATCTATTAGTGTAAGCGCAGGTCAACAAATCGTAAGTAATTATGTTTTTTATATAAAAAATCTCGACGTGAAGTGTTTGATAATCTAAAAATAACTAAACCGTATCGTTATAGAGCCCCCTGAATTTCCCTTAGAACAACAAAAAGGCGAAACGCGCATGGGAAAAATAGATTAAGGGACAGCAGGAGATGGTGGTCTTATTTACAAATTAGTATTTCTGTGCTTGCTGCGGAGGATGGCCACTCAAACAAACTTGTTATTATTAGTGTGGTTGTGGCTGCTTGGGGCTTGGTGTCTGTTGTAAGTAAGTATAGGGGATTATCATGATCCATTTGACCCTTTCTTAGTTGCTAAAACTGTTATTAATTGATTGATGTGAAATCAAGTCGTTGAAATTGAATTACTGTTTCTCTATGCGAATGGTTTATATGGTCGAATCGTTATTCCATTATTTTAAATTTTTTTAAATTTAGAGAACCTTCATATTCTCATGTAAGTTTCATTGTTTTAATCCTGAAAATTTTTGTCAATAAATCACTTTGTGTACAGCCAATGATAAATGACACTCTAAAATCCTTGGGTCCAGTCCTTCCATTAAAATCCGTATTTGCGTTTTTTGGGGCACCGATGTTTCCGTATTACACTGATGTTGTTGCTGACAATACCAGTTGGACAGCTGCATATTTTTCTGACCGTTGCTGCATATGCTCCGGTTGCAGTTGTTCCTGGTGATGTCACTGCAGTAACAGGCTTCAGATCCACATTGTTGACACTGAATACGACTGCCTTGCTAATTTTCTGTCCACTGCGGATAATAAAAAGCGAGCGAGAGTCATCATAACCAGCGTACAGAAATACCAACAGCGAAAGCTAGACAGAGAAAAATTAAGCAAAGTCGTTGTCTTGGTGCAGTGATATGACGATGGACTGGATTCTTCAGACAACACGGAACAACCACCAAGCGTTTCGGTCGGCGGTGCTCTGCCGGGTTAACTGCGTCATCCAAATGACACAATTCTCGCGCTCTAGCGGTCTGCCGTAGCGAATTCCAGCTGACTTGCAGCATCTCTGCGTCGCTGCTGCTATTGCCCACTGTAGGTAGTGAAACAAAAACTTGTTCTCTTCCATATCAGTATCACAAAATGTTAAAAATCAATCGCTCCATCTGCCGCCACCAGCAGCCGTAACGACGGTGTAAGCCTGAAAATGAACTAGGAAAGAGCCGAAACCTGTAGCCAGCAAATAAAATATCTGAAAACGTGATCGAGACTGTTTTCATTGACTTTTATTTTATGCCGATCGCTGTGCTCCAGTCAAGGACGCCTTCTAAAATTTTGATATCATAGAACATATGGAGAGGAGCAAAGGATAAGGGAGGAGTGGAAAAATAACTCCGTTCTAAGGCGCTGCCCTGGCACGAGTGCCATAGCGCGGAGCCTGGCTGCACATTTCCCACATTTAATATTTTTTTTTTTTTGTGGGATCTAAAATTTAAAAACCTCTCTCACACCGGCCTGATTTAGCTTCACTGATCACAATAGTAAAAACATGCGTATGTTGAGGGAATTTTCATTCACAAAGCAGGCTTATCACATTCACACAGTTCAATACTGTTCTATCCTGATTAAATTGAGCTTAACTTAAATTCCATACGGCAGTGAAGCAATTTCGAAGTCTCGGTGCGACGAAAATTGTCAGTCGATCTCCTGGAAACATTTCTAATAATTATTAACTCTCGGTGATCACGTGGGGAAGACCGGAGATCTGCTGGTAAGACCGTGTTAGCCTATTTATTTGAAGTAACTGGATATCTTGAGCATACAAAACGGCAGGTTCGTCCAGTGTAAATCAGACGTTCCCCACTGATCCCGTGCAACACAGCGTAGTAAGCAGACACTGTCAATAATAATCAGTTAAATAAAACGCGAACACACTTATTTTAGTTTAGTTCATGTATTAAATTCCTTCCCATACAGAATCTCATCAAGATAGCGACTAGCTCAACAATACATACATATACATCCTCCTTCTTTCACGACTAATCGGCAAGAATTCCTTCATTCTTTTCATAAGAGAAAACATAGATAGCAGAGAAGCTATTCCATGGAGTAAATGGACACTCCAAGGAATAATTGGGCTTGAAACTACTTTACATTGATAATCGGTAAGATAAGAAGAGATATTTCGAGATATGTACTGAGTTATATAATTTATAAAAGTTTCTGAAAATATCGCGGAGAGACCGCTGCAAGAGACATTACACCCACATAGGGAGGGAGAAGAGGGGGAAACTGCGAAGGCGCCACATTTAAAATAAAATATAGTCCCACTTCATACGACTAGGTTCTATATTTAAATTTCTCAACAACAAAGAGCACTAACAAAACGGAATTTCATTATTATGGAATGGTTTTTGGCACGCTGAAAACGTAATACAATTTTTAATCTGGTAAAAACTGTCGGCGTGCAGGCAAATGAGGACAATTTCACACATTTTTGCTCAAAGGTTGCAACATAATCGTGAATTACTTGGTTTTGTAATCGAAAAGTGTGTCAATCTAAATACTGTAGCACATTTTCAACCTCATTATGCAGATGTGTAAACTCTCTGTGAAGATAACAATGTAATTGTTCTGGACAGTTAAAATGTATATCTGTCTACATCTAGGACTGGACCTTTCGGATCAATCTACTTCAGAACTGATCACCGCATCTCTCCATTGGTCTTGCTATAGATTTTTGTCCTCTTGGTTTATATTGTTTTATGGATTAAGTGATACACGCATTTAGCATACAGTCTATTTCTTCTTTCCCTCTTAACTGATATTGTTTTAAAATGTCAGCTATGTTATGCACATCCAGTTCAGCTCGGATGTCATCATTTCTCTTTTTATGCATCAAAATGTATCCACCGACATATCTAAAGAAATTCATTTCACATGCTTCTATTCTAGTTTCATCTCACTTGTTAGAGCCCTGGGAAATCCATAGAGCATTACTGGTATAGCCATAACCTTATGCGTCTACGTTCTTGGTTTTCTGCGTAAGGATCCGGTGTAAAAAGATTTATCTTTGGAACGCAAATTACATTTCAGATTAATCAATTACGTCCACACATGCACAAACTTGCTTTTAACTGAAATAGCAAACGCTCACGAAAATTTCTGAAAGATTGGCTGCATCGTCAAAACATTTAGAAAACTAGCCTTGTAATTTCTTCAAGGTCAGAATGAATTACTTAAACTTCGCCTTTTACTTAACGCCGGTGATCTTAGGGAGCTGGAGTGTGTTTGTCCCACCCGGCCGAAGTGGCCGTGCGGTTCTAGGCGCTACAGTCTGGAACAGAGCAACCGCTACGGTCGCAGGTTCGAATCCTGCCTCGGCCAGGGATGTGTGTGATGTCCTTAGGTTAGTTAGGTTCAATTAGTTCTACGTTATAGGCGACTGATGACCTAAGAAGTTAAGTCGAATAGTGCTCAGAGCCATTTTCTTGTGTTTGTCAGAATTTGTCCTTCTACAGCATTTGGCCTCCTGAAATACGATGTCCTTTTCAAATGCAATCCAATGAAAGCAGAAGTAAGTTGTTTCACACTTTTCTATGTCCCAGTGTAAGCAGTGTGCTATCAAGTCCACTTAAAGTAGGTTTAAATGGCTCAGAGCACTATGGGACTTATCATCTAAGGTCATCAGTCCCCTAGAACTTAGAACTACTTAAACCTAACTAACCTAAGTACATCACACACATCCATGCCCGAGGCAGGATTCGAACCTGTGACCGTAGCAGTCGCGCTGTTGCAGACTGAAGCGGCTAGAACTGCTCGGCCACACCGGCCGCCAAAGTAGAATTTCTGCTATCCAATCAAGACGTTCTTATTTTCATTGCTGCATTCATTTTTCTTTCGTAAATTTAACAACAGCGTGTTTTAAATGAAAAAGTCGTTCCACACGTGTCGTTCCACACGTGTAAATAAGACCACCATCTCCTGCTGTCCCTTAATCTATTTTTCCCATGCGCGTTTCGCCTTTTTGTTGTTCTAAGGGAAATTCAGGGGGCTCAATAACGATACGGTTTAGTTATTTTTAGATTATCAAACACTTCACGACGAGATTTTTTATATAAAAAACATAATTACTTACGATTTGTTGATCTGTGCTTACACTAATAGATAAAAAATTGAATGACGGTCTGAGAGGGGATTAATATAATAATAATACCATCCAATATAATAATAATGGTGCCATTGCTAGGTTAGCATCGTTTAGTTGGTATAGTTACGGTTGTCGTCTTCTTCTTGTGTCCATTGGCGCCACTCCGTTTGCAAGCGTTGTCGGTCCTCTAGTTGCAGCAGCGGCATTATCGATATCTAGTAACGGTGGTACTATGTTTGTGGTGTTTCCGTGTCATGTGAGTCGACAATTCGGTTGGGGATGGATGAGCAGCCAGATCCGTGCAGCGCGAGAACGTGCTGGAACCACTGCGGCATGCATGCACTTCCGGATGGAAGGGCTGTCGTCGCGAGTGTTACAACTGAAACGTCCCCTTTTTGAACAATTTTACTCGACTGTGCTTAACCAGACGCACAATATTTTTAGCGCAACGCAATCTGACTTTCAAAATTCCCTACAAAAGAATGGCCCTGACTAACATTAAACTATACCTTTCACAAATCACTTACCTCACAAAAATCTTCGCTACTCAAGCTACTGCAATACAGCGAGCGCCACTACTGCCAGCTAAATAAAAGATTCAAACTACTGAAGGCACTAACTACTGATAGGGATAGTTAGCAAATGAAAGATATTAATAGAGAACAAACAATGTATTTACCTTGATATCATCATATATAAATATAGCAGTTCATGACAAATTTCAAAACTCCGCCATCTCTCTCCCCACATCCACCACTGCTGGCGGCTCACCTCCAACTGCGCAACTCTACGCGCTGTTCACAGCCAGCTGCCTAACACTACAATGGCGAGTATTACAACAATGCAAAGCAGCCACAGACTGCACACAGCACAGCCAGTGATTTTCATACAGAGGTGGCGTTACCAATAAAAAACCTAAAGAGCCTACTTACATAGCCCCCATGCTCCCCACAAAAAAATTTCCAATTTTTTTTGGGCACTGGCCAATACATATTTGTTTAAATTTTTCATAATCGTAATTACAATAACAAAGAAATCAAATGCACACACTTATTGATACAATGTTGGTCAAAAGCTAAAATTTTCTCACAGTCCATAAAGACAGTCCTGATCATTCATCACATTGCAGTGTTTCTCCCAAAGTCTGAGCAGTAAAAGAAAATGCACACGGAAGTAGTGGATTGCCATGCAGTCTTGAAGAAGTAGTGTTGTCCTTCCAACGGAAAGACAGTGCTGACTCTTGACATGCTGACAGGTAATGGGCCACAACAGAGCAAACCCACAGCGGAGTCAATCGAAGTTTTGAAGAATATCGTTTGGTAGGTCATCACAGAGCAGACCCACTGCAGTCCTGGTAGAGATTACGGTATTGGTGGGCCACCAGAGGTGCAGACCCACTGCAGTCCTTGTAGAAATAATGGTACTGATGGATCATCAAAGATGTAGACCCACTGTAGTCCTTGTAGAAATAATGGTGTTGGTGGGTCATCAAAGATGCAGACCCACTGTAGTCCTTGTAGAGATGGCCAGCAGCCATCTGTTGTGACTATGCAGGTGCACAATCACCATTGAAGAGTCTTGCGGATAATATAGGAAGTCCATAACCACCACTTGTGCACTCACAAAGTTTTTGGAATTGTCCGTAGAACCAGCAATGGTGTTATCCAGTCCCTTGCTGAATTATTAACACACGTGCAAACACTATCAGTCACTACTTCTCACATATTGTCCATATACTATGACCAACAGAAACGTGTGCAGTGAAATGATACTTAATTTGAAGAACTGGTGTCAATTACAATATTATAACATGAGAATACAATTACAAAGGTACAAAATACATTATTAAAGAACATAACAATACAGAAAACATTTGTAGTAATATGGGCTTTACAACAGAACAGAAATAAACATATACATCAATGTTACAGGAATTATGACATAAGTAAATACATAAAATATCAGAATAACTTTTGGAACATCAACTTCACACATAAGCATTAAAACAAAACAGAATAAATAATGTCTAAGCATCTTTACAAGGTAAATAACATATTATCAGAAAAAATTCTACAACTCTCATCAGATAAACACATAAAGACAGGAAGAACACAAATGTACAAGAGTACACAAACACATAGCGGAATAACAGAAAGGGAAAGGACAGGGTTTGTTTTACTGCAGTATCTTGCGAACAAAACATTTTTGGTTCTTGGAGATCTCCCTTCGTTCATCATTATTCCCAAAAAGTCCTATCTATACCTCCTTTCTGTATTCTAACCATATTTCTTTCAAAATAATTACGGATCATTGTACAATACTCATTTTGGCCCAAAACGTTTTCATATACCTTCAATGCATTTATTTCCATTCATCACAACTAGTTTCTTATATAGTCTACCCCATCTTAATCTAACTTAAATCTACTGAGCTCAGATGCTAAACTAAGGGACGAGGCAATAAAACAATTAACGCAAACAGCAATGACAAAAAAGTGCAGATTTGCAAAGGAAGCAGCATTTTAGAAATTAGCGAAGCAATTGCAGTATTACAACTAATGTAAGGCAATGTGCAGCAAACAAGAAAAATAAATCTGGCTTAGCAGAGTAACACAAATTAAAATTCAGTAGCACTATGCCTGGCAATCAGCAGAAGCAAAGGTAATAAATTATATCTAAACATGACATAGCTCAAGCAGAAAAAAAATATTACACTAAATAATGGCCATGTCTAAAACCTATGTCACATCTTAACACTAGAGTGATGCATCACAATTTATTCTAGAAATGAAATTACCAAGTACTTGAAAAGAAAATAATAAATGCAGTTCCTGTGAAGGTGAATGTCTTGTTGTGCTCCCTCATTTTTTTGAAAAAAATTATTATTTACTCGATCTTAGACAGAAAATATTTATATTAATACATCTATAAAATTTTATTTTTACCAATGCTGCAGTGCAGCTAGAAACTAGATATCAAATGAAATAAGCAACTATGTAAAAAGCAAAGCATAAGAACATCGTTCAATAGCCATGTGGCATTTCATAAGTAGTAAAAAAATCTCTCATCTAGAAAGACAGTTTGTCTACACACCTGATTATGACTACTATTTCTTGTAATTTCATTAGGGATTTCAGTAAATATCAGAAAGTACGATATATTTCCAAGTAATGAAAGTTTCGTATTTGCGATGCTTTCTACAAAGGAATGTCAGAAGCGAGGTTAATGGCCTCTTTTTTTTTTCACCTAATGGCTTTTTCTCCGGGCGGCTGGCCCAGCTGGGCGCCACAATGCATTACATCAAGGTCACTTACCTTTCTTAACGAAATATTTACGACAGCAGTTTCCGCTACAGTGGCAGTCTCATATAAAAAATTTCATAGGTCAAGAATTTGCGTTACAAATCTGTAGAAACAAAATCGTATGAATATAACGGTGTGCAAAAGATTTTCGCCGGCATTGTGATACATTCACGCATTTACACACATTTCATAACTCTTAAAGTACGATTCTCGGTTTACAACATCCTTTTTCACCAGTCAGAGTCCCTACCTTCTATTCATTATTCATATACATATAAACACGTAATCGCATTCCTTATATAGCATCATCTTATTGATCATAAACATACCGCAACAGCATAATACACA
This sequence comes from Schistocerca nitens, assembly GCF_023898315.1. Lineage (NCBI taxonomy): Eukaryota > Metazoa > Arthropoda > Insecta > Orthoptera > Acrididae > Schistocerca > Schistocerca nitens. Next base: position 668,694,475 of record NC_064617.1, on the reverse strand, counting down.
TCGTCGTCGTAAAAATAACATCATAACACCTCAGTCAAATCTCAAAAACTTCGTAGCTTTCTGCAATAATTTCAAACCCTAAAAAATATTCTCTGCTCATTTCAATAGTGTCATCTACCTCAAACGTACTTTAAAATCATGATCCCATACCAAATACATCATTCAAAGCTCTCATAGTACCACAATGGCTCCGAAAAAAATGAACAGTTCACAAAGTACTGACAAAATGCAATTTCATAAGTGTGAAGTTATTCAACTGTGTAATTACGTAAACATCTGTCACTAATGTAGTAAAAAAATGTTTGTTTTTTTGTTAAATAATCAGATAGCTGTGTAATTTATGTGTTAGAGAAATATGGTACCGATGTGTAAAGTTGTATAAGCAAATACCATAATAGCTAGGGCTCCTTGTGCTTGCCAAACACATGGTACACAAAGTAGGCGTGTACCCCCCTGAGGATTAATGTATTTATACCCTCAGGTGTTATATATTATTGCAATGGAATGAAATGTATCACGGAAAACCTTCTTTGCAATTCAAAAATCTTGAAAAATAAATGGCTTAAGTACAAAATTAATCTCTCAAATGCATGTCCTGTAGCGCTAAATGTGCGTCTTGCTGTAAGATAATTCTGTGGAAGTGTCTTAGTTATCGTCCTCCGAAAGCTAAGTTCTGCAGAAGTCAATGTACCTACCTCATGATACACAAAAGTGAAATGCTTTGCGTATAGATATCTTAGTTATTACGCTTATTGCCGTGATGAGGAAAGTACTGTGCTGTAACGTATTGTTGTGCTACGGAAAAGGCAGTCTCATTGTAGCTATACCACAAAAGTTACTACTAAAACATGTTTTTCTTTCCAGAAGAATTCAGAAAACTGTGCAGATATAAAACAGATACACCGCAAAAGTAACATTGTAAATTGTCACTCATTAGTAGCGTCGTGATAAAATCGTGTAGCTGTCACATAAACTAACCTCTGTGTCATCTGGTATCTCTCAGAAAGCACTTCAATTTCAGAATGTATTTTCAAATAAACCATAATGTAGCATTAAAATCTCATTAACAGTACTGGTAAATGTTCTAAGTATGTGAGCCTTATAGTCGTTACGTAATCGTGCAACAAACAAGCAAGAATGCACACACACAATAACACTGTGTCGTCTGTTCACATTACAATGCATTCGTAATTTCTGTTTAAATAAGTTCTCTTGGTTCTTGATTGGATATTTAACTTCAAACATTGTTGCATGTTAACAGTTTCTCAGTGTGACAAAGCATACTAGTAGCGTGAAGTGCTAAATTTTATGGCAAAGACAAAGTTAAAAAGCAGATTATCATTCAAGAAACGGTTTTACATGTGAAATGGGGGGTAATCCTTTACTCTTCATAGTACTCAGAGTTTCAACTTGAACGTAATTATCATGTGGTATACGTCGGTAAAGAATACTGGAATTTTCCTCAATGTTAGCGTCTATGTTATTTTTCTCGGAGCCAGCGGGCGCACGCGGCTGCCTGCTGTGCGAGTCATTGTCTGTCTCTTTGTTGGCGCGCGCCGTTATTGGGATTTGGAGACCTAACTTCTACAAATTCACCATGACGAGAGGGCCCTGCCCTGTTTAAGTCCCGCCAGTTCTGATGCAATTCAGGTCTGTCGTTACGATCATATCGTCTATCGTCATGTCGGTAGTTCCTGTGGTTTCTCTCTTGTCGGTTAAGTGGTGGAGAATTTCTCCCTAAATCGTAACTGCGGGCTGGACCGTTGCGTCTAAAGTTATTCTGTCTCTCATAATAATAATTGTTTTGGTTCCCATATTGTCTGTTTCTCTGATTGTCTCTGTGATAGTCATTACCGCGGAGAGGTGATCTTTCCCTGTAATTATTACTACTCTGCCAACGGTTGTTATACTGGTGGTGTCTGTTTCGGTCACGATTTGTGTTGTGAGAATAGCCTTGTCGCGTCCAGTTATTATTTCTTTCATCGCGGAATTGCGACGGATGTGATCTGTAATTGTTGTGCTCCTGCGTTCCGCGATTGTCAGTGTCAATTTCCAGTTCTTGTAACAGTCCCTGAAAAGCTTCAATGTCGTCTTTGCAACGTCCTGCCAAAATAATATGTCGTAAATGTTCAGGTAATTTGATTAAGCAAATGCGGATGAGTTCTGAGGGGCTGTATGGGTTTGACAGGTACTGATTTTTGTGCAACATGTCTTCAAAATATTTCACAAGACTGGAGAATTCAGATTGTTCGAAATGTTTCATCATTATGATGCCATGTTTTACTCGGTCTTGTGTGGCTTGAGACCAATATGCTGAGAGGAAGGCATGGTAAAATTCTCCTTCACTGTGGCAATCGTGAATGACCGATCGCATTCTTACAGCTGGTTCATTCTCTAAGTAGCCACACATAAATTATAATCTGTGTTCTAACGACCAGTTGGGAGAAAAACAATGAGAGAATTGATGGAGCCATGCTTGTGGATGAATGTCGTTGGCAGAATTCTTAAATGTTTTAAATTTACGTGTAGTAATGAACAGCTTATAGTCAAAATCATCATGTCGGCGAGTCGCATAGCGGTCATTGTTACGTCGTGTCGGCGGTTCCATCTCAAAATTAGGTGTGCCTTGCCAATTTCTTTCATGATTTCCGAAGTGTCTTGTGTTATTATTTTGTGGTTGTTCCGTATTTCTATGTCCCTCTTCCCGTATTGGGGCGCGAGTGTCCTCTGAAATACGTAATTCTTGTATTACCTGTGTCAGCTGATCTTGTACTTCGCGGAATGCTCTTTTGTACTGTGTATTGATTTGATTTTGATTTTGTTTGAATTTTCTAATTTCTTCATACTCTTCAGTGTCAGTGAAGGCTACAGGTGTTGTGTCATTCAGATCATCATCTACCTTTGTAGATAAGTTAGTGAACTGATCAGAAAGTTCGGCTACTTTGTCCGATAGTGTACTTATTTCCTCAGTGGGTTTTTCTGAACCAAGTTTCAGAGTATCTACTGTGTCCTTTAAGTTTTCCTGAGTTTTTGCAAGTTGCGTAACCGAATCAGTAGATGCAACTGAGTCAAATTAAGCTTGCAAGGTCTCATGATTTTCATGAACAATAGTTTGCATTTCTTTTATGGCTGCTTCGTGATTCTGCAGTGCATTTTCATGACGCGAAAAAATAGGTTGGAAATGCTCACAAATTTTGGTTTTTACGTCGTTACAGACTTTTTGACATTTCGATTCAATGTGATGTAACTCAGTAGTTAAATCCTCACGTGTTTGTTCAAGAGTTTGCTCCAATGAGTCTAACTTTTGAAGCTGTTGCTGTGTTTGTCTCTGATTTTGTTCCACTGTGTCTAACTTTCGAAGATTTTGTCCCATTTGTTGCATTAATTGCAATAATAATGTATTAGTGCCTGGAATCTGTTTCTCTATGCTTTTTTGCAGTGCATTTTCACCGGCAACATTCACATTTTGACAAGCAGAAAATGTGTCTTGACTCATTTGAGAAAACGGTGAGGACCCAAAACCTGAGTCTACAATATTTGCAAAACTATGTCCTGTCATTCCCGATTCCTGAGGCGAGCAGTTGCCGACCGATCGATCGATAATGCTTCCCTCTTCACTAATTGTTTCACTGTCCACGCCATTGTTTGCCACCCGCTCCATTTCCCTATGCACAGTTACCAAATTACTACTTTGAATATTAGTTAATTCCTTACACGGTGGCGCTAACACACTGCTTTCGTCTTCGCTGTCATTTCTCAATTTACTTTGGAGCCTAGTGTTACGTTTTTCACACGCCATTATTGTCACAATATTTCACAGGGCAACACAGAAAAACACAATTTGAAGAGCAAAAATAAGAGAACACATTAACATAACACTGAAAATAATATCTAGTTAATTGCAGCTGCGAAATACTTGTTGCAAATCTACATGCATGCCACACCTGTTTTACTGTACAACAATGAAAGACTGCAACTACAAAGGAGATTTTCTCTACAATTACGCGCTAGCAATAAACAAAAGCTACACTAATTACACAAACTGCAAGAAAAAACAGAAGATTCCAGTGAGGTATCCTAGGCTAAGGGTCGACATATGAAACGTCCCGTTTTTGAACAATTTTACACGACTGTGCTTAACCAGACGCACAATATTTTTAGCGCAACGCAATCTGACTTAAAAATTCCCTACAAAAGAATGGCCCTGACTAACATTAAACTATACCTTTCACAAATCACTTACCTCACAAAAATCTTCGCTACTCAAGCTACTGCAATACAGCGAGCGCCACTACTGCCAGCTAAATAAAAGATTCAAACTACTGAAGGCACTAACTACTGATAGGGATAGTTAGCAAATGAAAGATATTAATAGAGAACAAACAATGTATTTACCTTGATATCATCATATATAAATATAGCAGTTCATGACAAATTTCAAAACTCCGCCATCTCTCTCCCCACATCCACCACTGCTGGCGGCTCACCTCCAACTGCGCAATGCTACGCGCTGTTCACAGCCAGCTGCCTAACACTACAATGGCGAGTATTACAACAATGCAAAGCAGCCACAGACTGCACACAGCACAGCCAGTGATTTTCATACAGAGGTGGCGTTACCAATAAAAAACCTAAACAGCCTACTTACACAACCTCGTTCTCAACCGGACCCAGGAAGTTTGAGTGTACCTAAATTCAAGTAGTGAAACCTCCATCATTGTGAGATCTCGCCATTTGCTTGTGTGTTGCTGCTCGCAGTGTCGCCGAGATGAAGAGCAGCGAGTGGACCGTTTGGGGAAGGCGAACATAATTAGCCTTCCTCCACTTCTGATTTTTAATTGTTGCACTCAATATGTTATTATCTGTGAAGTTCAACCAGTGGTATTTTTTTCTGCCTAGTGGCCACTAACGCTACAGTTACCTGCCCTGGAGCTTATTGTATGTTACGCCAGTGTACTTTTCCTTGCCTTGCCTCTGCTGTCTGGTTAGGCATGTAGTTCCACAGCTTCCTTGATTTGTGGACCGGGTGATGTTTCTTTTTTTTTTTTTTCCTACTCTGGGAGTAGTGGTTTCTTTTTGCTTCTGTATGCCCTAAACACCGGAGTCCGAAGACATAGTGCTGACCACCGGTTCCGGCTTGGGCTTGTTATTCCATCATTGCGTTGGTCATCGGACGTTAGGTAGATTCGGCAAATGATTATTGGTCTTGCATGTAAACTGCCACTAGTCTGAGTTACCATCTGGTGAAGTGAAAGCAACTCTTGGCTCCCTGTCTCACCGCTTGCGAAGTGTAGAGGGACTTTCCCAGGTCTATCCTTGGAGCAACGTCTGTGCCTCCCCCACCCCTCCCCCACCCCCTCCATGGTTTGGTCAGATTTGAGGATTGCTTTCTTTTTAATTTAATAACTGTAATTTCAAGTTTGAAGATGGTTAACTGGTTCTTAAAGGATTGCGATTCAAGCCTTCAGCCGTGAAACAGTTTTTAAATTGTTACTACTGGGGCCTTCAGCCTAGAAATAGTTTTTAATTTGTTGTCATTAAGGCCTTCAGCAGTGGAACACTTCTTAATTAATTGTCACCTATTATTTGTTGTTGTATCCAAACAAAGTGTACGTGATTGAAAAATAAACTAACCAACAGCAATTGATTATGGCCACGTCCATAATTGTAACCCAATACAACCTTCCTTGGCAGCCAAGTCTCAGTGTCCCTCGAGGCCGCGTGGGATTAGCTGAGCAGTCTATGATGCTGCAGTCATGGACTGTGCGACTGTTCCCGGCGGTGGTTCGAGTCCTCCCTCGGGCATGAGTGTGAGTGTTTGTCTTTATGATAATTTAAGCTAAGTAGTGTGTAAGCTTAGGGACTGATGACCTTAGCAGTTTAGTCCCATAAGATTTCACACACTTTTGAACATATTTTGTCCCTCGAGTTAACGAACGTACTTTGCAATAATGTATAAAGTCTACACACTTTTCTTTCAGTTCCATCGAAAACTGTTGCAACTGACATTGAAATAATGTATGTGAATTCAGAAATTTTACTATTCGTAGTATCAATACTTTCACGTTTTCTGTGCCTCCAAACTTAGCACAACGTAAATCTTTATGTAAGTAACAAGGAATTCCGTCTAGTGATCACAAATTTTTTTCTCTTTCATTGTTAACGAAATCTTTCAGTTCTTCCTCATGGTACTGTATTGTCGTTTCGTAGAAAATTTGCAGTACACATCGATTATGCGACTGCATAATAGATATCGAGAATTCTCCCTCTATTTCGTCATTCCCGTGCAGCGTTAGACTACCTCTTTCTGTGAAAACAGCCTGTGGATCTTTGAACTTTCTTTGTATCACGAAACAAAAACAAAGGATAAACAGCGCTGACATCACCATTCTGCCGAACTGAAGAATTTCGTCCTGGTAGAAACTTGCTACATCACAATAGTAAACGAAATGCCGCGATTTACCGAGTACTTCCGAGAAGCACCGAGCAAAGCTAGGACAGGACGAACCTCCTAGAGGTCGATAGTGCAAAAAGACCAGGACACGTGTTCGAATACAAGTTTGACACACAATTTGAATTTGTCACAGATGTTGAATTGATAGGTTCTTATACTGGGTGAAGCACAAATGGTAGACAAAGATTTAATTTTCGATTTAGTTCTCATGAAACGGTCCCTAAGTGCGACTGAGCCAAAAATTTGTTTTTCAGATTTTAAACTGAAGCTACAAATTAAGTATTTCATTTCGTAATTCCCTCTTTTTCATATTGTGATCTTTGTTCTTTATTTTTAAGGCTGGTGGAAACCTGATTGTTTCAGTATTGCTTGTAACAACAGCACCTGTCTTGCTTAATTTATGCCCTCGTTTGCTGATTGGATGGCCACGTAGGAAAGTAACTATTCCCCCCGATGGCAATAAACTCCCCAGCCTCGTCCAGGGTACGACTTAAATTAATATCAGCAGTAGTATAGTGGGGTTTGTGGGACACTTTTGATATCAAATTGACATGCAAATTAATCAAATTGATCAATTAATTATCGCTGGCACCGCCCGCCCCCAACCAACCCCCCTCACCCCAGCCCACAACCACGCCCACCAACGCCCCCAGATGAAATAACATGTTTTTCTCAGCCTGCACGTATGCCCCAGCCACCGCCTCCCACACTCCTCATCCCACTCTTCCCCCTCCCCCCAACTTCTCCTTCTTTTATGTCATCAGTCTTCTGACTAGTTTGATGCGCCCCGAATTCCTTTTCTGTGCTAACCTCTTCATCTCAGAGTAGTACTCACAACTTACGTCCTAAATTATTGTGGACGTATTCCATTTCTGTCTTACTATACAGTTTTTGATCTCTACAGCTCCCTCTAGTACGTGGAAGTCATTCCCTAATGTCTTAACACATGTCCTATCATCCCATCCCTCCTCATTATCAGTGTTTCCCACGTACTCCTTTCCTCTCCGATTCTGCGTAAAACCGCCTCATTCCTTAGCTTATCAGTCCACCTAATTTTCAACATTCGTCTGGAGCACCACATCTGAAATGCTTCGATTCTCTTCTGTTCCGGTTTCCCCAGAGTCCATGTTTCACTACCGTACAATACTGTACTCCTGACGTACATTCTCAGAAATTTCTTCCTCAAATTAGGGCCGTTACTTGATATTAGTAGACTTCTCTTGGCCAGTAAAGCCCTTTTCGCCATTGCTAGTCTGCTTTTGATGTCCTCCTTGCACTGTCCGTCACTGGTTATTTTACTGCCTAGGTAGCAGAATTCCTTAACTTAATCTACTTCGTGACCATCTATTCTGATACTTCTCATCACCTTCGTGTTTCTTCGATTTACTCTCAGTCCATACTGTGTACTCACTACACTGTTGATTCCATTCAGCAGATCACGTAGTTTTTCTTCACTTTCACTTAGGATAGTAATGCCATCAGAAAATCATATCACTGACATCATTTCACCTTGAATTTTAATTCCACTCCTCAACCTTTCCTTTATTTCCATCATTGCTTCCTCGATATACAGAGGGAACAGTAGGAGTGAAAGAATATATCCATGTCTTACACCCTTTTCAATATGAGCCCTTCGTTCTTGGTCGTCCACTCTTATTATTCCCTCTTGGCTCTTGTACGTATTGTACATGACCCGTCTCTCGCTATATCTTACCCCGGTTTTTCTCAGATTTTCGAACATCATGTACAACTTTACATTGTCGAACGCTTTTTCTAGGTCGACAAAGCCTATGAATGTGTCTTGATATTTCTATAGTCTTCCTTCCATTATTAACCGCACCATAAGAATTGCCTCTCTCATGCGTTTACTTTTCGTATAGCCAAACTGATGGTAAACTAGCGCATTCTCAATTTTCTTTTCCATTCTTCTATATATTATTCTTGTAAGCAACTTGGATGCATGAGCTGTGAAGCTGATTGTGCGATAGTTCTCGAACCTGTCAGCTCTTACCATCTTCGGAATTGTGTGGACGATGCTTTTCCGAAAGTCAGATGGCCAGACTCATACATTCTACACGCCAACGTGGATATTCGTTTTGTTGTCACCTACCCCAATGATTTTAGAAAATCTGATGAAATGTTATCTATCCCTTCTGCCTTATTTGACTTTTAGTCCGTCAAAGCTCTTTTAAATTCTGATCCTAATACTGGATCCCATATTTCTCCTACATCGTCACCCGTTTCTTCTTCTATCACATCAGATAAATCTTCCTCTCTTAGAGGTTTTCAGTGTATGCTTTCCAGCTATCCGCGATCTCCTCTGCTTTCAACAGTGGAATTGCCGTTGCAACATACCCTATAGGCGGAAATTTCGAATTTTGGCGAGAATTTCGAATTTTGGTGCAAATTTCTAATTTTGGCGCGAGTTTCTTTGTTCCAGGGCTGTGTTAACATCCCACACTCATCCCCACGGGGGAACTGGCGGGAAATTAAAATTGGCAGTACCCTATTTTGGAATCGAGGCCTGGTGCTTTTGAGCGGAAAGATAAAATCTACACCTCTATCACAATCAAACCGCCAGATACGTTTGGAATTGACCTGAAAATAAAAATGGCTGTTCCCTTTCTGGGACTCGAAACCTGATTCTACTGGATGGAAGCCCAAGTGCACCCCTTAACAAATGGAAACTGTCCAGGTGCGGGAGAGGAAGGTTAGGTTAGTGTACTTTATTTATTTTGGTCGATAAACTAACGCAAAGATCGATCATAATTACGTAATTAATCCCAAAGATCGGGCCTAATTACACAGGTATTTGCATAGCAATACAAAAGGGCGGTATAAAAGCGCAATACTGCGCAAAAACTGTGAATACCATACACCTGGTGTTATCATGCTGGGAAAAAATTTCGCAGTACCACTCGAAACTAGTGACAGACACACTCAGACTCTACCCTACACCTACAAGCTGGCGGGAAAATGGCAGGTATGTAAGGTACAATCTTTTTCTTTTTGGCAGGAACAATGTTCAACTGACGAGATCCTGGTATTGGACAGAGAGGAATTAGAAAGTGAATTACCTGCAAGCATAATGTATCTATCGCTTTTTGACGTCAGAGTTCGCTACACATGCCTATTCAAAAACCGTCGTGCAGCCCAGGTAATCGAAGCCAATACACGCTACCGCAATTCATGGAAAATGAAATGCGTCACAGATCCAATTACACTTCGAAATTGTCCTGAAAAAAAAAAAAAAACAGCACTCGTAACGAACGGGTCATAATGTTCAGGAGAAAGTACTCCTCCTAAAAGAGTGCCAAGGGGGTCGTATTTCAATCTTCATCTACATCTATACTCCGCAATCCACCTGACGGTGTGTGGCGGAGGGTACCTTGAGTACCTCAATCGGTTTTCCCTTCTATTCCAGTCTCGTATTATTGGTGGAAAGAAAGATTGTCGGTATACCTCTGTGTGAGCTCTAGTCTCTCTGATTTTATCCTCATGGTCTCTTCGCGAGATCTACGTAGGAGGGAGCAATATACTGCTTGACTGCTCGGTGAAGGTATGTTCCTGAAACTTCAACAAAAGCCCGTACCGAGCTACTGAGCGTCTCTCCTGCAGATTCTTCCACTGGAGTTTATCTATCATCTCCGTAACGCTTTCGCGATTACTAAATGATCCTGTAACGAAGCTCGCTGCTGTCCGTTGGATCCTCTCTATCTCTTCTATCAACCCTATCTGGTACGAATCCCACACTGCTGAGCAGTTTTCAAGCAGTGGGCGAACAAGTGTACTGTAACTTACTTCCTTTGTTTTCGGATTGCATTTCCTTAGGATTCTTCCAATGAATCTCAGTATGGCATCTGCTTTACCGACGATCAACTTTATATGATCATTCCATTTTAAATTACTCCTAATGCGTACTCTCAGATAATTTATGAAATTAAATGTTTCCAGTTGCTGACCTGCTATATTGTAGCTAAATGACATGGGATCTTTCTTTCTATGTATTCTCAACACATTACACTTGTCTACATTGAGATTCAATTGCCATTCCCTGAACCATGCGTCAATTCACTGCAAATCCTCCTGCATTTCAGTACAATTTTCCATTGTTACAACGTCTCGATATACCACAGCATCATCCGCAAAAAGCCTCAGTGAACTTCCGATGTCATCCACAAGGTCATTTATGTACACTGCTGGCCACCGTAAATGCAACACCAAGAAAGACAAGAGGTAGCACAACAAAATTTATTTTGTAGATAACATGTTGACCAAGTATCAAATGATTACGTTTACAGACGTCTGTGACATGTGGTTCCTGCCAGAATCAGTAGCCACAGTAGTCGCCATTGTTGGAGATAACAGCTGCCACACGTCTCGGCATTGAGTCAAAGAGACGTTGGATGTGTTCCAGGGGTACAGCAACCCAAGCAGCTTCCACACGTTGCCAAAGATCATGTGGTGTGGCAGCTGGGGATGTTATCTGGGTCACTCGTTGAGCAACCATGGACCACATGTTTTCTATCGGCGAAAGATCCGGAGAGCGAGCCGGCCGGGGAAGCAATTCAATCTGGTTATTGACGAAGAACCTTTGGACAATGCGTGCCACGTGTGGTCGCGCATTCTCCTGTTGAAATTTGGCTGTGGCCGAGCCCTGAAGGTAAGGAAGGACAACTGGCTCCAGCACCTCGGATACGTAGCGCCGGCTATTTAAAGTACCGGCAATGCGTACTAGAGGCGTGCCAGAGTAATATCCAATACCGCCCCATACCAAAATACCTGGTGCAAGACCAGTGTGGCGGTGCATAATGCAGCTGTCCAGCATCCTCTCTCCACGGTGTCTCCACACTCGAATCCGACCATCGTGATGCTGAAGACAGAAGCGTATCTCGTGAGTAAAGACAACGTCATTCCATTCTGCCGTCCACATCCGTCTGTCATCACACCATTGGCAACGGAGACGTCTGTGGTTCTGCGTCAATGGTAGACGAAGCAATGGACGTCTTGCGGACAGACCACTCTGCTGTAAACGGCGTCGAATGGTACGCGCAGACAGTGGATGATGCATTACAGACGCAATGTGCTGTGCTATGGTTCGGGATGTCACTGAGCGATCCGTCACTGCCATGCGCACAATTTGCCTATCAGCACGTGCAGTGGTGCACCGAGGTGAATGCGATCGACCACGTCGGTCCGTCGTACCCTCCTGCATCCAACGGTCACATATCCGCATTACAGTTGTTTGGTTTCGTCCAATACGACTTGCGATTTCTCTGTATGATAATCCTCATTCTCGGTAAGCCACTATCCTTCCTCTGTCGAACTCGGATACTTGATCAAAAGATGTTCGCTGTTGTCTACGAGGCATAACTGATCGTCTTGTGAAACAACCACAAGGTAAATACACGTGCCGAACGTACACTCGTCGAAATCGCCAAGCCTTAAATGGCGCTATGAGGTGGCGGCACAGGCGCGCGTGATGTGCGTCTGCGCTGAAATTCTAATCAGTTGCATATCTCATCGCTGCAAACCCATGGTGTAAATTTCACTTGATTCGGATGCTTCCTTCAGGGTGTTGCATTTACGGTGGCCAGCAGTGTACATTGTGAATAGCAACGGTCCTACGACACACTCCTGCGGCACACCTGAAATCACTCTTACTTCGGAAGACTTCTCTCCATTGAGAATAACATGCTGCGTTCTGTTATCTAGGAACTCTTCAATCCAATCACACAATTGGTCTGATAGTCCATATACTCTTACTTTCTTCATTACACGACTGTAGGGAACTGTATCGAACGCCTTGCGGAAGTCAAGAAACACGGCACCTACCTGGGAGCCCGTGTCTATGGCCCGATGAGTCTCGTGGACGAATAGCGCGAGTTGGGTTTCACACGATCGTCTTTTTCGAAACCCATGCTAATTCCTACAGAGTAGATTTCTAGTTTCCAGAAAAGTCATTATACTCGAACATAATACGTGTTCTAAAATTCTACAACTGATCGACGTTAGAGATAGAGGTCTATAGTTCTGCACATCTGTTCGACGTCCCTTCTTGAAAACGGGGATGACCTGTGCCCTTTTCCAATCCTTTGGAACGCTACGCTCTTCAAGAGATCTACGGTACACCGCTGCAAGAAGGGGTCCTAGTTCCTTCGTGTACTCTGTATAAAATCGAACTGGTATCCCATCAGGTCCAGCGGCCTTTTCTCTTTGGAGCGATTTTAATTGTTTCTCTATCCTTCTGTCGTCTATTTAGATATCTACCATTTTGACATCTGTGCGACAATCTAGAGAAGGAACTACAGTGCAGTCTTCCTCTGTGAAACAGCTATGGAGAGAGACATTCAGTATTTCGGCCTTAAGTCTGTCATCCTCTGTTTCAGTACCATTTTGGTCACAGAGTGTCTGGACATTTTGTTTTGATCCACCTGCCGCTTTGACATAAGACCAAAATTTCTTAGGATTTTCTGCCAAGTCAGTATATAGAACTTTACTTTCGAATTCACAGAACGCCTCTCCCATGGCCCTCCTCACACTACATTTCGCTTCGCGTAATTTTTGTTTGTGTGCAAGGCGTTGGCTACGTTTATGTTTGGTGTGAAGTTCCCTTTGCTTCCGCAGCAGTTTTCTAACTCGGTTGTTGTACCACGGTGGCTCTTTTCCATCTGTTGCGATCTTGCTTTGCACATACGAATCTAAGGCATATTGTACGATGGTTTTCTCCTCTATAGGCGTCCGTAAACCTCCCCTCACACCCCCTCCCCCCTACCGCTACCGCCCTCCATTCATACAACTACGCGGAGGACACATGCTTCGTCAAATGGCCAGAGCTTATCGCGCCCCCACTGCCTACCCTTTTTTTTTACTGCCGACTCGCGTATGGCTGCCAAACCCACCAGGCCCTCCGCGGTCACTGGTGATATGAAGCATGCCTTTGATGTGGCGCCCCTTAGCACAAAAGGGAAATTTACAGGCATAACCCCACCTATCTGGAGAACAGATCATCACTAGGCTTTCCACCACCTGGCGGTTGCCTTAAGGCGACGCTCCTACGCCAACACAGTAGCGTTTATAGTCAACTAAACAACAGAAGATAAAAGAATGGCCGTCTCAAGAGCAACCTGTTTCTCTAAAATATAGCGACAGAGCCCCTAAACGCCGCGCCTGGACAGAGAGCAGCTGTGTGCGGCTATCACCACAGGAGAGACGCCTCCCCCCCCCCCCCCCCTTCAATCCCTTGCCCACCACAGCCAGCCGTTCGGCAATGGAGAACAATTGTATTTGACGTCAATGCATCTATAATCAAGCATCTATTATAAAAGGCAAAACACATAATAAATGTCCTCTTTCCACGAAAATAGGTAAAGTCCATTTTCTTTTAGTTTTATGAGCTAAATCGGTATAGTTTTTTCGTTCGACTGCAGTCGTATCTCATTATTTTATGACGTCCAGTGAAATGTACCGCCAGCGGTCACAAATAATCAGCAGAGACATGCCTACCATGCGTAAAATCGGGAGAAAAAAAACTTCGACTATTTTGACGCGGAAACAACGGATCACCGCAGAGGTCCTCGTCATTTCGTAACCGTCATCAAAGTAAAGAAAATTCGAGAATTTAAACTCCAAAGAAAAAAAAATCTGTATGAAGCAATTTCTTTCACCTTGTTGAACAAATTACACGAACTGAGAGCTTCTCTTGCTTTCAATGTCTACAAATAATCTTTCGTCCACTTGAAGTAACTTTAGGGAATACAATCCTTCATGGTATTGTCTCCCATGTTGGAAGACAGACAATCATTTTTACATTCGAGAACAAGAAGCTGTAATTCAAGAGAATTTAGGTGTTTTGTACACTATGACAGGTCCGCTTTTACCATTGCGATCCTATGTCATACTACTGTTTATGAAACAAATCGTGAGAGCTTGTCTCGCACTGAGTAGGTGCGAGATTGAAATTTAGTTAAAAGATATCGCCACAACGAGAAAAAAAAGAAACGCCTGTCAGGAATCATTCCGTGGTGCGCTAGCCATCTCTTCCACCCGCCAGGTGGCACGTCATGAATATCAATTTGATAGGCAAATTGATCATGAAAGTCACTTTGAAAGGCGAATAATTTTTTTCAGCAGTCGAATTACACTCGCCAAGTACGACAACTGGGCATCCGTGGAGGCAACACCATCTTCTTTTCGAGGAATACTATTGAGAAATTACATCTGAAGCTGACCACAGATGGATTCTACAGCCCACAACATATATTTAGTGTAAGGACCCCGCTAAAAAAAACACGATCATAATGCCTATGTTACCATCACCCTGCATAAAAAGCAGTCTTGCGTCTACAGAAGCACACACGGGTCGCTGGTAGTGTTACGATTTCAGGCAGGAATGCTGTCTAAAATGCTGTCCGCAAACTGGAACCAAGTCTATCCATTCAACCACACATATGCGTTGGATCCTATAGAGACGTCTTTTAATGATTCCAGCCATTGGTGAATCATATTCGTGCCACTATCGTATCTCGAAACGAGTTACTATTTTTTTAACCTGTCTGCTAAGGATCCCGTACACCAAGAACTCCAGCGCTGTTTTTTAGACAGCACCTCTGCATCTTGTAACGGCTCTGAAGTCTCGGCCCTGCCCTCCCTGCAGCTTAGTCCATGTGATCGTCCCAATTTAAGTCTGATCGGTACGGAAGTTGGAGAGCGCTACATGTAAGACCTTCTGCATCCGGTGGGAAAACAGGACGAGCTGAGTTAATGCAACAGGAGCGCATTTTGACCACTCGGTGGAAATGGGAACATGGTGTCATACTGCTGCCAACAGTGTGTAAGGCCAGCGCAAACGAAGTTTTACCCTGCAAAAAGAATTAGTAAAAGAGATAGTGAGAGAAATTAGTGTGATGTTTCTTGTTGGGAATATTAGGGACACTACACATCATACATGTCATGGAGGAATGACGAAGATTTTGCTACTGCATTGCGACACATCTCCAAACTACATATTGGTTGTCCGAAGGAGGTCTGTATCTCTCAGGGTGCATTCATGTCTATCAGCCAAACATATATGACGATCCTATTACATATACAGGCATTGGTACATAGGTGCAGGTGATTTGTAATCGAAGTCGCTTCCACAGACTGGTGTAAAGCTCCATCACCTGTACTGTACGATGACCACATCCAACAGACTATCAACCACACGAGAGGGTTCCTGTTTTGTTCCTTCAGAAGCAGTTCAGCACATTGTTCTTTTTTTCGGATGTAACACACACAATCAGTGTACACTGATATACTCTTTGTTTTTTATACCATGACTTAGAGATCCCTAATATAGTAAACGTTCTCGATCTCACAGATTTCGGCCAGTACTCCAACACTTTACCAGTTTCCATGGCTGTTTACTGTTAATGCCAGTATTTCGTGTTCTCCCTTCGTAGTCTGACTTTTCAATACAGAATGTTTAAATCCGTACGTAAACCTGGTATGCACATCGGCAGTAACTTATTCCGTTTCTAATTGCAGCTTATATTCTTCCTTTATGGCAGTTGTCTTCTCCATATACTCAATTTTCCTTTTCTTTACTTCGAGGGCCTCCATTTCCAGTTTTCGTTTCCGTACACTTAATACATTACTGTACTTGAAGGAGTAATTTCTTTAATTGTGAATGGTCTATGTCATCTGACATATCCCAAAATTTGTGACGTGAAAAAGGCGTGGTCCACGACGGACATTGCAGGCGATATCTACTCTGCGAGTAGAAGGTATCGCCGTTATTTACTTGAGCTGGCTGCCGTCGCTCGGGGAAACAAAGGCACTGAGGGCGGGCGTGGGGTGCGTCTTCAAAGGCTCTCAAATTCACAAGGCATCGGCAATTGCGTGGCCTCTTCGGTGGTGTCTCTTCCGCGCTCCCGTCTTACTTTGCACCGTGGTGGCGTATAGGGGAAAGTAAAGGCGTCCTTTCATATCCATGGAACACGTATCGAAGGAAACCTTTATTTCATGCTCTTCCAGAATGAATTTAGCTCTTACTGTTCGATTTAGATACCAATTATGAACATTCCTCAGCGGTAGAAATAATTTGTATAAACATAGTGGAGTCTCACTGCGGCAGTACTAATGTTTTAGGTAGCTGTTTAACACTTAGTATAGAACCCTATACATCCCATTGTGCGAAATTTATCAGATTGTTTCTTTTTTATCATGAGTAATGATACTAACATTATATGGTCCCTTTACCTTCTTCTCATTGTGTACACATTTGTCAGTTATCAACCCGTTATCAGATATTGTCAGTATGCAAGAGAATTGTCTTTTCATCCGGTTCGCAAAAGTTATTAAAAACGGCTGAAATAAACTTCTCAAATTGGTGAGTCAAAGAATTCCTCTCCTAATCCTTTTCTAACAATTTTATTCTATTTAAAAATTTTGTATCAGGCATGTAGAAGTGGTGATGAGCATTGACTAGTGGGGACATTTCCCAGGGAGTAGCGACCATCATGCAATTACGGCGGCAATGGTCTCCTAAGTTATAATGAATTATCAGTGTAGGTGCAAGGGTATTTGTGTAATTAATATGCAGTACCTAACAAACTACCTACAGTACAATCAAAACATTTAGCTCAATTACGACATTAACAAAGGAGTTAAAATTAAATATCATACCAATCAAATAACAAAGGATGAATGCATCATCATTGTTTAAATGTTCCATTTGCAGAATATTTAGATGGCAAAAATTGGAAGTAAAACGTATGGCCTGAAATAATGTTGACACGTCAGTCCTCGCGAAAGATGTCTCTGTAATATGTTTGGAAGTTCTGGTCATATACTAAGTAAACGGATGTATTCAAAATTTCTGTCGACAAACTCTTGCAACAGTCTGGCAGCGAAAGTGCAGACAACTGACAGAAAACCAAATTATTTCAGCCCACATTCATAAATCTACGCTTCCTAATAGTGTCACACCAATACAACAGCAGAGTGCACAGATCAATAGATAGTGACGTAAGTAGCTCTCGTATGAGAAATCAACTACAAATAGTCGAAGCGAACAAGCCACCAGGCCCTCACGGAATTCGTAATAAACTGTGCATTGCAGACGCTGCTTAGTAAGCTTTTCTCTAACCCATATTTATCGAGCTAACCATTTTTGCGCATGGATATTGTGACTGGTTGGATGTGGTCTGCAGTGAGGTCCCTTCTGAAGCAAACCCCTCATCACAGAGAGAAGCACATATTATGTTGATTGGATACATTCCAATCTCTGTCTTTCGCTAAAGTTATGTTTTCTACAGTTTCCTCTCATGTCGTATAATTTACTGTCTGGTGTTTAAAATACTCACGTCCCTTTATCCTGACCTTTCTTTGAATCTTTTCCACGTGTTTACCGGCGATTATGGAGAGAAATTTCTCATTTGTTAATTATCATTCACTTATTTGTAAGCACTGTTCTTGAATGTCACATACAAGACGTACCCTCATCTACTTACATATTTTTCAATGTCTGTTACTCAGATTTCAACAATGTAATATTCCTGAAGTACTTTCTTCAAAATTACTTCCACAAATTTAGACGTTCGTTTGTTAACAGTCTTGTTTATAATCGGGTCCACAACCTCCAAATATTTCGTGAAAAAACATCTGCCGTAAGTTTTACATTTATATTTTTTATTTGCAGCGCTGTTGGGCTGTGAAGTCATAACCAAGAAATAATAATAATAGTAATGACGATGACGATATATCGTTTGTCCATTCATAATTACTTTCGCAATGGCATATGCGTTGGTCCTTATAGTCCCTGCGTGAATTCCGTCTCACGTCTACTCAGTCTTCTTAGGCTGTGTCTAGTTCACACCAGCTTCTCCTCTTTTACCCTCTGCCACGCCGGGTAGCCGCGTGGTCCCAGGCGTCTTGTCACGGTCCACGCGGCTCCCCCCGTCTTAGGTTCGAATCCTCCCTCGCGCATGGGTGTTTTTGTTGTCCATAGCGTAAGTAACTTTAAGTTAGATAAAGTAGTGTGCAAGCTTAGGGACCGATGACCTAAGCAGTTTGGTCCCATAAGATCTTACCACACATTTACAAATTTTCTCTTACCCTCTGTTCCTCGTAGATATACGTTGTATATGATATTTTTGATTTCGCGGCCTATGATGTAACATTTTGCGTCTTCTTCGAATTGATTTTAGTACTTCAATTCGCCTCAAGTAGTGAGGGGTTTTACCAGATCTGCTGGTTTTCTTTTCTATGTGTTCCTCTTGTGTTGGATTTTGACCAACCGTTATCTCATAGTGTGCTCTGATATTTCCTACGTCTACATTTTCATTTTAGCAATTACAGTAATAAGCCAAAGCATTTTTACTATGTGCTGAAAACGGTATTTGTCCACAATTCGAACGCAGTACACCAGCGACTATGCGTGGCATAGCTTTTATTACGCCTAGGTAGATCTCAGCCGTGTAGGGCACCAAATGTTTACTCACAGATCATATAATATCCTTAAATTACAGGTCGGTGGTTTGTAGGCAAGAGTCTGTGCTCGATAGCGACTCACCTGTGTTCCATCGTTTTCAGGTAGTTATCCTGATAGAAGATGCCGTACCTTCGGGAAACACAGCAAACATGAAATAACGCATGAGGCCGATAATAATGTTATGTAATACACAGATTCCATGGTACCTTCCAATGCAACCACAGGGGAATGCCCCACCCCCCCCCTCCCCCATAGCACAATACTGCCCCCACCAGTCTGCGCCCGTTGGCACATCTGTGTACTTCCATGCTCTCTTTACGAACGTATTACTCTAATAAACATTTATCTCTTTGAGCCAATTTTGATACATTGTTTCTCAGTTTATAAGATTCTCCCCCCCCCACCACCAAGTTTCTTTCACTAAACATCCAGAAGTACTTCAGTTTAGTTTGGGCGTCAGTATAAGATGGTGTGCCGGCCGGAGTGGCTACAGTCTGGAACCGAGCGACCGCTACGGTCACAGGTTCGAATCTTGCCTCGGGCACGGATGTGTGTGATGTCGTTAGGTTAGTTAGGTTTAAATAGTTCTAAGTTCTGTGGGAGTGTTGACCTCAGAAGTTAAGTCCCATAGTGCTCAGAGCCATTTGAACCATTTTTAAAAGATGGTGTAAAAGGCTTACAGTATGATTAGCCGTGCTTTTCGATCCGAAATTTAGAGAGATTAAGGCAACCCTTCCTTTCATTATCTTATTCAGCCGTTGCGTAGGATTTCTTCCTACGCATTTTGCCGCAAACTTTTCGTAGTTGATGTACCACGCAGAAGTTGTGTCAGCACCATTGGAATGTCTGGAATGTGCAATTCTAAAATTGGTTTAAATGGCTCTGAGCACTATGGGACTTAACATGTGAGGTCATCAGTCCCCTAGAACTTAGAACTACTTAAACCTAACTAACATAAGGAAATCACAGACATCCATGCCCGAGGCATGATTCGATCGTGCTTCCGTAGCGGTTGCGCGGTTCTAGACTGAACCGTTCAGCCACACCGGCCGGCAGTGGAATTCTTTATCGTGTATATTCCATAATTTCTAAGCGATTAAAGCGGGAAGCTATATTAGTTGAAATAATGTTCTTGGATGTCCTTATGATGGGTTTATTTACGAAAACACCGTTATTCGACAGTAACGTAACTATCCATCAGTCTCATTCAAAACTATTTCTTTGGATTATGGCCTTACGGTAGAGCTAGATCGAAAGACACGCTATGGCGCCCGGTCTAGATCTTGTTCTTACAATGTGAAACATAGTAGCTCTTCGTACACCTTGGCTATCTGTTTACTGGAATGGCCGCATTCCTGCGTCTTAATATTGTCATAAGGAAATGTTTATGACCTGTAGAATCATCGTAATATCTGTAATGGAAACAGAGGCTTTTACTAGTAACTATTTTTTTTTAAATTTCTTACTTATTGCCAGAATGGCTGTGGCTTCTCTAAACATAATGGGCCAGCTTAACAGTCTTTCTCACAGTTACTCACAGCTCTCTACCAGGAATACTGCTATCTACCGGCAATACCATACATTTCAGAGGCTATTTCAGCTAGACTGGTAACTGAGATCTTACTCCCTGCTATGTACCCTATAGTGCTGCCTGAGCTTACTGAATATTACTGGTATCGGCAGACGCAATAGAAAATATAAATCGGGGAAACGAGGAAATAAAACGTAATCTGAAAATAAGGATACATTACAGCATCACCGTTACCAGATATCGTTGTGTTGCCCAACTCCGGGCGTACACACGTAAATGGTCCGTTGCATTATTGCACCAAACACAGCATATGTACAGGGCTGATTTCGTTTACTGTGTGCGCCTGAATACCTTATATATGGACATCGCACAGTGTGTGTCATAATGTATGGTGTGAACACTCGAATGGCTTGAGATACATTGATATGTGGCATTTCTTCCATTTTCCTGATAAGTTATGTAAATGTCATCCTATGTCGACAAAACCCTATGATGTTGCTAGTTTGTCGTTTTACACGGTGGGTTATATAACAACATTAATCTCGTACCTTGACTCATTGTATTCCTGTTATCTTTCGGATTTCTCTGCTAATCGTTATGTAGTGTATTCGATAGACAATTTATGTAATATTCATAATCTGCGCAATTTTTAAAAAACTTCTTTAATGTTTTACGTAAAACTGAGCACCTTTAACACTCTCAGTTCCACAACGTTAGTAAGCCAGTCATTAATGTTCACTATACGCCAATTCTCTTTTTCGAATACTACCATGAACTGCTGGGTATTCTGACAATGGATGTATCCTTACTTCATCTCTATAAACGAAAGGTACCGGCGGCTCTTTTCAATTCTTTACTCACCAGACAAACCGTACGAGTTGAAACCGTACGGGTTGAAACTGCGAACGCAGTCACATTGGTGCAGCTGGCGCAAATTCTCGGATCCCTGGCGAGGCAAGATCTGTACACAAACAAGGTGAAAACATGACAGTCGGATATTTATAATTTTTTGATATTTGGAGTGCGTGAAATTCAGAGCTCTATTACACCTCTGCTAAAGCAGCTCTGTGTAATTTTCATAAACTCTAGAGAATAACGACTTCAAAGACTTCGCACCATTTTAATATGATATACTAATGTGGTGCTCTTTCAGAAAGCTGCATGTCTTGCCTTCCATGCAGGAGGCCTAGATTTGAATACCGGTGGAATTGAATTTTATAACAATGGTGCATACTGTATGAGAATTTACATGAAGCGTACAATACAAACAGATAAAAAAAATTAATTTATAATGCATTTTAATCACACAATTTTGATTAACAATCTTTTATAAGTGACTGTTAATTCAAAATTTTTGTTTGCAATGAAAACTGAATTTTTGTGTGCAGTACACAGTCAGAAGTAATAACACGCGCGCTTCTCACAGAAATGTCAATTACATGATAACTGGTATACACACACTTAAAAAAAAAGTTTTACATCACCTCAGTTCCAAGAGTTTCGGAACCTGTAAGGAAAACTGGAATAGAGGTCAACATAAACATCATTTCTGCACTTTTTATTGCTCATGAAAGCCACACATTGCATGTTGTACCACCATACGGTGAGACTTTCAGAGGCGGTGATCCAGATTGCTGTACACACCGATACTTTTAATATCCAGTAGCACGTCCTCTAGCACTGATGCATGTCTGGCATACTATCCACAAGTTACTCAAGGCACTGTTGGTCATGGCCGGCTGCTGTGGCCGAGCTGTTCTAGGCGCATCAGTCAGGAAAAGCGCTTCTGCTCCGGTCGCCGGTTCGAATCCTACTTCGGACATGGATGTGTGTGATGTCCGTAGGTTATTTAGGTTTAAATAGTTCTAAGTCTAGGGGATGATGACCACAGGTGTCAAGTAATATAGTGCTTAGAGCCAGTTGAACCATTTTTTTTGTCTGTCCTGATTGTCCCACTCCTTAACGGAGATTCGGCGTAGATTCCTCAAAGTAGTTGGTGGGTCACGTCGTCCATAAACAGCCCTTTCCAACCTATTCCAGGCATGTTCGATAGGGTTGATGTCTGGAGAACATGCTAGCCACTTCAGTCGAGTGATGTCGTTATCCTAAAGGAACTCATTCACAAGATGTGCATGACGAGGACGCGAATTGTCGTCCATGAAGACGAATGCCCCCCCCCCCCCCCCAATATGCTACGATATGGTAGCACTATCGGTCGGAGGATGGCATTCACGTATCGTACAGCCGTTATGTGGTCTTCCCTGACCACCAGCGGCGTACGGGGCCCCACGATAACGTCACCCCAAAACAGCAGGAAACCTCCACCATGCTGTACACGCTGGACAGTGTGCAGCCTGACTGGGTTGCCTCCAAACACGTTTGCGATGATTGCCTGGCTAAAGGCACAAGCGACAGTCATCGGTGAAGAGAACGTGAAGCCAGTCCTCGGTGGTCCATTCGGCATGTTGTTGGACTCATCTGTACCGCGAAGCATGGTGTAGTGGTTGCAAAGATGGAGCTCGCCATGGACGTCGTTAGTGAACTTCCGTATCATTTAGCCTGCTGCGCACAGTTTTAGTCGGAACACGAAAAGCATTATTCAATATGGAGGCGTTGCTATCAGTGTTCCTCCGTATCATAATCCGTAGGTAATCATCGATAGTTCCGGTCTCTCTGTATCTCCTCCATGTCCGAACAAGATCGCTTTGGTTGACTCCGAGACGCCTGGACAGTTCCCTTGTTGAGAGCCCTTCCTAATACAAACTAACAACGCGGACGTGATCGAACCGCGGTATTGACCGTCTAGGCATTGTTGAACCACAGACACGACGAGCGTGTACCTCCTTCCTGGTGGAATGACTGGAACTGATCGGCTGTCGGACTCCCTCCGTCTAATAGGCGCTGCTCATACATGGTTGTTTACATCTTTGGGCGGGTTTAGTGACAACTCTGAACAGTGAAAGGGACTGTGTCTGTAATACAATATCCACAGTCAGCGCCTTTATTCAGGAGTTCTGTGAACCGGGGTGATACAAACGTTTTTTGATGTGTGTATTAGATTAATTATAAATGTAGCCTTTTGACTACAAACTTGGCTTATATGCCCCACGATATGTTAATAGAGAATCAGTTGGAATTTGCAATTTATATCGGTGTCCGACTGGTAAAGCGAAAACCGCTAATGGTTAAAAAAAAAACTTTTTACAATTGCAGATAGCGCTCGTAGGTTGTTCTCTCCTCAAGTTTCACTGTTACCTCGTCTCCGAATTGTGGAATCAAATTAGTTCGCACATGTAGATAGGCATCCGAATCACCTGATGTGCAAAGTGGACTGCCTTTTCGCATTCCTGGACACATCGTATCAACTAATTTCACGTTTGCGACGTCATAAACGAAGCCCATATTATGCACCTGTAGTGTAAGTTACGAACTTGGAGATATGCTCTGTTCACTGATGTGTGTCTGATTTCTGAACGTCTTGCAGTTTCCCGTGCAGTCGCCTTCTGAAACACTGGAGGTACTAAGGAATAATGCTGTATAACCATCCCGCCTTCCACATAACCCACTTGCAAAACGAATAGGTACGAAACATTCTTTTCCAACTTTTACATCTGTGACATTAATGAAAATAATTACAGAATAACGTTTCTGAGCGAAATTGGTAGCTAAAAGGCTAAACGACGTACGTATTCGAATGAGTGGAAAAACGAAAATAATAATCACCAAAACGAGACTCGACCTAGCGACTACTGGTCTCGTGCCCTTCATGTATTCTATGCTTAACGGAAATGCTCGTAGAACATACCCCTTAATTTTAAAAATTTTATTCCACTTGGAGTCGGAACAAGGTGCCTCCCACTGCGAGTGAGCATTATCAGCTGTGCCCACTGCTATTCGGAAAATATAGACCTTCTTTTATCATATTAAATGTAGTTGGAAAAACTCAAAGTCAGTTTTCTCTTTGATTGTTGAGAGTTGCATCAAACTGCTTTGGGAGAGGTCTGTTTGCGTTCTGAGCTTCACTTACCATAAATATGTATGAGTACAATAGTTCGATTGCCATGCTGTCTTCTTTCAAGTGGGGATCGCTGCTACGTTATATCGAATAGACGTATAGGCTGGTCAATCAGTACTGCTAAATTGTCATTACCTGACTGAGCGGTTCTAGGCGCTACAGACTGGAACCGGGCGACCGCTACGGTCGCAGGTTCGAATCCTGTCTCGGGCGTGGATGTGTGTGATGTCCTTAGGTTAGTTAGGTTTAAGTAGTTCTAAGTTCTAGGGGACTGATGACCTCAGAAGTTTAGTCCCATAGTGCTCAGAGCCATTTGAACCATTATTTTGTCATTACCTGATGTCTTTTTCCTGCCAAAAATATGCATGCCACAAAATTTTGTAACAGACATTATTATGTTGCTTGTGGAAAAGTAATTACAATGCAAGGAGCAACCTTTAGATGCTCTTTAGTACCATTTCTACATCGACTACTTTTGATTTGAAACTTCGTCGTTTATTAAAACTGTGTGTCGGACCGAGACTCCAACTCGGGACCTTTTCCTTTCACGGGCCAGTGCTCTACAATATGAGCTACCCAACCACGACTCACTACTGGTCCTCACAGCCCTAATTCCTCAGTATGTCCTCCCCTACCTTCCAAACTTCACAGAAGCTTGGTAGTGTACTGGCCCGCAAAAGGCAAAGGTCCCGAGTTCGGCCCAGTACATAGTTTTAATCTGCCGGGATATTTCGTATCAACGCATACTCCGCTGCAGAGTGAAAATTTCATTCTGGAACTTTTGATTTGGCGTACTATGCAACAATACACATTATCACACGAACACTTGTAGACGTGTATTTGGAGAAGTAAGCCCTTCACCAGCGTCCTTCGACTTTATAAACATTATGTAAACTGCTGCCCTTTAAAACTGATAGCAAATAACCAAATTTCAATTATGTCGCGTATGCAGTATATTATGTAGAATAGATGATTAATTTTTTTTTTAATTTGGGGGAGATTTTTTTTTTTTTTTTGTTCTTTGGTCTCCAGTGAGGCCGATCGCCTCAGCCTTTGGACTCGATAGCAAGCTCGTCTTTTTTTTATATAATCCATTATGGAGTCGACGTAGCAGTTGTCGTTATACTGATTATCACTGCTAGCATTCAACCGCGATTCTTATACATATTTTAACAACGCGTTTCAAGAGACAATGCTCTCATCATCAGGTTGTAAAATCTATGTCATGAATTAAACGGACTAAAAAGACCAAATATCATCACCAATAGTGGGGAAGTCCATAGAGTAAAACAGAATTAAAAGTATATGGACTGTGAGTCCTCGTCTTACATTGAAGTTGTTGACACAAGTCAATGGCCGTCCCATAGCTACCAAATATGCTGTCGACTGCGCCGGCTCGGGAGCTGTTGTGGACTGACGTGCCTAGGTGTTGTGGCGTGGTTACAGCCGTATGCTTGACGGTAACGCTATGCTATTGGGCGCCTCATTTCCTTATTGCATTGGTCTGCCATCGTTAGCCTATCGCAACTCCGTCATTGACATGCTACAAGTTTAAAGTCGCATGCCTGCCCTAAAATAATTCTAAAAACCCGCTAAAAAATCTCATTTCTTTAAAGTTATCTTGTACATTTAGGATATTGCTTTGTTTCTTTTCATGGATAGCAATCTCGAATTCCTCTAGTAAATCAAGTTTCCTCCCTTTATTTTCTACATGCAATATTTCTACGTTGTCTTCTATGCTATTAAGGGGATGGCCTGTTTCATATATATGGTTCGCAACAGCTGATTTGTCATAATTCCCTAACCTGAACGCATCTTTATGTTCTTTATACCGGATCGCGAATGATCTTCCTGTCTGCCCTATATATTTTGCATCACAAGTTCTGCACTGAATCTTATAAACTCCCGATCTTTCAAACTTATTTCTCTTCTCGCCAATATCGTGCTTAAGGCTATACCTCACTAGGTTATTAGTCTGAAAAGCTATTTTGACATCGTATGGCTTAAAAATATTTGCTATCTTTTGTGAGACTTTTCCGTAGTATGGCATCGTGATAATTTTCACTTTCTCTCCATCAGGTTTATTCTTTTTGCGCTTATTACTTATCCGTAACAGTTTTTTAACCATATCTATTCTGTAACCGTTGTTCATCGCTATTCTCTTAACGGTATTAATTTCAGTCTCCCTATCTTTTTCACACATAGGTATATTGACTGCCCTATGCACGAGACTACGGAAAGCAGCTTCTTTATAAGCCTGCGGATGGCATGAATCATTCGGGATCACGGCATCAGTAGTAGTTTGTTTTCTATAAACGGAGAACGCATGTTTGTTGCCCTGCTTTTTTATATTCAGGTCCAGGAACTGTAAACTATTGTCAGTTTCATACTCCACGGTAAATTTTATTTTATTATGTGCGTCGTTGAACTTTTTTACTATTTCCTCAATGTCCTCACGGGAACCATCGACAAGTAACAGGGTGTCGTCTACATAACGTTTGTAATAAACAATTTTATCCATAATGTTATCGTCAGAATTTAGAACTTTATCTTCAAGGTCATTGATAAAAATGTCTGCCATAGTTCCTGAAATACTGGACCCCATGGCTAACCCATCGTCCTGAATATAAAATTTGTTATTAAACGTAAAATAATTAAAACTTGTAATGAGCTGAAGGAGTTCAATAAATTCAATTGTCTCTTGCGTTGAAATTTTACCGTATTTCAGGAAATTTCTCTTAATGATTTCTATAGTTTCGTTAACCGGAACACTGGAGTATAAGTTCTTAACATCCAACGAAACCAAACGGGAAGTGTCAGTGACTGGCGTATCTTTAATTTCACCTATCAAGGTCATACTACCGCGCACCGAATAATTATTATTATACACGTAAGTCTTTTTCAGAATTTGGTCCTACATTTTCGCGTACGCCACAACACCTAGGCACGTCAGTCCACAACAGCTCCCGAGCCGGCGCAGTCGACAGCATATTTGGTAGCTATGGGACGGCCATTGACTTGTGTCAACAACTTCAATGTAAGACGAGGACTCACAGTCCAATATACTTTTAATTCTGTTTTACTCTATGGACTTCCCCACTATTGGTAAAGATATTTGGTCTTTTTAGTCCGTTTAATTCATGACATAGATTTTACAACCTGATGATGAGAGCATTGTCTCTTGAAACGCGTTGTTAAAATATGTATAAGAATCGCGGTTGAATGCTAGCAGTGATAATCAGTATAACGACAACTGCTACCTCGACTCCATAATGGATTATATAAAATCGTTAGTGTCAGGCGAGACATTGAGGTTAGTGTATAAATACAAAAATTTAAGACGTAAGTTATTAAAAACTGCCGCAAACATAAACTTTAATAAAGAATGTGTTAAGAATCATGTTATCCCGAATTATGTGAAGTTGAAACTTTGTGATTGCAAGTCATGGGCGGGACGACTAGCTGTTGAAAAAGCAAAAAAGTTTTGGATACGCGCAGAAATTAAACATCTGTATAAAAAGAAAGACTTAATTAAAAAACAAATAGTTCAAGCAGAGTCTAAGGTCAAGGAAATATTACCGATCTTTCAAACTTATTTCTCTTCTCGCCAATATCGTGCTTAAGGCTATACCTCACTAGGTTATTAGTCTGAAAAGCTATTTTGACATCGTATGGCTTAAAAATATTTGCTATCTTTTGTGAGACTTTTCCGTAGTATGGCATCGTGATAATTTTCACTTTCTCTCCATCAGGTTTATTCTTTTTGCGCTTATTACTTATCCGTAACAGTTTTTTAACCATATCTATTCTGTAACCGTTGTTCATCGCTATTCTCTTAACGGTATTAATTTCAGTCTCCCTATCTTTTTCACACATAGGTATATTGACTGCCCTATGCACGAGACTACGGAAAGCAGCTTCTTTATAAGCCTGCGGATGGCATGAATCATTCGGGATCACGGCATCAGTAGTAGTTTGTTTTCTATAAACGGAGAACGCATGTTTGTTGCCCTGCTTTTTTATATTCAGGTCCAGGAACTGTAAACTATTGTCAGTTTCATACTCCACGGTAAATTTTATTTTATTATGTGCGTCGTTGAACTTTTTTACTATTTCCTCAATGTCCTCACGGGAACCATCGACAAGTAACAGGGTGTCGTCTACATAACGTTTGTAATAAACAATTTTATCCATAATGTTATCGTCAGAATTTAGAACTTTATCTTCAAGGTCATTGATAAAAATGTCTGCCATAGTTCCTGAAATACTGGACCCCATGGCTAACCCATCGTCCTGAATATAAAATTTGTTATTAAACGTAAAATAATTAAAACTTGTAATGAGCTGAAGGAGTTCAATAAATTAAATTGTCTCTTGCTTTGAAATTTTACCGTATTTCAGGAAATTTCTCTTAATGATTTCTATAGTTTCGTTAACCGGAACACTGGAGTATAAGTTCTTAACATCCAACGAAACCAAACGGGAAGTGTCAGTGACTGGCGTATTTTTAATTTCACCTATCAAGGTCATACTACCGCGCACCGAATAATTATTATTATACACGTAAGTCTTTTTCAGAATTTGGTCCAAATTTTCGCGTACGCCACAACACCTAGGCACGTCAGTCCACAACAGCTCCCGAGCCGGCGCAGTCGACAGCATATTTGGTAGCTACGGGACGGCCATTGACTTGTGTCAACAACTTCAATGTAAGACGAGGACTCACAGTCCAATATACTTTTAATTCTGTTTTACTCTATGGACTTCCCCACTATTGGTGATGATATTTGGTCTTTTTAGTCCGTTTAATTCATGACATAGATTTTACAACCTGATGATGAGAGCATTGTCTCTTGAAACGCGTTGTTAAAATATGTATAAGAATCGTGGTTGAATGCTAGCAGTGATAATCAGTATAACGACAACTGCTACCTCGACTCCATAATGGATTATATAAAATCGTTAGTGTCAGGCGAGACATTGTGGTTAGTGTATAAATACAAAAATTTAAGACGTAAGTTATTAAAAACTGCCGCAAACATAAACTTTAATAAAGAATGTGTTAAGAATCATGTTATCCCGAATTATCTGAAGTTGAAACTTTGTGATTGCAAGTCATGGGCGGGACGACTAGCTGTTGAAAAAGCAAAAAAGTTTTGGATGCGCGCAGAAATTAAACATCTGTATAAAAAGAAAGACTTAATTAAAAAAACAAATAGTTGAAGCAGAGTCTAAGGTCAAGGAAATATTACCGATGAACGTATGGGAAGAGGTTAAATGTAGACTTCACAAAATGCTACAGAAGGAGTTTATAAAGAAAAAAGAAAAACAAGATAAAAAACTTCGTAAATTAAATAATAACACGCGCGAAGACGAGAAAGATCAACAAACCCTTTCGTCTTTAGACTTTTACCCACGGGTGGTTAACAAAACGGATATTGTATTTGATAATACAGAAGTAGAAATGTTAAATAAGGCATTAAAGTTTAATATTGAGCCGTCATTTAACAAGAAGGTCGCGAAAGAAGTAATTGCCCTCACTAAAATGACAACAGAAATTGCTAAATTAAATAATAATGAAACAGGGCACGTCGGTCATAAGCTACATAAAATAGTAAAAAATGAACTAAATAAGAGAAATAGTGTTAATCATAAGACTAGAGCAGACCGACTAACTGTCGATTCTATAAATAAAAAGCTTAATGAAGTGAAAGCTATTGCCACGAAAGCGGATAAGGGGAATACCGTCGTAATATTAAAAGAGGAGGAGTACGTTTCGAAGACCTTAGCGTTTTTTGTCGAAAATAGCATTACGGAAATTCCGAAAGACATAACAGCCAATTTCCAAATTAAACTAAAAAATGTTCTTAAACGCACGCACTTCCTGCTGACAGAAGCCGAAAAAAGAAGATGTGTTATCATGAATCCAACGGCCCCCAAATTAAGATCACAGGTGAAGATACATAAAGATCTGCATCCGGTTCGTCCGATTGTTAACGGTCGAAATAGTCCAACATATAAAATAACGAAAATGTTGGACCAAATTCTGAAAAAGACTTACGTGTATAATAATAATTATTCGGTGCGCGGTAGTATGACCTTGATAGGTGAAATTAAAGATACGCCAGTCACTGACACTTCCCGTTTGGTTTCGTTGGATGTTAAGAACTTATACTCCAGTGTTCCGGTTAACGAAACTATAGAAATCATTAAGAGAAATTTCCTGAAATACGGTAAAATTTCAACGCAAGAGACAATTGAATTTATTGAACTCCTTCAGCTCATTACAAGTTTTAATTATTTTACGTTTAATAACAAATTTTATATTCAGGACGATGGGTTAGCCATGGGGTCCAGTATTTCAGGAACTATGGCAGACATTTTTATCAATGACCTTGAAGACAAAGTTCTAAATTCTGACGATAACATTATGGATAAAATTGTTTATTACAAACGTTATGTAGACGACACCCTGTTACTTGTCGATGGTTCCCGTGAGGACATTGAGGAAATAGTAAAAAAGTTCAACGACGCACATAATAAAATAAAATTTACCGTGGAGTATGAAACTGACAATAGTTTACAGTTCCTGGACCTGAATATAAAAAAGCAGGGCAACAAACATGCGTTCTCCGTTTATAGAAAACAAACTACTACTGATGCCGTGATCCCGAATGATTCATGCCATCCGCAGGCTTATAAAGAAGCTGCTTTCCGTAGTCTCGTGCATAGGGCAGTCAATATACCTATGTGTGAAAAAGATAGGGAGACTGAAATTAATACCGTTAAGAGAATAGCGATGAACAACGGTTACAGAATAGATATGGTTAAAAAACTGTTACGGATAAGTAATAAGCGCAAAAAGAATAAACCTGATGGAGAGAAAGTGAAAATTATCACGATGCCATACTACGGAAAAGTCTCACAAAAGGTAGCAAATATTTTTAAGCCATACGATGTCAAAATAGCTTTTCAGACTAATAACCTAGTGAGGTATAGCCTTAAGCACGATATTGGCGAGAAGAGAAATAAGTTTGAAAGATCGGGAGTTTATAAGATTCAGTGCAGAACTTGTGATGCAAAATATATAGGGCAGACAGGAAGATCATTCGCGATCCGGTATAAAGAACATAAAGATGCGTTCAGGTTAGGGAATTATGACAAATCAGCTGTTGCGAACCATATATATGAAACAGGCCATCCCCTTAATAGCATAGAAGACAACGTAGAAATATTGCAAGT
Source organism: Schistocerca nitens (assembly GCF_023898315.1). Taxonomy (NCBI): domain Eukaryota; kingdom Metazoa; phylum Arthropoda; class Insecta; order Orthoptera; family Acrididae; genus Schistocerca; species Schistocerca nitens. Next base: position 668,662,758 of record NC_064617.1, on the reverse strand, counting down.
AGAAAATAAAGGGAGGAAACTTGATTTACTAGAGGAATTCGAGATTGCTATCCATGAAAAGAAACAAAGCAATATCCTAAATGTACAAGATAACTTTAAAGAAATGAGATTTTTTAGCGGGTTTTTAGAATTATTTTAGGGCAGGCATGCGACTTTAAACTTGTAGCATGTCAATGACGGAGTTGCGATAGGCTAACGATGGCAGACCAATGCAATAAGGAAATGAGGCGCCCAATAGCATAGCGTTACCGTCAAGCATACGGCTGTAACCACGCCACAACACCTAGGCACGTCAGTCCACAACAGCTCCCGAGCCGGCGCAGTCGACAGCATATTTGGTAGCTATGGGACGGCCATTGACTTGTGTCAACAACTTCAATGTAAGACGAGGACTCACAGTCCAATATACTTTTAATTCTGTTTTACTCTATGGACTTCCCCACTATTGGTGATGATATTTGGTCTTTTTAGTCCGTTTAATTCATGACATAGATTTTACAACCTGATGATGAGAGCATTGTCTCTTGAAACGCGTTGTTAAAATATGTATAAGAATCGCGGTTGAATGCTAGCAGTGATAATCAGTATAACGACAACTGCTACCTCGACTCCATAATGGATTATATAAAATCGTTAGTGTCAGGCGAGACATTGAGGTTAGTGTATAAATACAAAAATTTAAGACGTAAGTTATTAAAAACTGCCGCAAACGTAAACTTTAATAAAGAATGTGTTAAGAATCATGTTATCCCGAATTATGTGAAGTTGAAACTTTGTGATTGCAAGTCATGGGCGGGACGACTAGCTGTTGAAAAAGCAAAAAAGTTTTGGATACGCGCAGAAATTAAACATCTGTATAAAAAGAAAGACTTAATTAAAAAACAAATAGTTCAAGCAGAGTCTAAGGTCAAGGAAATATATTTCCGATGAACGTATGGGAAGAGGTTAAATGTAGACTTCACAAAATACTACAGAAGGAGTTTATAAAGAAAAAAGAAAAACAAGATAAAAAACTTCGTAAATTAAAAAATAACACGCGCGAAGACGAGAAAGATCAACAAACCCTTTCGTCTTTAGACTTTTACCCACGGGTGGTTAACAAAACGGATATTGTATTTGATAATACAGAAGTAGAAATGTTAAATAAGGCATTAAAGTTTAATATTGAGCCGTCATTTAACAAGAAGGTCGCGAAAGAAGTAATTGCCCTCACTAAAATGACAACAGAAATTGCTAAATTAAATAATAATGAAACAGGGCATGTCGGTCATAAGCTACATAAAATAGTAAAAAATGAACTAAATAAGAGAAATAGTGTTAATCATAAGACTAGAGCAGACCGACTAACTGTCGATTCTATAAATAAAAAGCTTAATGAAGTGAAAGCTATTGCCACGAAAGCGGATAAGGGGAATACCGTCGTAATATTAAAAGAGAAGGAGTACGTTTCGAAGACCTTAGCGTTTTTTGTCGAAAATAGCATTACGGAAATTCCGAAAGACATAACAGCCAATTTCCAAATTAAACTAAAAAATGTTCTTAAACGCACGCACTTCCTGCTGACAGAAGCCGAAAAAAGAAGATGTGTTATCATGAATCCAACGGCCCCCAAATTAAGATCACAGGTGAAGATACATAAAGATCTGCATCCGGTTCGTCCGATTGTTAACGGTCGAAATAGTCCAACATATAAAATAACGAAAATGTTGGACCAAATTCTGAAAAAGACTTACGTGTATAATAATAATTATTCGGTGCGCGGTAGTATGACCTTGATAGGTGAAATTAAAGATACGCCAGTCACTGACACTTCCCGTTTGGTTTCGTTGGATGTTAAGAACTTATACTCCAGTGTTCCGGTTAACGAAACTATAGAAATCATTAAGAGAAATTTCCTGAAATACGGTAAAATTTCAACGCAAGAGACAATTGAATTTATTGAACTCCTTCAGCTCATTACAAGTTTTAATTATTTTACGTTTAATAACAAATTTTATATTCAGGACGATGGGTTAGCCATGGGGTCCAGTATTTCAGGAACTATGGCAGACATTTTTATCAATGACCTTGAAGATAAAGTTCTAAATTCTGACGATAACATTATGGATAAAATTGTTTATTACAAACGTTATGTAGACGACACCCTGTTACTTGTCGATGGTTCCCGTGAGGACATTGAGGAAATAGTGAGGACATTGAGGAAATAGTAAAAAAGTTCAACGACGCACATAATAAAATAAAATTTACCGTGGAGTATGAAACTGACAATAGTTTACAGTTCCTGGACCTGAATATAAAAAAGCAGGGCAACAAACATGCGTTCTCCGTTTATAGAAAACAAACTACTACTGATGCCGTGATCCCGAATGATTCATGCCATCCGCAGGCTTATAAAGAAGCTGCTTTCCGTAGTCTCGTGCATAGGGCAGTCAATATACCTATGTGTGAAAAAGATAGGGAGACTGAAATTAATACCGTTAAGAGAATAGCGATGAACAACGGTTACAGAATAGATATGGTTAAAAAACTGTTACGGATAAGTAATAAGCGCAAAAAGAATAAACCTGATGGAGAGAAAGTGAAAATTATCACGATGCCATACTACGGAAAAGTCTCACAAAAGATAGCAAATATTTTTAAGCCATACGATGTCAAAATAGCTTTTCAGACTAATAACCTAGTGAGGTATAGCCTTAAGCACGATATTGGCGAGAAGAGAAATAAGTTTGAAAGATCGGGAGTTTATAAGATTCAGTGCAGAACTTGTGATGCAAAATATATAGGGCAGACAGGAAGATCATTCGCGATCCGGTATAAAGAACATAAAGATGCGTTCAGGTTAGGGAATTATGACAAATCAGCTGTTGCGAACCATATATATGAAACAGGCCATCCCCTTAATAGCATAGAAGACAACGTAGAAATATTGCATGTAGAAAATAAAGGGAGGAAACTTGATTTACTAGAGGAATTCGAGATTGCTATCCATGAAAAGAAACAAAGCAATATCCTAAATGTACAAGATAACTTTAAAGAAATGAGATTTTTTAGCGGGTTTTTCGAATTATTTTAGGGCAGGCATGCGAATTTAAACTTGTAGCATGTCAATGACGGAGTTGCGATAGGCTAACGATGGCAGACCAATGCAATAAGGAAATGAGGCGCCCAATAGCATAGCGTTACCGTCAAGCATACGGCTGTAACCACGCCACAACACCTAGGCACGTCTGTCCACAACAGCTCCCGAGCCGGCGCAGTCGACAGCATATTTGGTAGCTATGGGACGGCCATTGACTTGTGTCAACAACTTCAATGTAAGACGAGGACTCACAGTCCAATATACTTTTAATTCTGTTTTACTCTATGGACTTCCCCACTATTGGTGATGATATTTGGTCTTTTTAGTCCGTTTAATTCATGACATAGATTTTACAACCTGATGATGAGAGCATTGTCTCTTGAAACGCGTTGTTAAAATATGTATAAGAATCGCGGTTGAATGCTAGCAGTGATAATCAGCAAGCTCGTCGCTGCAGTGAAGTAACGCAGAAGTAATGGCAACTGAAATGGAAGACGTTCGAGCAGACGTTCTACAGACCTCATCTGTTCCCACTCGATTATCTCGTCTTCAAGCCCTTCAGAAAGGTCTCTCTGCGATTCCTCTCTGACAAGGATATCCAGCAGGCAGTTATAGATTTATTCAATGAGCAGTGCACGGTGATTTACCAAACGAGTATCTTCACGCTGGTGCGTCGGTGGGATGACTTCCTCAATGCTCACGGCTATATTGCCTCATTGGACTAATGATTCTGAACCTTACAGCCTTTTACTGGAAACGCTCTGCTCGTCCCTACTATTCGATATTGAGGCGCGGCGTTCTCTCTAAACCTGTAATAAGTAAATACAAATGACTGGTAACTAGAATCGCATCTTGCTCCTTCTAGTACGTAGAGGCCCAGGTGCACATGAAACAAACTGATCTTTGGTGTGTACCCTCCATTAGGCACTTTTACGAAAAGTGTATATAATATTCTTACTTTTCAAAATTTATGAATTAAACATTCCCTACGTAATAACTATTAACACTTTAGCTGGAATATGATTTAAACCAACGTTCAATAGCACCCTAAATTCCAGAAACGTCTGCGATTACAGAAGTAACAAAAGATATAAACTGAATAACTCACTACCACGTTTATACTCAAATCGTCCTTCCTAAGCAGAATACAACACTAAGCTTCCTAATGAAAAGCGTTCTCACTCTTAAATTGTAAACTGAACAAGGGTGCCGTAGTTGAAACTACACTCCTGGAAATGGAAAAAAGAACACATTGACACCGGTGTGTCAGACCCACCATACTTGCTCCGGACACTGCGAGAGGGCTGTACAAGCAATGATCACACGCACGGCACAGCGGACACACCAGGAATCGTGGTGTTGGCCGTCGAATGGCGCTAGCTGCGCAGCATTTGTGCACCGCCGCCGTCAGTGTCAGCCAGTTTGCCGTGGCATACGGAGCTCCATCGCAGTCTTTAACACTGGTAGCATGCCGCGACAGCGTGGACGTGAACCGTATGTGCAGTTGACGGACTTTGAGCGAGGGCGTATAGTGGGCATGCGGGAGGCCGGGTGGACGTACCGCCGAATTGCTCAACACGTGGGGCGTGAGGTCTCCACAGTACATCGATGTTGTCGCCAGTGGTCGGCGGAAGGTGCACGTGCCCGTCGACCTGGGACCGGACCGCAGCGACGCACGGATGCCCGCCAAGACCGTAGGATCCTACGCAGTGCCGTAGGGGACCGCACCGCCACTTCCCAGCAAATTAGGGACTCTCTTGCTCCTGGGGTATCGGCGAGGACCATTCGTAACCGTCTCCATGAAGCTGGGCTACGGTCGCGCACACCGTTAGGCCGTCTTCCGCTCACGCCCCAACATCGTGCAGCCCGCCTCCAGTGGTGTCGCGACAGGCGTGAATGGAGGGACGAATGGAGACGTGTCGTCTTCAGCGATGAGAGTCGCTTCTGCCTTGGTGCCAATGATGGTCGTATGCGTGTTTGGGCCGTGCAGGTGAGCGCCACAATCAGGACTGCATACGACCGAGGCACACAGGGCCAACACCCGGCATCATGGTGTGGGGAGCGATCTCCTACACTGGCCGTACACCACTGGTGATCGTCGAGGGGACACTGAATAGTGCACGGTACATCCAAACCGTCATCGAACCCATCGTTCTACCATTCCTAGACCGGCAAGGGAACTTGCTGTTCCAACAGGACAATGTACGTCCGCATGTATCCCGTGCCACCCAACGTGCTCTAGAAGGTGTAAGTCAACTACCCTGGCCAGCAAGATCTCCGGATCTGTCCCCCATTGAGCATGTTTGGGACTGGATGAAGCGTCGTCTCACGCGGTCTGCACGTCCAGCACGAACGCTGGTCCAACTGAGGCGCCAGGTGGAAATGGCATGGGAAGCCGTTCCACAGGACTACAGCCAGCATCTCTACGATCGTCTCCATGGGAGAATAGCAGCCTGCATTGCTGCGAAAGGTGGATATACATTGTACTAGTGCCGACATTGTGCATGCTCTGTTGCCTGTGTCTATGTGCCTGTGGTTCTGTCAGTGTGATCATGTGATGTATCTGACCCCAGGAATGTGTCAATAAAGTTTCCCCTTCCTGGGACAATGAATTCACGGTGTTCTTATTTCAATTTCCTGGAGTGTATAATGTGATCAGTGCGGTAACAAAACAAACATCGTAAATCACACAAATATGATGACAAGGGCCAGAATCACATACAGTCATATACTCATTTTGGTGTAGCATCCTCTTGACATGAGAATGTGGAACTGGCCATTGGTATAAAAAAATTACAGGGTAAAATTAGAATTTTCTACTCAGAAAAAGTCATTGTATGGTCGACGCTAGCCTTACAAATATCAGCGCATAATAAAACTGCTGCTTCTCACAAGTTACTCTGAAGAACCAAAGAAACTGGTACACCTGCCTAATGTCGTGTAGGGACCACGCGGGCACGCAGGAGTGCCGCAACATGACGTGAAATGGACTAGACTAATGTCTCAATTAGTGATGGACGAAACTGACACCGTGAATATTGCAGGGCTGCGCATAAATCCGTAAGAGTACGAGGGGGTGGAGAACTCTTGTGAACAGCACATTGCAAGGCAACCCAGGCATGCTTAATACTGTCCGTGTCTGGGAGTCTGGTGACCAGTGGAACCGTTTACACTCAGAAATGGGTTCCTGGAGCCACTCTGTAGAAATTCTGGACGGGAAAGGTGTCGCAATGGCCTACTGGAATTGCCCAAGTCCGTCGGAAAGCACAATGGGCATGATTGGATGCAGCTGGTTAGACAGGATGCTTACGTACGTATCTAGCAGTATCAGGGGTCCCATTTCATTCCAACTGCACACGCTCCACACCATTACAGAGCCCCCACAAGCTTGAACAGTCCTCTGCGGCCTTGCAGTGTCCACGGATTCATGGTTTTCCTCTGTATCCGTACATGGCCATAGACTCGACACAATTTGAAGCGATACTCGTCCGACCAGGCAACATGTTTGCAGTCATCAACAGTCCAATTTCAATCCTGAGCGACCCAGACAAGGCGGAAAGCTTTGTGTCGTGCAGTCATCAAGGGTAGACGAATGGGCCTTCGGCTCCGAAAGCCCATATCGATGACGTTTCTTTGAATGGTTCTCACGCTGACACTTGTTGACGGCCCAGCATCGAAATCTACAGTAATTTGCGGAAGGGTTGCACTTCTGTCGCGTTGAACAATTCTCTTCAGTCGTCGTTGGTCCCGCTCTTGCAGGATCTTTTTCCGACGGCAGCGATGACGGAGACTTGATGGTTTACCGGATAGCTAATATTCACGGTACACTCGTGAAATGGTCATAGGGGAAAATCCCTAGTTCATCACTACCTCGGCACTTGCGCCGACTATAACACCACGATCAAACTCACTTAAATATTAATAGCCTGTCATTGTTGCAGCAGTAACCGATATAATAACGGCGCCAGACACTTGTTGTCTTATATAGGGGCTGCCGACCGCTGCCCCGTATTCTGCCTGTGTACATATCACTGTGTTTGAATACGCTTGCTTATATCAGTTTCTTTGGAGCTTCATTGGACTAGGAAAGTCGGCTTAGCGCACGTAATACTTTACCCCTTGCAGAAGTACTTTGTTAGTATCTAGGAGGCAAGAATCTTCCTATGAAAGTAACGTACTGAGTGTCTTGTACTGCTGCCAAGACGTTAACAGGCGCCCTCTCCAACTTGTATCTACTCCCCCTGCGTAAACTATATAGGCCAATCTGAAATCTACTAACCAATAAATGAATATTTGCCGTCGTAGCGGCATTTACATAATCCAGCCCCACATAATGCCACCCCAAAACAGCAGGAACCTCCACCTTGCTGCACTCTCTGGCGTTCATCCTGACTGAGTTGCCTCCAAACACGTCTCCGACGATTGTCTGGTTGAAGGTACATGCGACAGTCATCGGTGAAGAGAACGTGATGCCAATCCTCAGCGGTCCATTTGGCATGTTATTGGGCCCATTTGCAATGAGCTGCATGGTGTCTTGGTTGCAAAGATGGACCTCGCCATGGACGTCGGCGGTGAAGCTGCGTCCAAGGAACAGAAACCCAAAAGATAAGAATGAACCACAACGACAGAAAAATACAGTAGTTCTCCCTTTTATTAAAAAAGTAACAGATCGGATCGGTAAGATTTTACGAAAACATGACATAAAACCCATCTTTAAACCAACAAAGAAAATAAGTCAAGTACTACGCTCTGTGAAGGATAAACGCCCTCCCCTGTCGACATGTGGTGTGCATAAAATTCCAAGTACCTGTGGTAAAGTTTACATTGGTACTACCGAAAGAAACGTAAACACGCGACTGAAAGAGCATAAAAGTCTTTGTCGACTTGGAAAAATAGAAAAGTCAGCTGTAGCGGAACATGCTCTTCAACCAGGCAACCACCAAGTGAAGTTTTCGGGTACCGAAGTTTTATCTACAACGTTAAATTACTATCCACGGCTATATAGAGAAGCTATCGAAATTTATAAACATCAAGATAATTTTAATAGGAAAGAGTAGGCTATGAAACTTAGCGATATATGGACAGTGGCTCTACAAAATTGCTAACAATTTTTATCTTTGATAAGGTGGTAATCGATAGTCAACCTTATCTTTGCTACGGATTATCACTGCTCATCACGTGTCACCTGAACCACGCCCCCCTTTCTCACAATATATAAGTCGCTCACAGACACCCGACCAGTCAGTCGGCAAGACTCAGCGGAGCAGCGCCTCTGAGGAGGTCCAGCGCAGTCCTGGACGAAACGTGAGGAGCAGAAAAGTTCTTGGACCACGACCTCACATCCCGGAAAGTATATCAACAGGCATGTCACCCGGTCGTGAAAGCCTTCATTCTACAATCAGAAGACTTTACGGGGAGGATTTCTCAAAATCAGTTAGACCCCTGGAATTTTTACGTAAGAAGAGAGCACATTTAATTTTTACTTTAACTTTTTTGTTACGTTGTAGAGACTTGTCTTCTATACCGAACTTTTTAAAGCTGAAGAGGATGTTCCGGACAGCTCGTGTACACCGGATTTATGATTATACAGAAAGAGCATTACTTCGAAAAAGAATACATTACACAAGACGAGAAATGGATTCCGTTGACTGTGAGTTACTGAAGCTTCATTTATTCTTAGCTTGTAAGATACAGATAGACCGGTGGAATAAAATTGATTATCTTACGTTTACAACTATGGAAGCTACGATAGAAATGACTACTAGTAGACATAAGAAAAAGTTCGGAAAGTTACAAGCTACTGTAACAACTACAAGTAATACGATGATGACTGATACTGTTATAAACAAGTCAAAGAAAGTGATATCTCAAGAGGAGATTTCCGTCCTTGCAAAAGGAGGAAATTACGCTATAACACCTGTAAAAGTACCACTTGAAGATATTATCGCGAATATAGGAGCAGGTATACGAAATATCCCTAAGGCAACCGCGAATGCAATTCGAATTGAAACCACTAGGGTTTTAAGCCACAGCAGACCTCTAGAAATTAATTTAACAAAAGGTGAGAGGAAGGCTCTTAAGGATTTCAATGCAGATGAAGAAATAGTGGTTCTTCCCGCAGATAAATGGAACGCTACTGTTGTTATGAATACAGAAGATTACCGAAGGAAAATTTTGAACCTTTTAACGTCAGGACAGTATAAAAAACTTGCGAGGGATCCTACAGCTAGTGTACTTAGGAAAACAAATAATTTGATTAAGTCATCTACCTCTATCCGAAAAGAAGATAAAAGAACTTTATTGAAAAGTGAAGCTATGTGTCCTCGATTGTATGGTGTACCTAAAATTCATAAAATACATTTTCCTTTAAGACCCATAGTCAGTGCCATCATTTCTCCCACTTATGAAATAGCAAGATATTTAACAACTTGTTTACAACCATTTATTGGAAAAACTGACTCATATATAAAAGACTCGCGTCATTTTATTGAAAAACTAGAGGGACTAACTCTGGCCCCTGAAGATATTCTTGTACGTTTTGACATTGTGTCCTTATTCACAATGATTCCTGTTAACGAAGTTATGATTTTAATAGCGGATATTTTTCCAGAAGATTTGACTGTTCTTTTCAGACATTGTCTTACATCAAGTCAGTTCCAGTGGGATAATGAATTATATGAACAACTTGATGGAGTAGCAATGGGTAATCCATTAGGCCCTGCGATTGCCAATCTTTATATGGAGAAATTTGAACAATCAGCCCTAGACAAAGCTAATAACAAACCATCTCGTTGGTATCTATATGTAGATGACACATTTGTGGTTTGGTCCCACGGCAGAAAGGCCTTGGACGATTTCTTTGATTATCTAACTAAAATTCACCCAAAAATACAGTTTACCATGGAAATAAAAAAGGATAACAGATTATCTTTCTTGGATGTCTTCATTATGAGACGGTCCGATAGAAGCTTGGAATATAAAGTTTTCGGAAGGCAACACATACAGACAGATATTTACATAAAAATTCTAATCATCATCCTCAACAAAAAAGAGGTGTCATAAAAAGCCTTGTCGATCGAGCGGAACGGATATGTACACCTGAACATTTGGATGCTGAACATCCGAAGCAGGCTTTTGAAAAATACGGCTACTCAAGAAAAGAGATAAACAGAATTTTGCGTCCAAGGAACAGAAACCCAAAAGATAAGAATGAACCACAACGACAGAAAAATACAGTAGTTCTCCCTTTTATTAAAAAAGTAACAGATCTGATCGGTAAGATTTTACGGAAACATGACATAAAACCCATATTTAAACCAAGAAAGAAAATAAGTCAAGTACTACGATCTGTGAAGGATAAACGCCCTCCCCTGTCGACATGTGGTGTGCATAAAATTCCATGTACCTGTGGTAAAGTTTACATTGGTACTACCAAAAGAAGCGTAAACACGCGACTGAAAGAGCATAAAAGTCTTTGTCGACTTGGAAAAATAGAAAAGTCAGCTGTAGCGGAACATGCTCTTCAACCAGGCAACCACAAAGTGAAGTTTTCGGATACCGAAGTTTTTTTCTACAACGTTAAATTACTATCCACGGCTATATAGAGAAGCTATCGAAATTTATAAACATCAAGATAATTTTAATAGGAAAGAGGAGGCTATGAAACTTAGCGATATATGGACAGTGGCTCTACAAAATTGCTAACAATTTTTATCTTTGACAAGGTGGTAATCGATAGTCAACCTTATCTTTGCTATGGATTATCACTGCTCATCACGTGTCACCTGAACCACGCCCCCCTTTCTCACAATATATAAGTCGCTCTCAGACACCAGACCAGTCAGTCAGCAAGACTCAGCGGAGCAGCGCCTCTGAGGAAGTCCAGCGCAGTCCTGGACGAAACGTAAGGAGCAAAAAAGTTCTTGGACCACGACCTCACATCCCGGAATGTATATCAACAGCCGAAGCTAACGTTGTTCTGAAAGGACATGCTAAACACGGTTGGCGGTGGCGTGTTTATCGCTGTTATAAGTTTATCTTCTGGCGCAATTGAAGTAGATAGTCCCTGTGGAATAGTATTGGCAGAGCTCATTGTATCAACCGTAATAAAATAATTATTGGATCCTTTTACCGACCTCCAATTCAGATGATACAATTGCTGGAATGTTCAAAGAAAAGTTTGGTTTGATTTCAGACAAGTACCCGACTCATACGATTATAGTTGGGGGTGACTGTAATTTAACCTTGATATGTTGGCGAAAATACATGTTTCACTCCGGAGGTACGCATGAAACATCATCCGAAATTGTGCTGAAAATTATTTCGAGCAGTTAGTTCATGAGCCCACGCGAATAGTAAACGGTTGTGAAAATACACTTGACCTCCTAGTAACACACAGTCCTGGGTTAATAACGAGCGTCGAAACGAATGTGGCAATTAGTGAACACAGGGCTGCCGTGGCGAGACTGTATATTATAACCCCCAAATCCTACAAAATAAACGAAAAAATACCGATTCAATGAAACAGATAAAAATTCACTTGACGTCTTCCTGAGAGACAATCTCTACTCCTTCCACATTAACAATATAATTGTAGACCAGATGTGTCTTGAATTCAAAGAAATAGTATCGGCAGCAGTTGAGACATTTATACCAAATAATTTAACAAACGACGGGCTGATCCACCTTGGTACACAAAACGGGTCACATCACTTGCAGAAAGAACTAAACAAACATGCCAAATGTTAAGAGACTCAAAATCCCCAAGATTGGAGATCATTTACAATGCTCGAAATTTAGCGCAGGCTTCAGTGGGAGATGCTTATAATAGTTTCCACAACGAAACTTTGTTTCGAAACATGGCAGAAAATCCGAAGGGATTCTGGTCGTATGTGGAGTATGCTAGCGGCAAAACACAATCAATACATTCTCTGCGTGATCGCAATCGATAAACTATCGAAGACAGTGTTGCCAAAGCAGAGTTACTGAACACCGTCTTACGAAATGCCTCCACAAAAGAAGACGAAGTAAATATTCCAGAATTCGAATCAAGAACAGCTACCAATATGAGTAACGCAAAAGTAAATACCCTCGGAGTAGTGATAAAAGTTAAATCACTTAATAAAAGAAAGTCTTCTGGTCCAGACTATACCAATTAGTTTCTTTTCAGAGCATGCTGATGCAATAGCTCCATACGTAACAATCGTATACAAACGTCCGCTCTACGAAAGATCGGTTCCCAAAAACTGGAAACTTGCACAGATGACACCAATATTCAATAAGGGTAGCTGGAGTAATTCACTAAGTTACAGGCTCGTATCATTAACGTCGATATGCAGCAGGATTTGGGACAAACAGTGTTCGAACATTATCTCTAACGTTATCTCGAAGAAAACGGTCAAAGGTTCAAATGGCTCTGAGCACTATGGGACTCAACTGCTGTGGTCATAAGTCCCCTAGAACTTAGAACTACTTAAACCTAACTAACCTAAGGACATCACACACATCCATGCCCGAGGCAGGATTCGAACCTGCGACCGTAGCAGTCGCACGGTTCCTGACTGCGCGCCTAGAACCGCGAGACCACCGCGGCCGGCGAAGAAGAAAAAAACGGTCCATTGACATACAGTTAACATGGATTTAGGAAACATTGCTCTTGTGAAACACAACTAGTTCTTTATTCGCATGAATTATTGACTGCTATAGACAAGGGATTTCAGATTGATTCCGTATCACTTAATTTCCGGAAGGCTTTTGACGCTGTACCACGCAAACAGCTTGCAGTGAAATTCCGTGGTTATGGAACATTGTCTCAGTTATGTGACCGGTTTCGTGATTTTCTATCAGAGAAGTCACAGTTCGTAGTAACTGATGGAAAGTCATCGCGTATAACAGAAGTAAATTCTGGCGTTCCTCAAGGGAGTGTTATAGGCCCGTTGTTGTTCCTTATCTATATAAACGATGTGGGTGACAATCTGAGCAGCTCTCTTAGGTTGTTTGCAGATGACGTTGTCGTTTATCGACTAATAAAGTCATCGGAATATCAAAACAAATTTTAAAACGATTTAGAAATGAGGTATGTATGGTGCGAAAATTGGCAATTGTATCTAATTAAAGAAACGTGTGAAGTCATCCACATGGTTGCTAAATAGAATCCGTTAAACTTCGATTACATGATAAATCAGGTACATCTAAAGGCCATAAATTCAGCTAAATACCTAGAAATTACAACTACGAACAGCCTATATTGGAATGAACAGAAAGAACATTTTGTAGGGAAGGCTAAGCAAAGACTGTGTTTCACTGGAAAGACACTTAGAAAATGTAACAGTTCTACTAAGGAGACTGCTTACACTACGCTTGTCTGTCCTCTTTTAAAATACTGCTGCACGGTGTGGGCTCTTTAACAGATAGGACAGACGGAGTACATCAAAAAAGTTCAAATAAGGGCAGCTCCTTTTGTATTATCGCGAAATAGGGGAGAGAGTGTCACTGTAATGATACAAGATTTGGGGTGGACATAATTAAATCAAAGGCCCATTTCGTTGCGACATACACTTCTCACGAAATTTCAATCACCAACTTTCTCCTCCGAATGCGGAAATATTTTGTTGATACCGACTTACATAAAGAGAAACGATCGTCATGATAAAATAAGGGATATCAGAGCTCGTACGGAATGATATAGGTGTGCTTTCTTTCCGCGTGCTTTACGAGATTGGAATAATAAGGAATTGCGAAGGTGGTTCGATGAACGCTCTGACAGGCACCTAAATGTTGTTTGCATAGTATCCATGTAGATGTAGATGCAGATATAGATGTAGAAATGCTACGTCGCACCAGATTAACCCGGAGTTCTTCATGAATTCGAAGTATGAGGTCCCTATGAAAAATCACTCCTGGACCATACTCAAGACTGGTGAGAGGTAATGGACGTATGGACATCACCCAGAATATCACAAGCATGAAGAGTTGCAGATTGTGTGGCAGAAGAAAATTTCATCAACATAGAGCCACCTTCCTCATTTTACTCAGAGATTGTACTTCGCCAAACTTTTACTCAATATTCTTCACAAAAAAACAACCTCTATGTGGCGATGAATATCCTTGTACAGACCAGGTGGCAGGGAAAGTGTTTCATCCTGGTCCTCCTCCCAGGGTGTAACCAGGGAAGGGAAGGCTGCAGGGTCATGCGAAGCAGCATTCAGTGATGTTTTAAAACTTGAAGAGACAGCCTTTTGAGAACGGCCAAAGTTTTGCAGCCTGATGCGTTTCAAGTGCCAAGCATCCACCCAGACACCACCCACTCTGATCAGGGGCTCTCCAGATGGGCGCTACTGAGCCACAGGAAGGGCCATCTGGTACCAATGGCTGTCGCCGGGAATCACAATGTTCCGGGATGAAAAGCAACCACACGTTAGCATACATGGAGAGACAATAGCTCATGTATCAGTAATGCCATCCTTGTGTTGTCGGGGTGCTCAGAAAAAAAAAACAGCGCCACAGCACTGGTGACCTAGCGGGGTGGAGAGGCGCTGCAGCGTGGAAGTAAGAGGAGAGGGAAGTGGGGGAGAGGAATCCACGTTGTAGACCCTAGAGAGGTAGTTCTTAACGAAATGGCTAGGCAGACAACCCGGTCGACATAAACAAGAATTTCGAGAGAGGGGAAGGAGGGGCCTGCGGGGAGGGAGCGAAGAAAGCGAAGGAGGGGCATGATGGAGGAAATGCAGAGGCTAAGCAGATTTCGAGTCAGGACTGGTGGTATACTGCTTGGACCACAGATTCTTGTTAACCTAGCAGTTACCTCTCAATGCTGCGGGTATTCGCCAGAAGCAGGACGTGTTTCGGATCCATGTTAACCTGCGGATGTCATTTTCAAGCGTACAGCCGAAATCCGTCTTGGCTATTTGAGAGTAAAGTGTTTCATTTGCATCGGGAACGTCCTGGTATATAAACCTGGATGGACCAAGATATTTTTATTTATTTTTGAACCTAGCAATCACTTCTGTGATATGAAGGTAGGCCACAAAGTGACGTAATTCGGATTCCAAGTGAAAATGTTGGTCGCATTTTACCTGTTGGATAACTGGCAAAGGAGACAGAATTCGCCGATGTGACGTCCAACCGAAACACCTACCCCACGAAATTGAGCACAAGAAAAGATCGACAGACGTATTCATAAATGTTCCTTCGACAAATTAATTGATTCCCTCACCGTCTTCTTGTTTATATGTATGAAGGCTAATACCAGGAACAACGATGGGTATTCTGACATGGTTTTCACTAGTAGATACCTTTACTTACAAGGCAGATTCCTGTGTATAGTTATACAAATGTTTAGTGCGTGTTTGCTTAACTATAAGGAATTAAAATCCCCCACAGCCTTTATCTGTCTTTATGTGACGGCAACTCTAAGACACAACATTACTGAATTTGATATTTGTGGTCGACTGCTGCGACCGCCCATCGACAAATGAGCGGCAGCAGTGCCTTTGACACAAGGGTCGCATTGTTAGCGGGCTACGTTGGGGAAGTCCGCTGACGCCTTTACGTGGTGGAGTGCGCGAATAAGTGACGTGTGCTGCTCAAATCCTTTCACTTACGTGAGAGTGACGATATTCAGTTACCTAACGTTGTTCCCTGATTTACAAGGGTAATCCCAAAAGTAAGGTCTCCTATTTTTTTTATTTTTATAAATACAGAACTCTGTCTGTCTGGCAGTTGGTCACACTGTTATGAAGAGTGCTTCACGGGCTGTGTGTAAACATGCGCACGCCGCGTTGAGGCGCTCAGTCGTGGCTTGGCAGCCGTTGAGAATGGAGCTCCCGTTGGATGTTACCGCCAAATGCGAATTGCACGCAGTTATTCGGGTTTTGAACGCAAAGGGCACTGCGCCGATTGAAATCCATCGCCAACTGACGGAGGTGAATGGTGAGTCGTGCACGTATGTCAAAAATGTTCGTAAGTGGTGTAGAGAGTTTGCAGCTGGTCGGACCGAAATTCACGACGAACAAAGGAGCGGGAGACCGTCAATTTCTGAGGAGACAGTGTTGAAGGTTGAGCAAAGCATTAATTAACACTGACAGGTACTGAGAGACTCTGAAAAAACTCAAACGGGCAATTGAGAACCGGAGAAGAGGAATGTTGAGCAAGGGCGTACACATTCTCCATGACAACGCTCGCCCACACATCACTCGGCAAACCGTAGCTCTCCTGCAACAGTTTCAGTGGAACATAATCACCCACCCACCCTATAGTCCTGACTTGGCGCCCAGTGACTATCACCTGTTCCCTAGTTTAAAAGAACATTTGGTCGGATAGGGATTCAGCTCCGACGACGAGGTGAAAGAAAAGGTTCATAACTTTCTGAACAGCATGGCGGCGAGCTGGTATGATATAGGCATACAAAGACTGCCACACTCTACAAAAATGCATCCACAGAAATGGTGATTATGTCGAAAAATAGTTAAGTGGTCAAGCTGTAAACTGATTGAAACCATTGTAGAAATAAACAGGGCTATGTACTGATAAAAAAAATAGGAGGCCTTACTTTTGGGATTACCCACGTAAAATCATAAAATCGTCCAACTGTAAACTCTTTGTTACCATTTCGAAGACGGCGTGGGTCACTAGAATGTGTATACACATATTCTACCCACTTTACATCATTGCGCAGAAATTATAATCACATTTGTGTTCGAGGGTGCAGTACACTTCCTGTCACTTTGGCGTTTATTGCGTGCTGTCTGAAGGCAGTTTTAATGGTTAGCACTGTATTATAATGTACTGTCCAATGGAAGGTATAGATCTGCGTTTGGTCTCCTGAATTCCGTTGGAAGTCACGATTGATACCGGGATGGTGCTATCAGTTAGGAGCGTTAACAGGCATCGAGTGAGTGGGTATGTGGGGACGCTGCGCAGCCGAACGCGATTCAGAGGCCGCAGGGCGCGATGCGGCAGAGGGGTGCCGCTGCCCTGCGATGCGCTGCCCTGCCGATGCGGGCTGCAATCTGTATTCATGAGGCGCCGCGCAGAGCCGCACCGAGCCGCCGCGACGCACACGCGCCAACCAGATACACAGGCCAGCCCCTGGCTGGGGCGACGCGCCCGCGACGCACAGCGGAGAGAGAGAGACACCGGCGCCACACGCCAGCAGGTCACTGTTCGATAGGTGCGCGGCCTTCTCTGTGCGAAAAATTTGGCCGCGCGGCTGATCATTGCCTACCGGAGAAAAGTAGGTCTTTTACAGTTTCTTGTTACTGGGAATACACGAGAGCGACCTACAGACCACGACAAAACGATCCGAATATCGTCTCCGAAAATAACAGACTAGAGCTAAATATATATATATCAGTGATGAGTGGCCACAAATAGGAACGGTACCAGATAAGAACGAAGTGTTTATATAGTATTTACGGTATTTTTCCATTTATGGATGCTTCTCTCACACAGTCGCCATTTTACATGCGTTATGAGTGTTACTCCATTTTTGCGTGTTTCAGTTTTTATTTCTGCCAAATTTAGTTTAATTATATCTAAATCATGTTCACTGGTCACTGTAACTACTGTGAAATCGTTTAAAAATCGTTTTAAGAAGATCTAAACTTGTTCTCTTATTTAAACTGACGTTTCTATTGGACATGGTGGTTAGCTCCTACATTATATTCATGTAATCTTCTAGAAACACTCGTAGTAGCAGACGCTTCCACAGCCACAAAACAAGAAAACAGTAAATCGCCTTCCATGCAGTTGAAACAAACGAAGTACACGACGGATATGTGGTGATTGTGGATAAATACGCTGGCCGGTGTGGCCGAGCGGTTCTAGGCGCTACAGTCTGGAACAGCGTGACCGCTACGGTCGCACGTTCGAATCCTGTCTCGGGCATGGATGTGTGTGATGTCCTTAGGTTGGTTAGGTTTAAGTAGTTCTAAGTTCTAGTGGACTGATGACCTCAGAAGATAAGTCCCATAGTGCTCAGAGCCATTTTTTTGGGTAAATAAGTAAAAAGTGTTGTGTGTTAGTGCAGTGCAATGTGCTGAAAAATGAACAGAAACGAGCAGAAAATACGGCTTAATTCTCAGTACACGTGTAGATAGTATTCTTGTATTCCCTTCCACATTCAACTACCAGAATACCAGTCTCGTGCACAGGTCCCACCTTCTGTACAACATTCTAAGTTTAGAAAATTTTCGCATACGTCCACAAGGGGTAACATCAGACGTAGACAGACTACACGAACTCACGAATTCCGTTCCGAGGGACGGTGGGATTGGGGTGGGGGTGGGTAGGGGAGAGTGGAAGAGGTGGTGATACGAACGGCAAGTAAGGATTGATCTACTTACAGTGGTAGAACACAGATCTTATCAGAATAATCTCCACAGACCCAGTGTAACAAGCAAAGACAAAAGGGAATTTGGAAACATTAGAGCACCGAAACATGACCGTATCCAGCTGATAAAGACACATACATTTTAAGAGGTCTTAGTGTATCGGTATGTTTGCGGATTATACGTACCTAATATGTTCCAGTACGCCGCGCGTAAATAGTGTAATTTCAGATGTTCACACTTGGGGTTCTGTTGGTGATGAAAACGTAATGTACAACGTTTAGCATTGCTCTTGGGCTAGGGACCACTTGTATACCCAACAGAAAGATCGTCTTCGTGTCAGTATCCTACAGTGCACGATCAAATTAAGAACACGTCCTCCTGATTAGGAAAATGACCCAAATCGGTTGGTTCTTTTTGCTTTTGATGTGGTCTACCGTAGGCTTGATGGAACTTACGGAGGCATCTTTAGTTCAAAGACGGTTCCTCATAAAACCCCACAAAAACTTTTTCTTACTATACTTTCGCCGTCACCAGCCAATACAGCCCAGAATGCCAAGACAAATACAAACGCAAAATAGCTGCAGTTTTTACAGTATAATTCTAAGATCCAGATCTCGAACAACCCTCAAAACATTCTTCATATATTTATCTGATTCCGAGATGTAGAGGTTCAGTGTACACTACTCGTAAATGTAAAATACGAGACATCTGGTGTGAGGTGAAAACGTAGTGTATATTGTGACTAGCGTGGAACAATACGCCGGAAACTCCATTGTCATCTGGGAGCACTATGTTGTAGTACTGAAGCACTTGCAAACGATTTTGAACGTAAAATCCTGTCTGATGTGTAAAATTAGATTTTGAGTCATTTTAGTTTCAGTGTAAACTGCATAAATTTTACTGATTAATACCTTTCATATGAGTTCCATGATCTGCTGCAACAGAGAAAATATGGAAATCAACGAAAAAAAATGCTTCTATCGGAGGACAAAATATTGGAGTATGTTCCTGATTGTTTGAAATATCGACTGAAAAGTGGGGTATCAGGTGCTGAGAGATGAGGAAACAGTGCTAGCGGCAAAGAGACGGAAAAGTACAAAATTGTTAAGCATTTCGTGGCCACTTGTTGACCAACTACCTATTGGCCTCTGTCTCGGGTTCTTCGGCCGACGTTCATCTGATGATTTTACTCGCGTTTCACCAGTACGAGTGGCTGGCAGTGTCATCGTTTCACCCTCCATTGCCGGAGGTGAACTGGAGCCGAGCTCGCGGCCACAGATTATACATACCTGGCGCGTCAACATCCGAGGGCTCTCCGCGGTCATTTCCGGTGTCGTTCTCCTATTGCTACCTGTGACGTTTATTCGCTGCAGTACGGGAAGCCGGGATCCTCTTTCTTGTTGAAGCTATTGGCGTGTGTTAGTATTTCTACAGCATCTCTGAACAAGGTGGTGTGATAGTGCTTCTCTACAGCCAGAACTTCCGTGACGGCGAATTTTATTGCGTAGTCTGTCTCGCACAGTGTGTCATCTGCCAAGGCCGATTTTACCACTTGCCCCAACCTGCAATGTCGCTTATATTCTTTGATCCTGGTGTTGATAGATCATCCAGTCATTCATACAAAGTTTTCCGCTTGTGCATGGTATGTGGTATATTCTCGACATTGCAAATATGTTCCTGTTCTCCTTTGCCGATCTAATACACACTTTTATCTTCCTTGTCCGTTTGCCTCCATGCCAACATAAAATCTACCACTGAAGTAGAAAAAGACAAAAAACTGCTATTTCTAGATGTGCTGGTCACAAGGGAGAGCGAAACCAGGGAGACAGCGTGTATCGAAAACCGACGCACACGGATCGATTCCTGCGCAAACTATTAAACCACCACCCGAGCCAGAAAAGAGGCATGATTAATACGCTCGTAACGTCTGCAGGACGAATATGTGAACCGCAGCACATCAGAGGCGAAATGCAACACCTGGAAAGTGTTCTGAGGAGCGATGTGTACTCCACAAACGATTTTAGAAGTGTAACAGAAATGTCGATACTGCCTTTCTGCAATACATTCCTAGAGTGATGGACAGCATCGGCCGTATATTGCGCAAACACAGCGTAAAGATGATATTCAAACCGACAAGGAAGATTAAAGGATGTCTTAGATCGGCACAGGAGAAAAGGGACACACTAGCAATGACGGGAGGATACCGGATACCATGCACCTGCGGAAAAGATTATGTCGGAATGACTGGACGAATAATCAACACCAGGATCTAAGCTTATGTTCTTAGACCCTAGAGGTTGGGGCAGGTGGAGAAATTTGCTGTGTGAGGCCACCACGCAATAAAATTCGCCGACACGGTAGTTCTGGCTGTAGAGAAGCAGTACCACAGCCGCTTGTTCAGAGAAGCTGTAGAAATACAAAAAAACGCGCATAGCTTCCGGAAGATTGAGGAAAGCGTTAAAGTAAACGAATCCTGGCTTCCGGTACTGCAGCGAACGACCGTCGCAGGTAGCAAGAGGAGAACCGCACCGGAAATGACCGCGGAGAAGCCCTCGGATGTTAACGCGCCAGGTATGTATAGGCTGCGGTCGCGAGCTCGGCTCGAGTTCACCTCTGGCAATGGAGGGTGAGGCTTTGACAATGAGAACCACTAGTGCTGGTGAAACGTCAGTAAAATCATGAGACGAACGTCGGCCGTAGAATCCGAGACAGAAGCAAATAGGCAGTTTGTCTGACGGAAGAGTAATAAATACTGGAAGATGGTAGACAGTGGTTGTGTTGCAGAAAGACGAAGAAGACAGTGACAGTGTGAGGCAAGAAGAGGGACACAATGGCAGTGGAACATAGTTGACAGTGACACAACAGTGCTAGGAACAGGAAAGTTGACAGTGCTGGAGTGACGAGAACGGAGGGAGGCTGGGAGGTATAAAGAGAAAGTCGAACTGAAAGTGAATGACAGTGTTACTGAGACAGAATGTATGACAATGACAACGAGGAAGAGAGACATTGTTACAGTGGCAAGAAACAGCAGCAGAGGAAAGGAAGTAACGAGAATATCCGTCAGACAGACCAAGAAGCAGACAGTGACAGGAGAGGGTCGTAGCAGTACGTAATTAAGGGTACTGTGGCTGTGGTACAATGACAGAGATATGCAAGGAGATGACAGTTTAGCTGACTGACTGAGAACAGCCCGCTGCGGTGGCCGTGCGGTTCTAGGCGCTTCAGGCCGGAACCCCGCAACTGCTACGGTCGCAGGTTCGAATCCTGCCTCGGGCATGGATGTGTGTGATGTCTTTAGGTTAGTTAGGTTTAAGTAGTAATAAGTTCTAGGAGACTGATGACCTCAGACGTTAAGTCCCATAGTGCCAGAGCCATTTTTTGAATATTGCTGAGGAAGGTAGAATTAGGCAACTGGTACTTCACTTTTCAGTCTGAGACTTTTAAATAAATAGAAACATATTAGCATTTCTTCCTCGGATAGGAGCATTTTTCCGCTAGTATGGCATTATACGTGAGTGAGAAGCAGACACTTACTCCAGGGGAGAGTGCTGACTAATATTAATCTACAGAATGTAAGAGAACATGAAGCTCGGTAATATAACTGCATCACCGTACTTTATGCCGCCTCAGACGAGAAATTATAAAGGAAGGGTAACTGACGCATTAGCCCTGACATGAGTGCATGATGTTCGCGGTATGTACCAGGAGTCCGAACATTAATTCATGGTGTCAGCGTTTCCGATCGGTTGAGAGCACCACAGGAATGGACTAGATTATCAAATGTGAACAGTGTCTGCTAGGACAGCCAAATGACAGAAGATCGGCCACATCACGTCGATGACATACCACAAGCCAGAATCATGAAGAAGAACTTTAACATGTGTAAGAATGGACGCAACATCTCCAGAGTGCGACGCTGGTCAAGGATGCGACTGATGATTTTCGATTCATCAAGGGCAGATAGAACATTGTGAATAGTTACTACATATTCCTATAATTATATTACGAACTTACTTACTTTCTTTCTTTCTCTTATAATTACTGTTGATCCCGTTTTATTACTTATAACGTAATCTTATTGCTCGATACTTGTTTGGTTTTCTCAATCTTATCCTACCCATCCCTTTCCCTTTCCTCCTGTACAACACTAACTTTTCATACATTATTATTCATATTTTGAAGTAGTTCAGTGGAGTGTCATTTTGTTTGCCTTACCAGCTGTACGGAAAACTACTTAAAAGAGAAAGAAGCGATCTGCTTATATTAATGGAATGTTGTAATTTTAACTGTGAAACGCAGTCTGCAGTTAGTTCTAGGGTCGAGGCAATATGCAGAACAGGCCACCAACAAATATATAAAATGAAGTATATCAGGCGGAGATGGTTGTCTTCCACCTCCTAGAAAATGCTTTGCACTTTACTTATAGAGAACTTTAAAAATGCAGAACTGTCATAAAAAACCTGATCTGTCTGTACCGAATATCGTTCAACAACTGTCGGAAATTATTGGTATGTGAAATGTGATAAAATTTAAATTGCCATTCTAGCCATCATCATTGACAAGTGACATTGCAAACATTTATCTAGAAACGTCAACATGGCGACTATAATGTCATATTCTTGCCCTCATTTTGAAACGTAAATAATAGATCATATTACGGGAATATCTTATCGTTAAAATAATATTTGTGTAGAAAGTACGACGCTCATTAACGCGTTAGGAAGACAAAATAATTTTGTAAAAATTACTAACCGACCACCGGTATTGCATGGCAATCTCAGTTGATGTAATGGTTAATGCGACATACATTACGATTTAAATAAAATATACGTAGAGTAAAAACATTCAGAGTATCGCAAACTACACACTATGCATTCATGTCCAGTGGAGACTGCAAAATGTAGTTACAAATGCATGAATATATCAGAATCAGATGAAACGGTCATCACAAGAAGAACTCAGTTTTTCTCGGTAAGAAAACCGCTGGACTATCAAAAACACCCCGCCCCCCACCCATGAACCATGGACCTTGCCGTTGTAGGGGAGGCTTGCGTGCCTCAACGATACAGATAGCCGTACCGTAGATGCAACCACAACTTACAGGTATCTGTTGAGAGGCCAGACAAACGTATGGTTCCTGAAGAGGGGCAGCAGCCTTTTCAGTAGTTGCAGGGGCAACAGTCTGGATGATTGACTGATCTGGCCTTGTAACACCAACCAAAATGGCCTTGCTGTTCTCGTACTGCGAACGGCTGAAAGCAAGGGGAAACTACAACCGTAATTTTTCCCGAGGGCATGCAGCTTTACAGTATGATTAAATGATGATGGCGTCCTCTTGGGTAAAATATTCCGGAGGTAAAATAGTCCCCCATTCGGATCCCCGGGCGGGGACTACTCAAGAGGACGTCGTTATCAGGAGAAAGAATACTGGCGTTCTACGGATCGAAGCGTGGAATGTCAGATTCCTTAATCGGGCAGGTAGGTTAGAAAATATAAAAAGGGAAATGGATAGGTTAAAGTTAGATATAGTGGGAAATAGTGAAGTTCGGTGGCAGGAGGAACAAAACTTTTGGTCAGATGAATACAGGGTTATAAATACAAAATAAAATTGAGGTAATACAGGAGTGGGTTTAATAATGAATAAAGAAAATAGGAGTACAGGAAAGCTACTACAAACAGCATAGTGAACGCATTACTGTGGCCAAGATAGACACGAAGCCCACGTCTACTACAGTAGTACAAGTTTATATGCCAACTAGCTCTGCAGATGACGAATAAATTGAAGAAATGTATGAGGAGTTAAAAGAAATTATCCAGGTAGTGAAGGGAGAAGAAAATTTAATAGTGATGGGTGACTGGAATTCGAGAGTAGGAAAAGGGAGAGAAGGAAACATAGTAGGTGAATATGGATTGGGGCTAAGAAATGAAAGAGGAAGCCGCCTGGTAGAATTTTGCGCAGAGCATAACTAAATCATAGCTAACACGTGGTTCAAGAATCATGAAAGAAGATTGTATACATGCAAGAACCCTGGAGATACTAAAAGTTATCAGATAGATTATATAATGGTAACACAGAGATTTAGGAACCAGGATTTAAACTGTAAGACATTTCCAGTGGCAGATGTGGACTCTGACCACAATCTATTTGTTATGAACTGTAGATTAAAACTGAAGAAACTGCAAAAGGGTGAGATTTTAAGGAGATGGAAACTGGATAAACTGAATACACCAGAGGTTGTACAGAGTTTCAGGAAGAGTATAAGCGAACAATTGACAGGAAAGAAATACAGTAGAAGAAGAATGGGTAGCTTTGAGGGATGCTGACCCTACGACTTATCTTAGATGAAAGATTAAGGAAAGGCAAACCTACGTTTCTGGCATTTGTAGACTCAGTGAAAGCTTTTGACATTGTTAATTGGAATACTCTCTTTGAAATTCTGAAGGTGGTAGGGGTAAAATACAGGGAGCGAAAGGCTATTTACAATTTGTACAGAAACCAGATGGCAGTTATAAGAGTCGAGGGGTATGAAAGGGAAGCTGTGGTTGGCAAGGGAGTGAAACAGGGTTGTAGCCTATCCCGATGTTATTCAATCTGTATATAGAGCAAGCAATAAAGGAAACAAAAGAAAAGTTCGGAGGAGGTATTAAAATCCATGTAAGAAGAAATAAAACTTTGAGGTTCGCCGAAGACATTTTAATTCTGTCAGAGACAGCAAAGGACTTGGAAGAGCAGCTGAACGGAATGGACAGTGTCTTGAAAGGAGGGTATAAGATGAACTTCAACAAAAGCAAAACGAGGATAGTGGAATGTAGTCGAATTAAGTCGGGAGATGCTGAGGGAATCAGATTAGGAAATGAGACACTTAAACTAGTAAAGGAGTTTTGCTATTTGGGGAGCAAAATAACTGATGATGGTCGAAGTAGAGAGGATATAAAATGTGGAATGGCAATGGCAAGGAAAGCGTATATGAAGAAGAAAAATTTGTTAATATCGAGTATAGATTTAAATGTCAGGAAGTCGTTTCAGAAAGTATTTGTAAGTAGTGTAGCCATGTATGGAATTGAAACGTGGACGATAAATAGTTTAGACAAGAAGAGAATAGAAGTTTTCGAAATATGGTGCTACAGCAGAATGCTGAAGATTAGAGGGGTAGATCACATAACTAATGAGGAGATATTGAATGTTATTGGGTAGAAGAGGAGCTTGTGGCACAACTTGACTAGAAGAAGTAATCGGTTGGTAGGACACGTTCAGAGACATCGAGGGTTCACCAATTTGTTATTGGAGGGCACCGTGGAGGGTAAAAATCGTAGAGGGAGACCAAGAGATGAATACACTAAGCAGATTCAGAAGGATGTAGGCTGCAGTAGGTACTGGGAGATGAAGAAGCTTGCACAGGGTAGAGTAGCACGAAGAGCCGCATCAAACCAGTCTCAGGACTGAAGACCACAACAACAACAACATCAAATATAACAGCGTTAGTGGTAACACAAACGGCCAGGAACGTCGTTATATAGTGCAGTGATGTGTTTGGGACTGAGGGTAATTGGGATGACATTCTATTTAATTTTTAAAACTGATATTTCATTAAAAACGAAATATTGAGACCCAATGCCATCTTATAACATAGGAGGTCGATTGATTGAGGTGGCAGCCAGATGTGTCAACCTGCTTATCTCAACGCGGCGGTGGTTACAACAGTGGGGTGTGCCCATCAGCTTTCAGATTATAGGAACAAGGGAAAACGGAAGCAGTCCGTTTCTGAAACAAAGGTCAGAGTAAGCAAGTGAATTTAACTTGAAGGAACAACATCTTGGTCTGACGACACAAGCACACCACAACATTCAATTGTGCATTGCTCTAAAACTTAATGGTAATGGCATTCAGTAAGACGTACAATAGTTCAAAATCTAAAAGTTCCATACTAAGATTTTTCCACGTGCCCAGTTAGTAACAGAAATTACTAGAAATTAATAGAGAGAGTAGCGGGCGCTCTCTGAACTACACCCACATCTACTTAAGCTAGAGAGCACATTTTTTAAATTTATTGAGCTTATCATTTAAAACTGACACTAAAATGGTAAAATGTGACCAAAGTAATCGGCACTAGGCCTATCTTAATGTAGGTTCATTAAACAATTTAAAAGATAATAGCCTGATCAACATTAAAGGTAAATACCAGCATACGGCGCTCTAGACTAATTTATGAGTGAAGAATTAGAACAGTTGTCGCTGTAGAACTTTGGAGATCAAAACTCAAGAGAGCACAGAGACAAGTGAACGACCACGACAACGAACACAGGTCCGCAACAAGGGGAAAACTTAATAAATATACAAACGTTCGTAAAATAAAAACCACGGACATGCATACCAAATGTTCATATGAAATAATCATTTAGCAACTGGTTCTCTAGAAAGAGATAAAATGCACAACGGCTGTTCCCAAGCCACGTGCTGAACAGAACACGTTGTCGACTTAACGTAAGCGTATGTGTATTCAACTCACAAAGTAGTATCAAAGTCACGTTGTGAATATTCCAAGCAAGTACAGAGCAAAAAAGTCGACAACATCTCTACACACAGGTACGTTCGTCCGACCATCGAACAGTCAACGAGGCCTAGACAAACTATTAAAATGCAACCCGTTAAATATAATGCTCTGTGGCGAAGCTGCGCATACCACGTGTCCTCTAATAACGCCGCAGAGTGATCATCTACCGCACAGCGGCGCCTCAAAACTTAATGTAGTTCTGTAAGGTACCACACGGTGTACACGAGTACACGAAACCTTCTGAACATTCCTCTCGAATGACATGCGAAACTTATTTCCTCTAGAATAAATTCAATACCGTACCATTGAGATAAGGGATCAGATTTCTAACACATGCGACAAGGATCTCAAAACAACAAATACAAGCCACTAAACACACTATTAGCCACTAACTTTTCACGTAACTGGGCCACCAAAACACACACATCTTTGACTAATCACCGACCACACGCCGACCTTCAAACAAAGGAGCTAAACCGATTCACTAGGAATTGATTCATGACAGACCGGGAAGACATACCTCTCACTAAACTCACTAGAAACCCACTCTGACAACAGCTTGACGGTGCCTTCCGCAGGAAACAAACCCTACACTGATTGTGCCAGAACACGACCGAGGCTATCCAAAACTTTCACATTTGAAAATATGTTACCAATCAATATGAAATCGGAGGAAAACAATTCAAAAACTCTTGAACTTCCAGGCACATACCGTGTAGGATCTAACACCGTCTCAATTTCGGTGCACATGACCGAACTCACTACACGAATGCTGCTGCTATAATTGCGGAAATCTATTACAGAATTTCAATAGGATTGCTCAACTCTTATCTCAATGTGTAGCTTTCAGTACTAAGAATTGGAAATAAACGTTCGAGGACTTCCCTCCAAAATTTTTGCACATATGATAAAGGTAAATACCTCATTAACAATGACACGTCATCCTTGAAATTTTGCCAAGCGATCAAAACAGTTTCTCTGTAAGTGGTGCCAGACCCTGCCGACAAAACACATGCTTACTGGTGCAAAGCATGGGACCGACATAAAGTTAAAAACTATTCCTACACATGGTTCGCACACTAAATGGGCACAACACATACTATTGATTGATAACCAAGCATTGTTTGCTAATCCACTTCCAGTGGAGCCAACGCACTTCAGGGGCCCTATTCTGTATTGTTCACACCAATCGGTGTAGTAGGTTAGTCTCGGTAGTGACGTCATTTTCGGTTCTTTATCGAAATATACGATTCAGTAAGCTTCTGAGACTTGTTACCGAACGGTCCTCCCACCGATTTTACGACAATTGTACTGAGAGGTTTTGGATTTCGGTGTGCCCTGCCGATCGGTGAGCTGTGGTTTATGTACACCATAATTTGTTATTTTAAATATATTTAGCGATTTTAGCTTTGGATTTAGTGATTGTGTTGCTAAAGAATCACCAGAGGACGTAACCGGTTGAAAGTGAGTTCGTAATAGACTATTTTGCTTTGTTAGAAATATGGTTAGGTTAGGTTGTTACTGTGAATGACTACATAAAAAAAAGTTTTCAGTCAATTTTCCCTCAAAATACGTGTTATTTTAATGCAAATAAGAGTTTAAAGATCATTAAATATCAAGACATCGGCTCTGCTTACGTATATTACATGAGTGTGAACTGACGTTACTAGTGCCTTTGTGTGCTTTTTCCCCAGAAATGGGTTAGTTAGCAACTATCGAAACGTGTTTACAACTTTCAAGTAACAATGGAAAGAAATTATGTGAAACCCAATATTGGAAACCTTCCAAACTTTCACGCATTTATGACCTACGCAGCAACGTTTCGCAACGAAGATAGCCTACGTTCCTCTCCACAATACTACAATAATTGAGGACTGCATGTTTGTTTTTTGGCGTGGCCAAGAGGTTAGCGCGCGGGAATGCGGTACGAAAGGACAAGGGTTCTCGCGTGGGTGGATGCAAAAAAATTTTTTTTTCCTCTTCATATATGCAACACGTTCTAAGACATTCTTATTCGTGTAAGTTAAGATTTTCCTGCAACATTCGTTATTACTTACATGTAAGAGCGCACTTCCTCAGTAATGATTTCATAATTTCTGTGTACTCAAAATACGAAATATGAAATTGTGGAGATGAAATTGCTGTGAGTGAAACAGGCGACAATGACCTTTATATTTTTTCTTACCAGAAATAATTCACCATTTTTTCCGAATATGTAGCGAATTCCGAGTATGCGGTTAGACAGGAATCTAAGAGCACAACTTAAATTATTGGGAATGTAACTAGCAGCAGTCATCTTGACAATCTAGCTTGTCACAAGTATTTATCTGCGATCGAATCCTCAACCACAGTAGACAGAGATGAAAGATCTCTGCCGTAATATATTTAGACTGCAGCACCATATACGAAACATTTTCATTCAAGAGAGGCATGTTATAAGCTTCGACGAACTGCAGGATCCAAATCGTTGACGTATCGTATAGGGATGTGGGTTACTTAATCATTTGGATCTCCAGGAGCGATTTCTAACCACATTCTGTTTATCTTCTTATTCATTGAAACTCTCAGAATCAATTTTTTGGGTGTTTTTATAGTTAGTACAATGTGATACTACACACTATTCCTAACTCATTTTCCGGAACGTAAAATCCAAAACACGATGTCAGTGTATTGAGACTAAGATGATATAATGCGGCAATTACGACAATCTGCCGAATAAAATCAAATACGCTATAGTTATTATGTATGCATGGAAACATGCCGTCAGAGAAACTGTAAAAATTTTTATGCATTTCACCTGAGAATCATGGAAATGGATATACTGCGCCTGATACTGTTGAGGAGGAGGCAGGGGCAATGATGGCGGGCTCGTCAGCTCGATGGAATGCGGCGTCATGCTTTATGGGAACGTAAACGCAATTTTCGGTACTTGGAGGAATAGCGCGCCTGTGGCGTCTGCTAGTAGCTTTGTGTTCGTGGCGCTGTGCACCCTGCAGTGCGCATGCGCGGATCTGTGGCTGCTTGCTTTTGATTGGCTTTCGCGACACGAACCGACAACAGCGCTTCGGTTCTGTAGGTCCGAACGGTATCGCTACCGAAATGCATACTGAATAATGCAGGGACTCTAATTCGAGTACTAGACCGTTCGGTGCTCTTGAGTACAATGGGGGAAAGATACAGAATAGGCACCCAGACCACTTTATTCATGATGGATTACTAACACAAACATGAAGTACATTCAGTGCAAACCACTGGGATTTCAGCTTGCCGGTCCCCATAGGAAACAATTATTACTATTGTTAGAAAATAGTATGAATTCAATCCAATACTTCCAACATTCGACGGATGAGGGGTAACCACGACCGAACTAAAGAAAAAAATACTTGCTGCTGTTCAGCTACGTGGAAGAATAATAAATAGTACAGAACTTCACTGTACTGCCCACAAAGGAAACCATGTCTGATCAACCTCCAAATACATGACTCCACGCTACGCCAGAACAACGAGGAAAGCTATCACCACAGCCGCAAGGATTGGCCAATGTTGAAAAGTAGATCCACACTATGCCATGTCATTCGAGAGCAGCCTTGGTCTCCGGCTGCTGCACGCCCCAGCTTGCGAATGCAGCTGCCAGAGAGTGTCACTCTGACAACACCACCGTAACGCCAGATGGCGGGCTTTCAAAAACACTTTAATGCAGTACCACATGGCACAATGACACAGCAGGACACACAAACAAATTGTTTAGGAAATGGATATTCCAAAGCTGCAATGTTACAATTTTAATTTATTTATCTTTCACTCCCGGTACTAGTTCCAGGGTTGTAGACACTTTTTAAAGTAGTTACTCCCAAAGCAGCCAAGCCTTCAGGTTGAAATCACGCAGAAGGCAGGAATGATTATTTGAAAATGGAGCGTTGGGGACCAAACACCAACAAAGGATAAAGAAAGTGGGACTACGCCCTTGAAACTAGAATGATTGAAGAAAGATTAAGAAACATAACGAGGTGTAGCTCTTGGAATTTGACTTCCAAAACAAACTTTTCTCATCCACCCGCCCGCAAAAAAAAATGTCCCCTGAAGTAATGAAGAACATGAAAAACCTCATTTACTGCACTAAAGAAAAGACATACTTCTAATATACATAAAAATTCCGTCAGGACCAGAAAAGACACTACTTTATTTAAAAAGATAATCTCTCGTAACCAACGAACACAAGAAAATAAAGAGTGTTGAGCAAGAGTACTGTTCAAAAGGACACTGAAAAATGTCATAGCAGCCATTACTACCACGTGACTAGTGAAGCTTTCTTTGAATGTCCCTGCGTCTTTACCATTGTCGACTATGCTGTTCTAGCCTCGTCATTATTTGGGTCTGTATCGTTCTTCTTCATCATCTTCTTCTTCCTGGTCCTATACCGTGTCATCACAGGGTTGGAATGATGCTTCGAAATAGGTATGGAAATTGGTAGATGGTGGCTGGATGCCCATCCTGATGCTACCGCTTTCCACTCTGATGTAACATTGTGTACCCCAGCCGTCCGCGTCTAGAGTTATCAAATGTGCAGGAGCGAGACGCTACAAGAATGGTGTCGTACATTTTAATTACAAGAGCGTACTTTCCAGAAAAATTCGGGCAACATATTTCTTCGTCTCAGTCTCGCGCACTGACCTCGACGGGAAAGTGGAGGGATTAGCGCATGCTCGGATGCTTACTATAAGTCATTGTTCAGAGGATTACTCGTGAATGGAACCTGGAAGGGGCAAACAATAATGGCACAATAAGTACCACTGCCACACGTAGTTAGGCGGGTTGCGAAATGTAGCTGAACATGTATATCTGGACCCCAAGTAATCCGATGCCTCCAACACAGTTACCACACAACGACCACCAAAGACACTATACCTCACCTTATTGCATGTCTGTTCATACTGACTGCACTGACCTAAGAATACAATTCAAAGAACGCCATACGACGTATTACCAAAACTAAAAAGCCTAACTTCTCTCAAGGAAACCAATCATCGCCATTGTATTCCAAAATCCAACACAGAAACTCTATCTCTCTTCCACAGCTCATGATATTGGGAGGTAGGAGACACCAGTACTGCAAAGTGTGCACAACGTCATACCTCCCTACAAAAACAAACACCGTCAGAACAGGCCTTGAAGGCCCAACGGAACCGACCAGCCGCCATAGTATCGTCAGCCCTTAGGCGTCACCGGATTCAGACATAGAGGGGCATGTGGTCAGCACACCACTCTTCTAGCTGTTTTCAGTTTTCGTGATCGGTTCCGCTACATATCAGTGAAGTAGCTCCTCAACTGGCATCACGAGAACTGAGTACACCTCACATGCCAACAGCACCTGTCAGATCCGGACAGTGAATCATACAAGTGCTAGCCAAGGCCGACAGCACTAAATTCCGGTGATCTGTCAGGGACCAGTGTTGTTACTGCAGCAAGGCCGTTGGTCATGCCGCCCCAATGCTTCTCAACAAATTCCTATTGCAGCCTACTCTGTGTTTTACCTCAATGTAACTGCCAGCTACTCCGATAACTAGTCAGACTTACCATAAAGTATCTACAAACACAAGTCCTAGCTAAGTGATGCACCAGAATGTTCTTCACCCTCTGATTCCTTAATACCGTAAGTATCTGCTGATCCTACCACCCGTATCGTAACCTTACCCATTTCATATACACTCCTGGAAATTGAAATAAGAACACCGTGAATTCATTGTCCCAGGAAGGGGAAACTTTATTGACACATTCCTGGGGTCAGATACATCGCATGATCACACTGACAGAACCACAGGCACATAGACACAGGCAACAGAGCATGCACAATGTCGGCACTAGTACAGTGTATATCCACCTTTCGCAGCAATGCAGGCTGCTATTCTCCCATGGAGACGATCGTAGAGATGCTGGATGTAGTCCTGTGGAACGGCGTGCCATGCCATTTCCACCTGGCGCCTCAGTTGGACCAGCGTTCGTGCTGGACGTGCAGACCGCGTGAGACGACGCTTCATCCAGTCCCAAACATGCTCAATGGGGGACAGATCCGGAGATCTTGCTGGCCAGGGTAGTTGACTTACACCTTCTAGAGCACGTTAGGTGGCACGGGATACATGTGGACGTGCATTGTCCTGTTGGAACAGCAAGTTCCCTTGCCGGTCTAGGAATGGTAGAACGATGGGTTCGATGACGGTTTGGATGTACCGTGCACTATTCAGTGTCCCCTCGACGATCACCAGTGGGGTACGGCCAGTGTAGGAGATCGCTCCCCACACCATGATGCCGGGTGTTGGCCCTGTGTGCCTCGG
Source organism: Schistocerca nitens (assembly GCF_023898315.1). Classification (NCBI taxonomy): domain Eukaryota; kingdom Metazoa; phylum Arthropoda; class Insecta; order Orthoptera; family Acrididae; genus Schistocerca; species Schistocerca nitens. The sequence continues at coordinate 668,629,466 of NC_064617.1, read as the reverse complement.
TCGTATGCAGTCCTGATTGTGGCGCTCACCTGCACGGCGCCAAACACGCATACGACCATCATTGGCACCAAGGCAGAAGCGACTCTCATCGCTGAAGACGACACGCCTCATTCGTCCCTGCATTCACGCCTGTCGCGACACCACTGGAGGCGGGCTGCACGATGTTGGGGCGTGAGCGGAAGACGGCCTAACGGTGTGCGGGACCGTAGCCCAGCTTCATGGAGACGGTTGCGAATGGTCCTCGCCGATACCCCAGGAGCAACAGTGTCCCTAATTTGCTGGGAAGTGGCGGTGCGGTCCCCTACGGCACTGCGTAGGATCCTACGGTCTTGGCGTGCATCCGTGCGTCGCTGCGGTCCGGTCCCAGGTCGACGGGCACGTGCACCTTCCGCCGACTACTGGCGACAGCATCGATGTACTGTGGAGACCTCACGCCCCACGTGTTGAGCAATACGGTGGTACGTCCACCCGGCCTCCCGCTTGCCCACTATACGCCCTCGCTCAAAGTCCGTCAACCGCACATACGGTTCACGTCCACGCTGTCGCGGCATGCTACCAGTGTTAAAGACGGCGATGGAGCTCCGTATGCCACGGCAAACTGGCTGACACCGACGGTGGCGGTGCACAAATGCTGCGCAGCTAGCGCCATTCGACGGCCAACACCGCGGTTCCTGGTGTGTCCGCTGTGCCGTGCGTGTGATCATTGCTTGTACAGCCCTCTCGCAGTGTCCGTAGTAAGTATGGTGGGTCTGACACACCGGTGTCAATGTGTTCTTTTTTCCATTTCCAGGAGTGTAATTAAGTTCCCATCCCACATCCTCCACTCAACCACATCTCCACGAATGTAATTGTTACCTTATGTGTAACTCCGTGCTAAGTATGACGTCAACAGTGTGGCCTTCAATATTACTGTCCCACACTTACAAATAGCCCTCAACGCCGTACATCATGGAACAATGCACATCACAAATATCGGAATAATTATGTCATCATTTTATTTCACGTTTTAAAACTTTCATTTGGATTTGTGCAGCATCACTCACTTACAATGACAGTGGCCGTCCAAGGCAAATGTCTTTGACCCGTTGCCGGGTAAAAGCAGGACGCCTTACCGCAAGGTGGCAGGGCGGTGGCGCACAGCAGAAGCACATGGATGTGTGCAGCATAGACGGCGGAAGCGTGTATAGTTCAAGATCCTATTATATGCTTTGGGGTGTGTGCTGTTGGCACCAAGAACTGGTCGGAATTCAAATTTTCAGCTATTGAAGTATCAGAAAAACGCAAACTTGGCTTGGGGTTCTGTCTCACATCAGGACCGCAGATTTAACTGTGAGCTCCCATTTTCAACTACGGATAGCAATTTTGAATCTGATAAACAAGTGTTGTGGCCCAAAGCATCCTTGCTATCTTTTAGTTTTTGAATGATTTTCCTGTGGATGGCCTGATATACTGTCGGGCGTGTATGTGCTCGTTTGCTTATATGCTATGCTATATCTGGTCATTTTGTGCACGTTTCGTAACTTGTGGCAAGTCATGGTTGGCAGTTTTGTCCTTCTTTTGTCATATGACTGCGTGGTGTGGGTTGTTAGTATGTGTAAAAGCTCTTTGTTTTTATATTTTCTATGGCGCTACATATAGGAGAAATAGCTCTAAAACTTGTTGGAATAGAATTAATGCTGTTTGTGTATTCCAGGGGAGCTAAGTTTCAAACTTATTGTATTGAATTCCGGACGGTACCTTGAAATGGTGTTTTATAGTCCCGAGAAAACGAACATCCAGAGGCTCAATTTGTCGTGTGATTCCAGGTGATACGTACTACAATGTCACACACTTTTCAGGAAGGACGGTTTGCTGTTAAGGAGTACGATTTTTATACGCAGACCCGCAATCAAGCAAATGAAAGTTATTTTGACAAGCTAATGGCCAAAAGCAGAGCTCATACCATAGTTCTCTTACGCCCATTTTCTCACTTTTGTTTGCTGTGACGTAGATGTTCCCTACGCCCCTAGCAGCATCACGCACACGAGAAACAATCGTAAGGACAGAGCACGTCCAACTTCTCACAGCACAATAAATAACTTTACAGTCAATTTACCATGCAGTTTAACAGTCGGCATAATTTTATACCAATGCGCTAAGTCAGTGATGCCAGTTGATCTTGATACAACTCTCTTGATACCTCCAATTTCCATAATCCATTCACATGCATTTCGTCTTCAAATACCGATTGGTTATATCTGAACACAGATTTCTTAAAGAACGATAGGACAATTATGTTTATCTGATCTACAAATTTTCGGGTCTATTCTGCAGTTTGCTGTGCGTCATCAAGTGAACGCTTTATGTGAAATTTCGTTACCTTACGTCTTCCATTTCTGTGCCTCTGTTTGAAATTATGCACCATCCACTGATTCTCTTGAAATCTCTGTAATCTACGCCGCGCGCAATCTGATGTGTATAACGCGATAGGTCACTACCAGGCACATCCTGCAAATTGTATCAAGCATTCTTGAAACGCACAAACATCAATTTTCATAATATGTGCACCTTGTCCTTCCTGATGCCCTACACGATCATATTGCCGCTGGCCTATACGAAATCTGTTCATAATTCTTTTTTTACTAATCTGCGGATGATCTTCCATGTAGGTAATTACGTTTGGTACCCCCTCATTGGACCACGGTTATCCTTTACTAAGTTCTACTTGAGACGGGATTTATGACTCCCTGCCCGACGTGGATTATGAGCTGCATGGCTTGACACCTGTTTCAGAATCACTTTCGCTTGTTAAGCACGTACCGTCATGATTATATTCCTTATGTGCATTGTCCCAACAGTTGAGCGTACGTGACACATTCCACTGACTCATCGTGCAGAGACACGAATTTTTCATCTGCCATTTATTCTTCCTTGGATCCCTCCGTGACGAAATACCAACTTCGGCAACGGTTTTGTAGATATAATCCAATATTTGCTTTATTTATAGTTGTCATTGCTCCACTTTATATCAACACCACTAGCACTGCAGCAGTGTTGTGAGTTATTAGTCGACTTAGCAGTTTAACTACACACCGTAGCCTCATGCTTACCCACCATTGGATACCTCCAGTCCCACCCCGTTTTTCTATTAGCTGCCAATGTTGTTGGTGCATAGTACACAATATGTGGGGCGTCGAATGCCGTAAACCCCACTGGCCTCTTGCAACCTTGCACTCAAGTGATTCCTACTGAGTAAAGCAGACACCTTGCAAGCTTTGTTTCCAATGAGCGTAATTTTCAGGGTGTGAAGCTACGTCAGACAGTTTGCCTTTATGTACTGCCACCCTTGCGGTAGAGCGGTTAACACTTAATAAAATCGAGAAAAGTCGGCGTTTACTTCGCATTTCCGTTTATAGCTTAAACTGCTTTTTTCAGGTTGGAAAGTCATCTACGTATGCAAATTTCCATCAGGATCATATACGTTTCTTTGAGAAAAGAACGGAAATGATATGTTAATTTACATTGGAGGAGAAACTCTGTTTCGGAGAAGCAGAGGCACAGAAGTTTTTGCTGTAAAGATAGATTGCAACTTTCCATCACACTGTAACGCAATCGGATTCCTGGCCGGCTCCCTTTCCATTAGCGTACGAAGCGCGCCTAATGGAGCGGACAGCAGCATCAATCGACCAGATCTTTTATCTGTCCTGCCCATTGTCTGAAGGCATGTCCTCGTGAACAGTTATCAGGCCTCGAGATGGAGAAATGTGGTAAGTTCGAGCGAAGTAGTTTAGTTCGATAGGGAAACAAAAAAACGGTTCATCCACTGTTAAAATTAGTTTTCCAAGCGTCTTCGATTACGTATCTGTTGGAAACTGACGAAGTTAAGCACAGAAGACTTTAAGAATATGAATAAAAAAACTGATTCTTTATTCTTTGTAAATTCAGAATTTCAACTCAATCACTAAATATTGCTGCTTATATTAGTATTAGAAGTGGTGGTAGTGGTAGTCGTCATAGTTGTTGCTGTTGGTGCTTTTATTTTTCTCTCTACTGGGACCTTACAAAGACCACGGGATAATTTCATTTCTTCGTGTTGTGTTGTTTCCACCTACTTCTTTCCCAGCATTATTTCACACTTCAGCGTGTTCTATTCCATTTCTCACTCTACTATCCAATAGTATTGTTCCCCTCCGTGGGTTGAAATCAGTCACATAGTAACAGTATTTTATCCAAAACTGTTCCTTCCCCTTCTGTCAAAGTGTTTATTAGCGTCACATCTTTGACAGGCTATTGGTGAGATGTTAACAGATATTAGTAGCTTTGTTCGTCTGATCAGTTGTCATCCATTTCGTACATATAACGAAAGAATATAATTTGCTTCCGCCTGTTTCTGTTACCCTTTTCTTTCTTGTGATATTTTTAAATATCATTTTTGAATTTCTCGGAGCCTGTCTGTTACATTTGTGATGCATTTTCATTTCAGTTCGTTAATTATTCGGAAAACGATATTTAAATACTGAAAACTAACGTATATATAGACAGAATGGTTATGTAACTCCATGTTGTACTCCATCTTACATATGCATTCTTTTATAGCTGCATTAGTTAAACATTTCTCGCACTACTTTGGATTTTGTTACTTTTAATTGTTAATAATATATGTGTCCAAAACGTTTAGATAATTTATATACCTGATAAAGAATTAATTTTTCCAAAGTTTCTGTACCCTCTTTACCCGTGTACTTCCTCCTGAAACTGATTTGAATCACAATATTAATCAGAGATTCAGTATATAAAGCAAACTGAAAATGCTAGGTGTCGTAACAACTTTGTTGTTTCTCCACAGCACGATTAGTGAGGTTTCTACTTTCTGAAATTTTTTATTCCGCGTTCTTAAAATCTTCTCTAGACTACAACAGAAGAGATTTGGAGGTAACGAATTTCATTGTCTTACTACTGTAATTTGTCGGCATGCAGCCATTTTCGCCAACGCACCGCGAGCGGCTGAGGAGGAGGAGGAGGAGGAGGGAGCCGGACCCTTGGGGCCAGCCACAAGAAGAGGGACATTGTAAGCACACAGCGGGAAGCCGGGCTGACGTCCTCGCCTCGCTCAAGGAGGGCACGATGCGAAGTAGCTGTCTCACAACGAGAAGCGGGTCGAGAGCTGATGGACACCTGCAGCCATTAGTACCGAACGCCAAGAATGTACGTGCGAAAGCATCTGAGTTATTCTGGCCTGTCGGCACTCACTTTACCTGCCTTAAGCAGGGATGTGCCGACAATTCCAGCACCCCACTGGCACAGGGAGCAGCGTGAAAGAAGTTTAGGGAATTGCCTCAGGGAGGCATGCAAAACAAGCCAGCATTCATAAGAAGATGTGTTATCTCGACAGTAGGGATATTCTTTGAAAGTGACGGATGCCAGAAGATTTTGAGACGGAGACCATGAGTCTGTCCAGGGCTCACGCAGCGAGAGCAGTTATAAAGAAGTGTTGTGTAGCTGCTCTCCCCAAAGCCTCGGAATGCACAAAAACAGCTTAAGAATGTGAAATCGTGAGAAAGATGCCAGTTCACGAGGCACACGCCGTTCCACGCCAGATGGATAATTTCCACCCTGCATGGAGAGGCGTGGCGATAAAACGGCGATCTATCATTGGCCTACATTGGAAATGTAGGCCAATGTGACTGGATAAGAAATCTATTGTCAGAACGAGTGTTGTAATACGTCCGGTCTCGGCCACCTTCGCCAACTCGCCGCGAGCGGCTGAAGAGGATGGAGGAGTCTTGTAGACTGCTGAAGCGAGTGGACATGGGCACTCATCCACCCACCGCCAACATCCGCCTTCCCATGCCGTGGTAGCACATCTTCGGCCACACAACCGACGACGGGCAGACAACGCTGAGATCGTACCTGGGCCCCGCCGCACAAACGAGATTGCGAATGGGGGCAGCCAACCCGCGCAGCACAGCTCCGACGCAACACGCAACACCGACGCAGCGTCCGCCGCCGACAGCAGTATACGACGAACGATAACGAAGAATGGTGAGCCGATTCGTTCCCTACTCCTTTCCCTTAATAACTGAGTCGTGTCCACGCCCAGTCAAATCGGCCCTGAGATCTGCAATTTTGCTTTGTTTTGTCTAAATAGCACCAAAAAAAATACATTTATTTCATGTTTTGATCATATAAGCAATCTTTCACATTCATAAATGAACCCCCTAATTTTGTACTCCTTGTGTTTTATTTCATTTAATCATTGGTATCAATTAATTGTTGGCTCCTAACGTGGAGCAATTTCATCAGTCATCTGCTCGTCATTTCATGTTTGACTGCAGAGAGAAAAATTTCTAGAGTTCACAACATTTTTGGCGCCCAACGTGGGGCGACCTCATTGATAATGTTCAGCGTATCTGATGCCACAAAATAATTTATCGAGTTCGCTATACTACTGTATTTAATTTGAACTGGTGAGGTTGTTAGATAATCACATATTGTGTATACTAGTGTCCAGTAAACCACAAGTTTGTTTAAATTCATTCATGCAAGGTTTCTCTGACAAGCCTTCTGCAATGAATAACTGCCTTTAGGGATCAGTACTCATGCTAAATCCGAAATATTAAAGAAAACAGTTTGTTTTTCATATTAAAACGACAAGATGTGTTTGCATATATTGTGATAAATCGTTCCCTTTATGTATATTCAGAACCGTTATTTTTCAGTAGTACAGAGAGTTAATAATTTAAAATTAAATTTAATAATTTATTGGTTCATTGACTGATGGCTTATTGCCATATAATTGGTTAACAAAATTATTTAAATGTTCATTACCGTGGTTTCAGAAGCCCAAACTATGATGACCTTTACTAGTGAATTCCAAACATATAATTCAGTATGAATTTTCCTATTATTCGTTTCGCTTCATTGGAAGTGTGTTTAAGCGCATATAATATATATGTTTCTCTCATTGCTTCATGATAAGAAGTACTGCACATGTTTATTATCCTATTAATATCTTTTATTGGTTACTAGTAGTTACGTACACATAACAATCTTCGAAAGTGTATTTCTTTTTTAACTATCAGGCATACTATGAGAAATATTGCACAAATATATGTACATCGCTGCCTTGGCCGGGAACGATTCATTTTGTTTTCACGGTGGCGATCTTGTGATCGTGCCTTTTCGGTGGTTATTCGAACGTTTTCGTACCGCTTTGCAACTTCTGTCAATTTATGCGGTGCATCAATGCATGGCGCTGCAGTATTCACTACACAGTGAACGGTTTATTTTGTCTTTGCCACTTTTTTGGGCGTTAGCTTAAATGACTTCGAGATACGAAGTAGCTTGCGCCTGAAACCGAAGTGTGAGTAATACAACAAGCTGACCACCGTAATTGTGAAGCTTATTTTGATTATATTAGTCATATGTGATTCTGTTGACTGTTCAAAATAAAGACAGTTTTAAGGCAGTAAGATCCTTCTACTGCCAAAGATTCAATTAAAAATCTTAAACCGAAACCTGTATGCAAGTATGATGAGAAGCTATCTTATGGTTGCGTGATTCAAAGGCAGGTTCGGAAAATAAACCCTGTGTCTCAAATACGCCAATTAATCGGCCTCGAGAATAATGAATGGTGAATTAAATGGTTAGTAAATGAAACAAGTAATTCGGTATATTCCGTTAAAGAAAACAAGCAATGATAATATCATTCTAGTAAAACCTAGGCTTATCTGCTAAAAGGGTTTGGGTAAGCTCTAGTAATCACGTAAATGCAACAAAAATTCAAATGGTTCAAATGGCTCTGAGCACTATGGGACTCAACTGCTGTGGTCATAAGTCCCCTAGAACTTAGAACTACTTAAACCTAACTAACCTAAGGACAACACACAACACCCAGCCATCACGAGGCAGAGAAAATCCCTGACCCCGCCGGGAATCGAACCCGGGAACCCGGGCGTGGGAAGCGAGTAAATGCAACAACTTCAACCGCAAAGCTGTACTGTGAATTTGGTGATGTTATTAGGAAAGACAGCTATACTAAAGAAGGGGATACGCTGAACCTGTGGTCGGAGTTGAAAGCAAGATGGTCACTGGATCTGAATGGAAGTCTTAAATGTGAAGCTGGAAGTTATGCAGTTCCATAAAATGGGTTCAGCGTCCCTACGCAGTATCTCGTGATTACTACTCGATCTCCACATAGTAACTGTTGGTACTTGCAGAAGTGGCAGCAAAATCAGTCACTGGCGCCGCTTCAGTGGCTCTTGCCAACACCTAGGTGCGTATCAGGCCTAAATCTCTCTAAGTCCCTCGATACAACTGCTCTGGCAGCGGGCCCTGGCAGTCAAGGCTCTCAGAGACGAAGGGGTGATGACTCTTTATGAAAAAGAAGGAAGAAGGAGTAGCGTTGTAATGAGTAGTCGTTATCAATAAAACTCGTATTTCCACGTTTTTGCTCTTTATTCGGATTGGCTGGGCTACAGATCTTCCGATAGCCGACCAGCAAAAATGTTCCTTAAGAAACGCTGCTCCTTGATCTCGACTATTATTTAGGCAATTAAACAGTAACGGGCATCCTACCATTTCACAATGAAAAAAAGATTTCTCACTCTCTTTCCACTTTTTTGGCCAGTGAGGTGGGTCCTCGTCGGCATGATTGAGTTCCTCTGTCTGATTTCTAGTTTATTCATGTCAGCTAATCCTGGTGGTTCTCGTGTCGCATACACATGTAGTTTTTGTGACCTCAACATCTAGTTTCACCCCACACCTTCCAAGAATACAGAAACTGTTGGTTAGCAGTCCATCTGAGATAGTAGGCATAGCGTCCGGCGTTTTCCAAAGAAATTAAAGTTTTTTCACGTTTTGTGCACAGTAGTGCCTTCTTTGACTTCAATAAAAACGTCGGTCCTTCCATTACACCAATACGTTGTAAAGGCGCTCGCAGCTGGTGGCCTTAGATCACAGAAGAACATACCAGTGTTTGTCTGTGATGCTTCAGGTGCCCAACAGTGGCACTACAAGAGACCATCTGCTGGTCAATGAGCCACTGACCTGCAAGCTCCCGGTGCTCTCTTCCGAGAACAGAACCAATGGAGGTGGCCAACGTCGCTCTTCAGTTTTGTCACATCGTCCCAATCTGCTTTCATTATTGTCTTATTTATATCAGGCATGCAAATTCGAATGAAAGAGTGAATATATGAGTTAGCTACAAACAATCATTTATATTGATATTCAGTAAGTTTTTCGACTTCAAGTAGATATTCTGATGGAATGGGTCTTTGGTCTACGATTTTACATGCGTTGTGGGTCTGTTTTAGAAAAACACTCATGCAACGAGAGATACTTACAACTTGGCTTTATAGTAAAGTTCCGTACAGAAACCAATGAGGACCCAATTCCACAATGTGTTTTTTGCGTAGAAACGCTATTACATCAAAGCGTGAATCCTTCTCCATCACGAAAGTTCTAAGCATTCTACTTTTGTTTAAGTGAGCCTTCATTTGTGAAAAAGAATCCAAACGCATGGCAAACTTAATTAACACTGATACTAATTTCAAAACAGCACCGAAACTGGCTAGGTTTAGAATTTCAGAGGAAGGACAAACTCACACGATAGTTGAAGCTCTCTTATTGCCCATGGCTACAGGCATTGCCCAAAAACTTTTAAAGGCAAAAGTGGCCACTATCGAGTAATATAATAAAGGGGAGAATTGAAGATGCAGCTTCCAACACAGAAGAAAATCCCTCTTCAAATAGATGGGAGTACAGTTGGCACTAGTATGATGTAGTTTCATCATGAAGATGAAACAGAAGAGTGTAGGTATTCTTGGCAAATATGTGCTGGTACTAGTACAGACAGAGCCAAGGCAATGTGTGTTCATGTAACAGTGCTGGCAGCAAAAATCAAATATTTGAACTGAGGTCCGTATTTTGTAAATTCCTCAGTGACAAAAAGGAAGTCACGAACTTTTTCGCTGATGATCGGTGGTTATCAAGCTTTGCCTATTTATCTGATTCCTTACGACACGCTTCACATTTTCAACACGGGCCTACAAAGACGACGCACATCAGCTTGCTTACAGGTAACAAACTACCTTCTTTCAAAACATGGTTGACACTTATTAACTCATATGTACTGAACACTAATTATTTCGCATTTATTAATGATCTTCGGCCTGACATGGCTGCTTGTCCTGTTCCAGAGGTTGCCCCTCAGTCTGCAAGATCCGGGCGGTCGCAGAGGGTGGGCTTACTGGTAGTTGGGAGCTCCAACGTCAGGCGCGTAATGGGGCCCCTTAGGGAAATGGCAGCAAGAGAGGGGAAGAAAACCAATGTGCACTCCGTGTGCATACCGGGGGGAGTCATTCCAGATGTGGAAAGGGTCCTTCCGGATGCCATGAAGGGTACAGGGTGCACCCATCTGCAGGTGGTCGCTCATGTCGGCACCAATGATGTGTGTCGCTATGGATCGGAGGAAATCCTCTCTGGCTTCCGGCGGCTATCTGATTTGGTGAAGACTGCCAGTCTCGCTAGCGGGATGAAAGCAGAGCTCACCATCTGCAGCATCGTCGACAGGACTGACTGCGGACCTTTGGTACAGAGCCGAGTGGAGTGTCTGAATCATAGGCTGAGACGGTTCTGCGACCATGTGGGCTGCAGATTCATCGACTTGCGCCATAGGGTGGTGGGGTTTCGGGTTCCGCTGGATAGGTCAGGAGTCCACTACACGCAGCAAGCGGCTACACGGGTAGCAGGGGTTGTGTGGCGTGGACTGGGCGGTTTTTTAGGTTAGATGGCCTCGGGCAAGTACAGAAAGGGCAACAGCCTCAAAGGGTGCGGAGCAAAGTCAGGACATGCGGGGACCAAGCAGCAATCGGTATTGTAATTGTAAACTGTCGAAGCTGCGTTGGTAAAGTACCGGAACTTCAAGCGCTGATAGAAAGCACCGAAGCTGAAATCGTTATAGGTACAGAGAGCTGGCTTAAGCCAGAGATAAATTCTGCCGAAATTTTTACAAAGATACAGACGGTGTTTAGGAAGGGTAGATTGCATGCAACCGGTGGTGGAGTGTTCGTCGCTGTTAGTAGTAGTTTATCCTGTAGTGAAGTAGAAGTGGAGAGTTCCTGTGAATTATTATGGGTGGAGGTTACACTCAACAACCGAGCTGGGTTAATAATTGGCTAATTTTACCGACCTCCCGACTCAGCAGCGTTAGTGGCAGAACAACTGAGAGAAAACTTGGAATACATTTCACATAAATTTCCTCAGCATGTTATAGTCTTAGGTGGAGATTTCAATTTACCAGATATAGACTGGGACACTCAGATGTTTAGGTCGGGTGGTAGGGACAGAGCATCGAGTGACATTATACTGAGTGCACAATCCGAAAATTACCTCGAGCAATTAAACAGAGAACCGACTCGTGGAGATAACATCTTGGACCTACTGATAACAAATAGACCCGAACTTTTCGACTCCGTAAGTGCAGAACAGGGAATCAGTGATCATAAGGCCGTTGTAGCATCCCTGAATATGGAAGTTAATAGGAATATAAAAAAAGGGAGGAAGGTTTATCTGTTTAGCAAGAGTAATAGAAGGCAGATTTCAGACTACCTAACAGATCAAAACGAAAATTACTGTTCCGACACTGACAATGTTGAGTGTTCATGGAAAAAGTTCAAGGCAATCGTAAAATGCGTTTTAGACAGGTACGTGCCGAGTAAAACTGTGAGGGACGGGAAAAACCCACCGCGGTACAACAACAAAGTTAGGAAACTACTGCGAAAGCAAAGAGAGCTTCACTCCAAGTTTAAACGCAGCCAAAACCTCTCAGACAAACAGAAGCTAAGCGATGTCAAAGTTAGCGTAAGGAGGGCTATGCGAGAAGCGTTCAGTGAATTCGAAAGTAAAATTCTATGTACAGACTTGACAGAAAATCCTAGGAAGTTCTGGTCTCACGTTAAATCAGTAAGTGGCTCGAAACAGCATATCCAGACACTCCGGGATGATGATGGCATTGAAACAGAGGACGACACGCGTAAAGCTGAAATACTAAACACCTTTTTCCAAAGCTGTTTCACAGAGGAAGACCGCACTGCAGTTCCTTCTCTAAATCCTCGCACAAACGAAAAAATGGCTGACATTGAAATAAGTGTCCAAGGAATAGAAAAGCAACTGAAATCACTCAACAGAGGAAAGTCCACTGGACCTGACGGGATACCAATTCGATTCTACACAGAGTACGCGAAAGAACTTGCCCCCCTTCTAACAGCCGTGTACCGCAAGTTATTTGGTAACCGTGATAGCGTTACGGAGATGTTTAGCAAACTCAAGTGGCAGACTCTGGAAGAGAGGCGCTCTGCATCGCGGTGTAGCTTGCTCGCCAGGTTTCGAGAGGGTGCGTTTCTGGATGAGGTATCGAGTATATTGCTTCCCCCTACTTATACCTCCCGAGGAGATCACGAATGTAAAATTAGAGAGATTAGAGCGCGCACGGAGGCTTTCAGACAGTCGTTCTTCCCGCGAACCATACGCGACTGGAACAGGCAAGGGAGGTAATGACAGTGGCACGTAAAGTGCCCTCCGCCACACACCGTTGGGTGGCTTGCGGAGTATGAATGTAGATGTAGATGTAGAATCTTACATCATCTTTATAAGGCAGTGAACTAGCTTTATAGACGATTTAATTCGAGACATGAATCCTCGTTTCGAAGTCCTTAAAAAATTTTGAAAACGACTTTCCCGAAGATTGCACAAAATGTGACTGGATAAGAAATCTATTTTCGGAAAAAGTGTTTCAATACGTCCGACCGCAGCCACCTTCTCCAACTCGCTGCGAGCAACTGAGGAGGAGGGGAATCGTGGAGACACTGTGGAAGCGAGAGGACATGCGCGCTCATCCACTCATCGCCAACATCCGCCTTCCGTCACCGTGGTAGCACAGCTTCGGCCACGCGACTGACAGCTGTCAGTCAACTCGGAGATCGTACCTGGGCCCCGCCGCAAAGCCACGGTTGCTGATGAGATCGGCCGACTCGCACGCACGACCCCGAGGCGACGCGCCGAACCTACGCAGCGCCTGCCGCCGACAGCAGCACACGATAACGATAACGGAGAATGGTGAGACGATTCGTTTCCTCCTCCTTCCCCTTAATAATTGAATCGGGTCCGTTCCCAGTCAAATCGGCGCTGAGATTTATAATTTTGCTTTCGTTTGTCTAAACAGCAAGAAAATAAATCCATTCCTTTGACGTTCTGATCATATAAACAACCTTTTATATTCATACACGAACCACTTAATTATGTACCTTTGTGTCTGATTCCATTTAATTATTATATCAATTAACTATTGGCTCCTAACGTGGGGCAATCGCATCAGTCATCTACACGTCAATTAATGTCCGAGAGCAGGGAGAAGAAATTCACAGTCCACTATATTTTGGCGACCAGTGTGAGGCCACCTGATGTCACAAAATAATCTGATGTCACAAAAGAATTTCTCGAAATCACTACAGTATATGAAGAAGTAATCACGGAAGACACTTTCACCAACATGACTAACGACAGTATAGTGAAAAATGTTTCAAATTTCGTTCTTTAATTTTTTTTCAGATGTGAACGAAACTGAGTACCCTCTTTTCAAACAAGCAGTCCGATTTCTGGTGCCGTTTGTTACTACGCATACGTGTGAAAATGTTTTTTCTGAGTCGTTGTTCATTAAAAATAAATACAAAAACGGACTTAGTGTAGAATAAGCCTTGAGAGATAAGCTGAGCCCAATCGAACCTGAATATGAAATTCTAAGTAAAGATAAGCTACAGCACAATTCCAGCTGAAACATGTAGCGTCTCTTGGAACACTTAATGAAAACGTCGAGCTACGGCGTCGAAATATCGTGCTGGGAGACGCTGACGACCGACACAACACACGATCTCAACGAGATGACACATAGTAGTAGGCAAAAATCTCCATGATTGTCAAGTGGTACACAGTGATAATAAATCTGGTTATTCGTAGTGTGGAGATTAACGTCAGTAGTGTGACGGAAAAGAAGAAGCAAATTAAATAATATTACAAAGGTCTACGGGTTTGTTGATCCTAAATGCAGATACCCTGTTTCTGAATAAACATCGTTTGCCTTATGTTGAGTTCGACTGGTTTGCCTTATGCCTCAGGTCTGTTGTTAACTATTTTAATGAACGTCGTTTTCGTAGTTTGCGGTCGTTTTTTTTTAAAAAAAAACAGACAAAAATTTGCTTGACACCTTCTTAAGAGACACTCCCCACTCCTTCCAGCCACACTATGTAAACGTGGACCAGATGTGGTTTAAACTCAAAGAAATAGTATCGGTAACAATTGAGAGATATTCACCAAATTAATTAATAAAACATGGTACCGATCCGCTATGGTGCAGAACGCTGGTCACAACACTGTGGAAAAACCAACGAAAAAGCATGCTAAATTTAAAAGAATGCAAACATTAGAGAAGTTTTACAGAAGTTCGAAATGCAGCACGAGCTTCTATGCGAGATGCTTTGGATGGATTGTACAAAGAAGTTCTGTCACGAAACCTAGTAGGAAACCCAAAGATATTCCTGTCAAATGTAAAGTACACCAGTGGCACAACACCGTCAATACCTTGACTGCTTAATAACAGTACTGATATTACTGATGACAGTGCCCCTAAAGCAGACTTACAAGTTTTCTAGAATTCCTTCACCAAAGAGGATGAAATAATTATTTCAGAGTTCGAATGAGGAATAATTGCCAACAGGAGGAACTTAGATATCAACAGTGTAGCGAAGCAGCTTAGATGTACATAAATTATAAAAACCAATGTACATATATATGTATGTGATGTGTAAATTGAAGGCGGAGAGGGGAGAAAGGAAAGGAATGGGAAGGAATGCATGATGTCAGCTGCTTTGGGACTTTATGAAATGTCAGCGCCACCGAGTGAAAATGTGGGCTGGATTGGCATTTGAATCCGGGATCTCCTACTGCCTTTTTTTATTATACATGATTGACAATTCATACAGTAGAAAGCTTTTTAAATACACGTGTTAAAACTATTAAATATAAAACTGAATGAAAAGTCCTGTTGTTCGCTATATTAAAAACCAAAGAGGGAAAATAAAGATAATTATTTACAATATATTGTACTTCACAAAGGTAGAAATGGTAGAGGTGAAACAATCGGCGCCATAAATCCGTCTATTGGATGAGCCCGAGGGCAGGAGGGCAGGGTCGTAATTGAGTCTTGAGCATGGTTCTCCCAGACCTCTCCACAGTGGGATGAATAGGAGGGAGTGCATTTCATAGTTAAGGTGGAGCGGAAGATATTTCCTTTTATTTATTTAATCCCAATGCATCTTATGTGGGAGGAGACGGTAAAGTGTCATGATGCTGCCTTATGAGGGGTGCCTTGTGTAACGAAAGACACACTCGCCTTTGTGATGTCTCCAGAAGGCGGGAACGAAATAAACAGATGCAGGAAGGAGAGTGGAAGGAGAAGTCAAAGGGGGAGTGGGGATGAGGCCCATTACACCCTAACTGAGGGGGAGGGGACATCCATACACCACGCAATTAGTTGCCAAACACGGTCCAGTAATTCTGTCTTCCTTCCAAGTTGATGTGGGAATACTGGAACAGACATCACAATTCGAGGCCTTATCTTTGTATTTGTCTTAGAAGTAGTTGTACGTTCAACCTTTTATGGCGTCGATTTAGGCAACTGGATAATGTATGTCCTCAGGTCACATGTATATCTTATGTTCAGCCATGGTCGGGGGCATGCGGAGAAAGCAGGTGATCATCTTGAGGCATAGCTCCCACAC
This sequence comes from Schistocerca nitens, assembly GCF_023898315.1. NCBI lineage: Eukaryota > Metazoa > Arthropoda > Insecta > Orthoptera > Acrididae > Schistocerca > Schistocerca nitens. Next base: position 668,613,654 of record NC_064617.1, on the reverse strand, counting down.
ATCAAGAGTTGAGGGGCGTGTGAAGCGGAGGATGTCCTCTTCGAGGTGTTCGCTGGTAGCACACAATGGGGAGTCAGCTAATCCAGTTGCATGTAACTTCTGTCGAGTCGCAATTTTGCCATTGGTAACCAAGCACCATGTTGCTCTGACGTATGTGGGGAGGTAAATTTGTTGGATATGGTACCATACATATGATCAACGGATCACAGAGCCCTTCTTTTCGAACATGTTACGTGGCACTCGACGAGCAGGGTGAGACAGTCCATGGCAGTAGGAGGACGAGTGGTCTTGAGTGCATGATGCTCGTAACTGCAGGCCATAATAAAAGTAGCAATATGTGACAATGAGGTATGAATGCGACCAACCCAGATTGGTAGAAGGATGAGTGCCGGGATGAAGACATCCTCCAAACTGTGTGTAATGAAAGCTCCCAGTCCAGTCCATTGTTTCCGCACTGTTCGCATATACAGAGAATCACACTCTCACTAAGGGGGAGTGTAAGCGATTCACACCGGACCTTGAAGCTTGTTCCAGCCGTCAGACGGTAGCTTGCAAACGAAGTCCAGTAAAGTGCGGTAAGGGTAAGACCTCTGTAATATGCATCCCTTTCGAAGTAACATGGCGACTGAGATAAACCACCCGCTTAAGAGAGGCGAGACGGTGGAGTACATTGTTGTATAAATCAACGCGAACACTCAGCAACGAGCACCCAAAATTAGTGATCGTCATAGGGAAAGCACTTCAATAACTTTCTTATATCTTGACCACACTTTATTACTTCCAACATCAAGACGTCAGTAAAGTTATTATAAAAGTGCATCCAAATGGGCGCTTCGTGTCAAAGCATTTTCATGCAAACTGCAGCTCATCAGGGATATATTGTCGATGAAAGCAATGCCCTGGTACTTGATGGTCTGCACGCGTGGAAGAGCGCTAGTTCGGCATCGGGGAGGTCTCGTCCTATTGGCAGCGCTGCAGGTTTATCCACACTCATCGAGCTGCCTTCCTCGGCACTCTATGTGATGATCGATTTATTGGTGTATTTCCACTTCTAGGTGAACCAAGAGGAGCCGGTGTGCTCGACAACGGAGGGTGTGCTGTTGTAGCAGAAGTGTAAATTATAGATTCCTAATGCGGGCTTCTAGCGCAAAGGCGTGTAGCAGGGTCGATAGCGAACAACTTGGTCGAATAGATTTCTGTAGCGGAACTCGACTCAGTAAGCGACTGTTGCCTTGTACGTAGCAGCTAATGCTGTAGTAAGTGCCAATAATGACGTTGAGGAAGGGGGTGAGAGGTCTGTCTCAGCCATTATGGAGAATACGAAACCGTGATGTACTTATTCATAGGCGCTTTCAAGACGATTATGACCATAGCTGCCTGCAGATGGCAGATCACAACGGGTACTATCAGAACGGACATTTGCCGGATGCTGTCTGCATAGCCAACTATCCACCTGGGATTGTCTGTTCCAGTGATTATTCTGGGAAGAAGGAGACGCAGGCGTGCTGCCAAAATGTGGGCAAAAATTTTGTAGCCTGCCTTAAGGAGGGTAAGTGAGTGATAGTTGGTGATCGCTGCACCACGGCGTGGCTTATATAGAGGAATGTTGATGCCTGCGACAAAGTTGGGAGGGATAACATGACCTGCTGTGAAAAGTTCAAGAGACATCTGGGGTCCATTCCCTTCTGGAGGACAGATACAACAGTATAGGCAGACCATCTATAGTGGAAGATTTGTTGGTGGCACCCTTGTCGATGGCAGCCTCCACTTCATCCCTAGTGAAGAGTTCCATCAATTGGGTATCCTCTCCATGGGGGATGAAGATAATGTAAGAAAAGACCTGACCAGTTGCTGCCGCGGCGCCATAGATATTTCGCCAGTGTTTGGCAAAGGCGGTGACTGTTTCAGATTGTTGGGTAGGAGTCTGTGCCTTTAGTGTGACGAGTTTCGTTATGAGCTGTCGTCAACGTCGTCGTCGGTCGTCGGTTGCGATCTGATCTATGGTGGATACGCATGGACCAGTATTCCTGCTGACACGTTCTCATGAGGATTTCCTGTAGACTACGCTGGGCCATTTTTATTATGTTCGCCTTAACATGCAGCCACACCCTCCAGATGGTCAGGTAGACCCTTGGTTGACTAAGTCTCGGAGGATGGCATAAGAGTAATTGGTTGTGTGTCGACACTGTCGCCATGTCCTTCCGGTATCGTATGATTTGCCATAAGGAGGGCTTCGCACACTCTACCCACCATTCCAAAGTCATTCTGTAAGTAAGCAATCGACGTTCGTAAATCGTCCAGGTCTGTTAGACGTCATTCTAATTCCGCCTCCTGGAGATGTGTTATGTTCTTTTATTTCTCATAGCGCCTCACAAAGCCAGAACGGTTGCAATTTGATTAGAATCATGCAGATGTATGAACTGTGGTGTGAGAAAGCCAAGTCTCAGTCCCGCATCTTGGACATCAGATGCTAGCTCAGAGGAGACGTAAATTTTATACAGTTATTTTTCTGAATGGCTTGTTTGTTACCAGGAGCCAAGGGCATTGCCTTACTTCTCGTCCAATGGTTCCATAAACTGGTGGTCTCAAACGATCATGTGAAGTTCTTGACAAATGTTAAAGTGAGGTGCCTGATCTTTCTGTTGCAAGAAACTGTTGAAGTCGCAGCCGAACATGGAACTAGCTTACGCCCTATGAACAACGGGGCAAAGATCCACAGTAGATTGTGGCTCTCTCCTGTCGGCGGGTAGAACCAGACAAAGCGTAAATGTTGATGATATGCATATCAATAGTGGTGGAGGCCATGCCTTGTGCTGTGAGGAGAACGGTGAGATTCGTAGGCCGGCCGCGGTGGTCTAGCGGTTCTAGGCGCTCAGTCCGGAACCGCGCGACTGCTACGGTCGCAGGTTCGAATCCTGCCTCGGGCATGGATGTGTGTGATGTACTTAGGTTAGTTAGGTTTAAGTAGTTCTAAGCTCTAGGGGACTCATGACCACAGATGTTAAGTCCCATAGTGCTCAGAGCCATTTGAACCATTTTTTTGAGATTCGTAACGAAGATTCCTTCGCGAACATACACAACCACACACCTCCCAACGTTATCACCACGAGCCAGGAGAGGTGTATGGCATGTATCTAGCAACTTGAGGCAGAGCAGCCAGTTGTGATTCCTGTATGAGTGCAATGTCAACTTCAGATGCCTAGACCATGTCTGGCCACAGAGATAATTTCTGGTTCGTATTGATCGTTTGCAGTCCTGTATAACTGGCGGGAAAGTAAGAGGACGTCCTGTATCACTTTATAGTTCATCTCGGGTGAACAAGGAGGTCACTGACCATCCCGTCCAGCCTCCAAGGTTGCAGATTAGGTATGTTTAGGTCATGGTCGTCGGAGGCACCGCCGCCGACCGGAGTCATGGTCAATTTCGATGTCGTCGCTCCATGCAGAAGCGTGGCCTTTCAGCTAATCAACTGTTTACTCTGGCGGTACAGGGAACGTAGCTCATAAATACCATAAGCATCAAATGATATGGACATGGCCTTCGGTTCGTCAAACCTTTCACTTAGTCAGGGTTGGTGGCTGTTCATTCGTGGGAGATGAAGTTACATTGTCGTCCTCGACTTCAGGCGACTCGTAGCCGTCGTCCACAGGAACTTGTAATCTCCGCCCTTCTTCCTTCTTCTATCTATTGTCCAAGTTAAACAATGACCAATCCAAAGAATTAATAAGCACAGTCTTTTATGAAGATTTGAGAGGAGCAAAGATAACAATAAACTTTCAAGTTTACTTAGCTTCTCATGTTGAGATGGCTCAAGTTCTTCTTGTCGAGGGATCTGATTCTTAAAGCTGAAAATCTAGCAACAGGTGTCATGCTTGGTTTGAACTAAATAAATTGGAAGATTCCAGAATGAGGTTTTCACTCTGCAGCGGAGTGTGCGCTGATATGAAACTTCCTGCAGATTAAAACTGTGTGCCCGACCGAGACTCGAACTCGGGACCTTCGCCTTTCGCGGGCAAGTGCTCTACCAACTGAGCTACCGAAGCACGTCTCACGCCCGGTACTCACAGCTTTACTTATGCCAGTACCTCGTCTCCTACCTTCCAAACTTTACAGAAGCTCTCCTGCGAACCTTGCAGAACCAGCACTCCTGAAAGAAAGGATATTGCGGAGACATGGCTTAGCCACAGCCTGGGGGATGTTTCCAAAATGAGATTTTCACTCTGCAGCGGAGTGTGCGCTGATATGAAACTTCCTGGCAGATTAAAACTGTGTGCCCGACCGAGACTCGAACTCGGGACCTTTGCCTTTCGCGGGCAAGTGCTCTACCAACTGAGCTACCGAAGCACGTCTCACGCCCGGTACTCACAGCTTTACTTATGCCAGTACCTCGTCTCCTACCTTCCAAACTTTACAGAAGCTCTCCTGCGAACCTTGCAGAACCAGCACTCCTGAAAGAAAGGATATTGCGGAGACATGGCTTAGCCACAGCCTGGGGGATGTTTCCAGAATGAGATTTTCACTCTGCAGCGGAGTGTGCGCTGATATGAAACTTCCTGGCAGATTAAAACTGTGTGCCCGACCGAGACTCGAACTCGGGACCTTTGCCTTACGCGGGCAAGTGCTCTACCAACTGAGCTACCGAGGCACGTCTCACGCCCGGTACTCACAGCTTTACTTCTGCCAGTACCTCGTCTCCTACCTTCCAAACTTTACAGAAGCTCTCCTGCGAACCTTGCAGAACCAGCACTCCTGAAAGAAAGGATATTGCGGAGACATGGCTTAGCCACAGCCTGGGGGATGTTTCCAGAATGAGATTTTCACTCTGCAGCGGAGTGTGCGCTGATATGAAACTTCCTGGCAGATTAAAACTGTGTGCCCGACCGAGACTCGAACTCGGGACCTTTGCCTTACGCGGGCAAGTGCTCTACCAACTGAGCTACCGAGGCACGTCTCACGCCCGGTACTCACAGCTTTACTTCTGCCAGTACCTCGTCTCCTACCTTCCAAACTTTACAGAAGCTCTCCTGCGAACCTTGCAGAACCAGCACTCCTGAAAGAAAGGATATTGCGGAGACATGGCTTAGCCACAGCCTGGGGGATGTTTCCAGAATGAGATTTTCACTCTGCAGCGGAGTGTGCGCTGATATGAAATTTCCTGGCAGATTAAAACTGTGTGCCCGACCGAGACTCGAACTCGGGACCTTTGCCTTATGCGGGCAAGTGCTCTACCAACTGAGCTACCGAGGCACGTCTCACGCCCGGTACTCACAGCTTTACTTCTGCCAGTACCTCGTCTCCTACCTTCCAAACTTTACAGAAGCTCTCCTGCGAACCTTGCAGGAGAGCTTGTGTAAAGTTTGGAAGGTAGGAGACGAGGTACTGGCAGAAGTAAAGCTGTGAGTACCGGGCGTGAGACGTGCTTCGGTAGCTCAGTTGGTAGAGCACTTGCCCGCGAAAGGCAAAGGTCCCGAGTTCGAGTCTCGGTCGGGCACACAGTTTTAATCTGCCAGGAAGTTTCATATCAGCGCACACTCCGCTGCAGAGTGAAAATCTCATTCTGGAAACATCCCCCAGGCTGTGGCTAAGCCATGTCTCCGCAATATCCTTTCTTTCAGGAGTGCTGGTTCTGCAAGGTTCGCATGAGAGCTTCTGTAAAGTTTGGAAGGTAGGAGACGAGGTACTGGCATAAGTAAAGCTGCGAGTACCGGGCGTGAGACGTGCTTCGGTAGCTCAGTTGGTAGAGCACTTGCCCGCGAAAGGCAAAGGTCCCGAGTTCGAGTCTCGGTCGGGCACACAGTTTTAATCTGCCAGGAAGTTTCATATCAGCGCACACTCCGCTGCAGAGTGAAAATCTCATTCTGGAAACATCCCCCAGGCTGTGGCTAAGCCATGTCTCCGCAATATCCTTTCTTTCAGGAGTGCTGGTTCTGCAAGGTTCGCAGGAGAGCTTCTGTAAAGTTTGGAAGGTAGGAGACGAGGTACTGGCATAAGTAAAGCTGTGAGTACCGGGCGTGAGACGTGCTTCGGTAGCTCAGTTGGTAGAGCACTTGCCCGCGAAAGGCAAAGGTCCCGAGTTCGAGTCTCGGTCGGGCACACAGTTTTAATCTGCCAGGAAGTTTCATATCAGCGCACACTCCGCTGCAGAGTGAAAATCTCATTCTGGAAACATCCCCCAGGCTGTGGCTAAGCCATGTCTCCGCAATATCCTTTCTTTCAGGAGTGCTGGTTCTGCAAGGTTCGCAGGAGAGCTTCTGTAAAGTTTGGAAGGTAGGAGACGAGGTACTGGCATAAGTAAAGCTGTGAGTACCGGGCGTGAGACGTGCTTCGGTAGCTCAGTTGGTAGAGCACTTGCCCGCGAAAGGCAAAGGTCCCGAGTTCGAGTCTCGGTCGGGCACACAGTTTTAATCTGCCAGGAAGTTTCATATCAGCGCACACTCCGCTGCAGAGTGAAAATCTCATTCTGGAAACATCCCCCAGGCTGTGGCTAAGCCATGTCTCCGCAATATCCTTTCTTTCAGGAGTGCTGCTTCTGCAAGGTTAGCAGGAGAGGTTCTGTAAAGTTTGGAAGATGGGAGACGAGGTACTGGTAGAAGTAAAGCTGTGAGTACCGGGCGTGAGACGTGCTTCGGTAGCTCAGTTCGGCGCTAGCAGCCGTGCGAAGCGGAGGTCCGATACTTCCGCCTGTGCGGCGTGTGCGAGTATTTGTTTACTTGTGCACTTAGTCTGCACGCGGGCTAGTAACAACGATCATGGCGAACAAGTACAGGAAAACTACATTGCGATTCAATTTCTGCAAAGACTACGAACGACCAAAGGCTTTAGCAGTGGAACGATTCATTTGAGAGGACGTCAAGATACCGCCAAACGATATTATCGGAATTCACCTATCCATCGTTAGTCCCACGGTGTATGTTAAGATGGTCACTGACGCGGCGTGTGAGAGAATTCTACAGGCGACGAAAGCAGGTCTCCGATTTTGCCATAGTGACGGGAATGTCGGCACGGTAACTGTAGAACATGCTGGTCTGGGTATACGGACAATACGTGGTTTTGAGCTGCCATTTGAGCTCCCGGCTGACGAAGTTATCGAGGCTTTTAAGCCATATGGCACAGTACATGGTCACACAGCAGAACGCTGGACACAATTCGCCACATACCCCGTTCTTAACGGAGTGCGGCAGATCACTATTGATCTTCAGAAGCATGTACTGTCGTATCTGACAATTGGTGGTTGTCGGGCGGTGGTGATTTACGATGGTCAACCACGTACATGTTCTGGATGTGGCCAGGAGGGACACCTCAGGTCGAACTGTATGCATCGGCGGATTACGCAACTGCCTTCAGATGTGCGGGAGCCGTCGCCGGCGATGTCAGTCCTACCGATCACCTATGCCGAAGCCCTCACTGCGTCCGCTGATGACCGAAAGGACACAGCCCCGGTGGAAGATCAAGATGGCACTCTCCGAAACCTTGTCGCAGACGTCGGGATGACAGAGCATGCTGCTCCGTCGAGCATACAATCTACGGCGACAACATCAGATGAGACCGAACTCCCACCAAGCACACCGATAGTACAAGAAGCAGTTCCAGCCACTACGGATGCTGTACCGTCTGAAACGCACTCTGAGACGACGTCATTAGTTTCGACCGAACTCCCGCCAAGTTCAACGATGGGACTCGAAACACTTCCAGTTCCTACGGATGCTTTTCTTTCGGGCAGCCGTGATTCCCTGCAATCTGAGGACACGGACGGAAGATCACGCAAACAGCGTTCCCCGAAAAGGAGGAAACGGCGGCGTCGCACGACATCTCCTCGGGATGACTCCCCTTGCCCCGACGACGATGTGCCTGTGGACCAAGACGACACAACAGCCTCTACGAAACAGGATGAGGCACTGGGAACTGTTCGATCCGACCCACAGCGGTCTGTCACATTGACGGTACCGGTACGTGGTGTTGCTGAAGAGAAATCACAGCCAGTTGGCTCTCCAGACGCAGATGCTGTGGCTATGGACACGAATATATCACAGCCTGAAAAGATGTGGTATGAGGATATTGAGGAGGCGCCGGACGTCATACAGAGGCAGCCGGCACTCACGAAGACGGACTAATAATTGCTGAAGGTGAAGGGAGAGGGGCGAGAGAACGTCTTCTCACTCAACCCCCGGCGCCGGTGCAGGGAGATGTTACTGCGCCTCGACAGAGTGGGATTCAACGCCATGCGAACCGTATTGCGACATTAAATATCAATGATGTGCGTTCACCGGCCAATGTACACCTATTGAAGGAAACGGTTTGGGCATCTGATGTGGATATTGCTTTGCTGCAGGAAGTCCACATAGCTGCACTCCCATACATCGCAGGCTACCAATCCTATTCGTCACATGGAAATCACAATGGGAGTGGGGTGGCAGTTTACGTGCGAGATGGCTTCCCAGTGAAAACGTGTGTTATCTTCCGTCGGCCAGGGGAATGGCTTTCACGACGTTTGGGACACGCATCATCAATCTTTATGCACCGTCGGGAAACAATCGGCGGCGGGAAAGGGCGCGATTTTATGCAGAAGACATTGCTCCACTATTCCATGGACGTTCTGAATGTGTAATAATTGGTGGAGATTTCAACTGTGTTCTCAGCCAGAAAGACCAATGGCCGCAAGCAAACATCAGCCAGGAGTTGCGAATCGTTGTCAACGACCTCGTACTTAGCGACACGTGGGAATTACGACATGGAGCTGCACCGGGATACACCTATGTGACAAGTCATTCGGCGAGCAGATTAGATCGCATTTATATCTCACGGGCTCATGCAAATGATGTCCAGGACGCGGAACGCTGGCCATTGGCATTTTCCGATCACAGCGCTTACATCTGTACGGTGCTTCTTCCCCGTAGAGAGGTGTGGAACAGTAAGGCCCCGTGGAAACTAAACATTCAACATCTACATTATCCTGAATGCCGTCAGCGGATCCTTGAGACATGGACGATGTGCGAGCGAAAGGTTGGAAGGTAGGCGACGAAACTTGATTGGTGGGTGACTTGTGCTAAACCGGCACTTCGCCGTACGTTCATCTCATATAGCAGGGAAATGGCAGAATGGCGCCGCCGTACCACCGACTTTTATTTTGCAGCACTGCGCGACCTGGATGATGGCCCGCCGGGACAGGACATCTGGATCGAACGCAAAAGGATAAAAGCTAAACTAGTGGCTTTAGCTCGGAAACATCTTCAGGGAACCATGGTGCGTGCCAGATGTCACGATACGGTAAGGCACGAGATTCCTTCCATGCACCACGTCGTGAATGAACGAAAGCACCGACGACGCGTTTTGGTACGGGAGTTAATCACCCGCGAAGACCGAAGAGTGACGCGTCAAGCGGACATCGTATCTGCATTCGTCGACCATTACCAACACATCTATCGGGAAGAAGCAGCCTCTTTCGATGACCTCGACCATATAGCCACGTCCGTCTCCCGTACACTGATGGTGGAAGCCGCGGGAACCTTACTGGAAGCCATTAGATGTGAGGAAGTACATGATGCGATCGCACAAGGTGCGTTGAATCGGTCCCCAGGCATTGATGGGCTTCCTGCTGAATTCTATCGCGAATTTCGCAACGAAATGGCACCGCGATGGACGGAAATGTACAACGAGATGTTAAATTCCGATGCGCCTATTCCACCGGCTTTTATGGAAGGCCTCCTGGTGCCAGTACATAAACCGAAGCCAGGCATTACGGTCACACATTATCGCCCCATCACCCTGCTTAATGCCGACTATAAGATCTTTGCACGGTTGCTAGCGTCCCGATGTCGTATGTTAATTCGTAGCGTTCTCTCTCCGGAACAGACGACACCGGGTGGATCGGTGAATGTGCAAACAGCTACTGGCGAATGCCGTGATGTGATAGCGCTGGCGGAGGAGTGCCGGCTTAAAGCGGCGATGGTGGCGGTTGATTTTGACAGTGCTTTTGATAAGGTGCGCCACAACTATCTGTATGCTGTACTGGAACAAATGGGTTTTCCAGACCGTTTTACTGGTCTCATTAGAAGGATTTACGGGGGCGCACAATCCTTGGTACAGGTTAATGGGCGTATAGCAGGGCCCATTCAAATTCGACGATCCATTCGCCAGGGCTGCCCTCTTTCGATGCTGCTGTTCGCGATAGCGTTGGAACCATTAATTGGGAGGCTCACCAATTCTCTTTCTGGAGTGGAACTACGGGGCTACACCTTTAAATGTCGTGCCTTTGCGGACGACCTCCTGCTGCTCGTTCGTTCTGAGGAAGAGGTGAAGACGGTCCTTGAACTGTTGTTGGACCACAGTGTGACGGCGGGTAGTGCATTGAACATGAACAAATCGGCGGCAATGCCGTTGGGAAGGGGCCTTACGCCGGAATAAATCAGTCCGTTTCCTTATGTGCAACGATTCCGCTATCTCGGCATAGACTTTACCTCATCTGTAAAACATACTGCAGCAGTTAACTACCGACGTACGTTACAGACAACACGTACCATGGTCCGACAACATCTCCTACGGCGCCTTGATCCTTTACAGCGAGTCGAGTACCTGAACACTTATGTGGTTTCTCGAATGGTGCCTATTTCGCAGATCCTGCCCCTACCACTCACGCTCGGACGTCGACTTCAATCAGCACTAGGCTATTTCGTGATGATTGGATCGCCCCTCAAGGTGCGATACGAAACGCTCACTCTCCCTACGGACAAGGGGGGACTCGGACTTACGAATGTTCACTGCCGTGCGACGGCGCTCCTTCTAGCCACGACGTATAAGCAATGGCGTAGCGGGCGTGATTCCCTTACGTCCCACCTACTGGATCTCCTGGTTCCAGCGTCCCTCACACCTCCGGTGGCGGTGGGCAACATTACGCCACATTTTGCGCATGTCTCAAGATTTATCGTGGAACTTAGTTATATCAGAGACGAGCTTCCGCGCACGAGACCGCCATGCGCGAAGGATTTTTATGTTTGGCTGCTACGACGGATAAGTTGTAATGTAATTGAACTGAAACACCCCAGGTTGCATTGGCCGAAGATTTGGAGACATGTGCACCAAAAATTCTTTCCTACCTTCGTTCGGGCACTGTGGTTCTCTGTCGCCTGTGGCAAGTTCAACACCCACCAACGGCTCCATGCAATTGGACTAGTGGACACTCCACTATGCCCGAAATGTCACCAAGTGGATGACGACCATCACCGCTTAACTTGTATCGCGGTGGAGGACGTCTGGCTCCTAGGAAGACAGATGGTGGCTTGCTACCTCCGTGTGACCCCGCAACATATTACACCTGCTTCCTTCTTACATCCGGAGAGTGACTACTTTCCGGCGACTAAATCACAGTCGATCATCTGGATCAAAGGTTGGACGATCGCGTACCTCTATGGGGATACTGCCACGTCGCGACTTGACTTTTGGTATTTCTTGCAGCAAGCCCACAGTGAGGTTCTTAGATGGTCCCACTATCGGAAAACCTTTGCCAATTATCTTCAGGCAGTCTTCCTTGACCCCCCACGCAGTTGGAATGTGCCGGGTGCAGTCGGTGTGCACATTTGACAGCTGATGATGAACCTCACGCTTCTCTCACCACTCACTATGTAATGCACATACTATACGATGAACTGGTCTATATGTTCCTTTTAACAGAGTGATCCTTCTTGAAAATAAAGAAATAAATAAATAATAAATAAAAAAAAGTTGGTAGAGCAGTTGCCCGCGAAAGGCAAAGGTCCCGAGTTCGAGTCTCGGTCGGGCACACAGTTTTAATCTGCCAGGAAGTTTCATATCAGCACACACTCCGCTGCAGAGTGAAAATCTCATTCTGGAAACATCCCCCAGGCTGTGGCTAAGCCATGTCTCCGCAATATCCTTTCTTTCAGGAGTGCTGGTTCTGCAAGGTTTGCAGGAGAGCTTCTGTAAAGTTTGGAAGGTAGGAGACGAGGTACTGGCAGAAGTAAAGCTGTGAGTACCGGGCGTGAAACGTGCTTCGGTAGCTCAGTTGGTAGAGCACTTGCCCGCGAAAGGCAAAGGTCCCGAGTTCGAGTCTCGGTCGGGCACACAGTTTTAATCTGCCAGGAAGTTTCAAATTGGAAGATTGTTGATGCAGAATTTTTTTAGGTAAATGCATTTCCCACTGATTTTCTCACATTTTAGTATATCGTACAGTATTTTGATTTTTCACATTAACAAAGCTGAAACTGCATTGTTCGCACCTATTGTACAAAAATACGTCCAATCACATCAGAGGCAAGCTTACGACTCTCTCGCTCTGCGGAAGTAATAATATTCCAAAGGGATTAAAATTCTTTTTAACAAACGAATTCCTGCTAGTTTTCAACATATATTTTTTTTTTCAATCGTATCGACCAACTAGGGTCTCGTTAACAACTTCAGTTGCTCTTCTTCCTTTGTTGTTGTTTCCTATTTTTCCAGTATTCCCTCATTTCCTCCCCATGAAGTCTCCCCCTTTCTTCTCTCCATGTTGTTCCCGATTCTTTTATTTCTTATGCTTTGAAAGCCTTCCAAATTTAGTATTTTAATTTTAAAACGGTTTCTTTCTGCTATTTCTGATTCTTTGACGTTGTTTATTTCTAGATCTTTCCTTACTTCTGTAATCCATGATACTGTCGATTCTTCTTCCAGAAACATAGGAGTATTTGTTTCGGTAGTCTATTTCCATCCAGAGGTGTCCGGAAAAGGTTGATCTTCGTTTGGCCATTACTTCTGATACTTTCTCTATATTTTTGCAAATCTCCTCATTACTTCTTATTTTCCAACCATCTGCAGTTTTTATTGCACGCATAATTTTTCTAATAGTCCTTCTTTCCAGTACATCTAGTCTGTCCATCTTACAGTTCATCGTTAGGCATTCAGATCCATATAAAGATTCTGGCTGTACCACTGTGGTCTAGTGTTTTAGTTTTGTTTTTCTAGATATACATTTCTTGTTGTAAATACTTTTGGTCAAACCACAAGCTCTTTCCATTTTGTTAATTCTTACATTTACTGCAGATTTTTCTAGTCCATGCTGTTGTACAGAGTATCCAAGCTATTGAAATTTATTTACTCGCTCTATTTTACCTATTTGTGTTTCTATGAATTTTGAAGAATTTTTTATATTTATCATGAATTTTGGTTATTCACCTGAAATTTTTAGACCATTTCTGTTTGCTGTTTTTTTCCAGAAGGTTTATCTGAATAACTGCTTCTGTCAGGTTTTCTGAAAGTATTGCAAAATCATCCGCAAAGGCCAAGCAGTGTACCTTGACTCCATTTATTTCCTTCCCAGAGTTATTGGTTCAATTTTGTGATTTTTTAGCTCCGAATTACAGATCCATATAATTTTTTCTAGAACACAATTAAACAGTAAAGGTGATAAACCATCGTCTTGTCTAACACCGGTTTTTGTTTCAAATGGCTGAGATACTTCTCCCATAAATTTGACTTTAGATATTGTACCTGTTAGTGTTTCACGAATTATATTTGCTAACACCCAATTCCCTAATGACCTTATCTATTGTTTCTCTGCCATACAATCAAATGCTTTCTTGAAATCAATAAATGAAACTATTGTTGGTTTGCTAGTTAACATTCAATGGCTAATTATTGACTTTAAGTAAAAAATTTGTTCTGCACAGGATCTTCCCTTTCAAAAACCACCCTGTTGTTTGTCTAAGGTATCGACCACTCTGTTCAGGAAAATTTTTGATGAGATTTTGTATGCCTCTGGCAGCAGTGACACTCCTATGTAATTACTGACATTTTGTTTGTCTCCCTTTTTATGTAGTGGGTGGATTAATACTGTTTTCCATTGAACTTGAATATTTTCAGTTTTCCAAATGTTCTCTAGAAGCAGTTGTAGTTCCTTTATGATTTTTGGTTCTGACCACTTCAATAAGCGTACTGTACTGGAGTCTTCACCACTTGCTTTATTGGTTTTGAGTTTTTTGATGGCTTCATGAATTTTAACTCTGTTGGTGGGAAGTCTTCCTCTAGATTTTCAGGTGTCATTGGAAATTCTAATTTATCTGTTGGAACTGGATGATTTATCAGCTTTTCAAAACATTTTGCTAAAATTTCACAATTTTCTTTGTTATTTAACCCCATTTTACCATTTTCATCTTTGAAACCAATACCTGGTGCCCAATATCCTTTAAGTATATGTTTAAAAGTTTGGTAAAAATTTCGAGTATTATTTTCGGTGAAATTTACTTCTATTTCTATGAGCTGAGAATTTTGAAAGTTTCTTTTGATTTTCCGGATTATTTTTGATACCTCTTTTCTTTGTTGCCTAATCTGTTATATTTCTTCATCTTTTTTCGAATATCTTCATTTTCTCCATGTTGAGCTGTTTGTATTAAGTGCTTCTTCACACTCCTTATTCCACCATGTCTTCTTTTTATTCTTGACCAATCGTCAAGTTTTCTCTGCTGCTTGAGTTATTTGCATCTGGAGTTCACGCCAATCACCTTCTTTACTTGTCTCAATTTCTTCTCTAAATTTTTCTGTATTTTCTTTCGTAATATTAGTTGTAGTGGTGTTGTACATGATCACTTTTTTGGTCACCTTTTTGTTTTAGATAGGAGAAATTTTATGTTAATCTTAGAGAGATAATGATCTGAATCGAATTTCCCATTTATGACTATTTGAACATACGTAATTTCGGTGATGTACATTTTAGATATGGCTACATGATCAAGTTGAAATTCTCCTAGGTTCGGATTTAGATGTCTCCAAGTTTTGGCTTTTCTTGGTAGTTTGCGGAAATGTATGGACATGAGTTTAAACTGGAACATTTTACACATATTGATCAGTCTTTCGTCATCTCTGTTTGTTCTTGAGTGTGCTGGATATTGACCTACAACAGTCCTAAATTTGTTTTCCCTCCCAATTTGCGCACTGAAGTCACCAAAAAATATTTTAACGTTTTTGTAGGTATGATAGAAATGTCAGATTCTAAAATATCCCAGAATTTATTTCGACACGTTTTTAATTTCGATTATTATTTCATAAATGAGTCCAGAAATAAACATAGTAAGCAGTACAGGGTTGTGTAATTAATAATAGAAATTTTAAGTGTGCAAATAATTCGTAATTTCAAATGTTACAAAAAATAATTTTAACTGTACATTCAGAACTAGCACTTACCGATTGTAACATCGAGACTAAAATATTTTATAAAGTAATTCTTTTTCATAAATTTTAGCTTGAAATAAAATTTGGAACTTTCTTGTACGATCTTATGGGACCGAACTGCTGAGGTTATCGGTACCTAAGCTACACATTACTAAAACTTAAACTAACTTACTCTAAGGACAACACACACACGCCCATGCCCGATTGAAATATAAAGTGTACAAAATGCTATGAAAGTTTTCAGAAAAGCAACTGAGATAATATTGACCAGTCCAAAATTCGAAATAAAAATGCTGGTATCGACAACTACTGTTGATGCAAAGTAATGCTAAAGGAGGATGTCCCGTTAAAAACTGCAAGCGAGACGTCATCGGGAGGCGGGACATCCTGACCGAAGACTCTGTGGCGTGTGCGTTTACGATACTTGGGTGACCGCTGATTCCTTGACCGGCCTTCCGTGTCGGAAGACAGGAGTGAATCGCTTTTCCAGCACTAAGGCTATCACTGGTACTGTCGTTGATGTAAACTACATCGGGTCGTCTGAGGGATGATCAGTTTCCTCAGAGAATAGTGCCAGTAGTGTAGACAGGGCTGTTTCTGGCTGTGGAGGTTGTGCAACAATGAATCGGTGTGGCGGACTCCGACACTGGATCGAAGCAGTGATGCTAAGTTTTTGGGTGCAACGAGAGCAGTCGCATAGGAGACAGGATCGGACGTCAGTTGAGTTGCGACGTTGGTGCAATTCTGGTCGAACGTGCCCTTCCTTTTCACATACTGAACAAGTCCTCGGTTCGCCTTCGCAAGTAACGACCGCACAGCAACCGTATATCTAGGATTTCACATAGTGATGGAAGTATGTGTTTATCTGGCGGACGTAACTGATCACTATGCATGTTCGAAATGGGGCACACCGTTCGGCTACATGGCCGTGAACGATGCCATAAGGAATGGAAGATGTCCATGAAGTCGGCCGCCATGAGTTCGAATGCCAGTTCAAAGAGCCGATGTGCTTGCATGCATAACTCTGCGTGCTTGACCATCACCAGCCTGACATTACCTTCAGCTGGCAGAAACGGAGGCCTGCTGCGTGTTCCGAAGGACCTTATCGGAATTCGCGGCGTCCGTGAATTTGACATACACCGAATTGTTCTGTGGTGATAAATAGATGCTCGCTATGTCACTTGCTGGAATTTTGGCTGCATCTCGAAGAGAGCGGTCGGCCTCTAGCGCTTTTCGCATTGCGTAGCCATTGCAGAATGTGGGACGGAATGTTGAGTAACGGAAACGGTCCGCACTGCTCGGCTGCTAAACCCAGAATGATTGTTAGGCATTTGTGTAGCCACTGTGACGCCCGGACGCAGTGTTTATCGCGATTGCGTGATCTCGGTACGCTGCTCGGTTGACCCACACTCCCACCTAGGGCCACCTGTTACGCAGTCCCCATCCACGTCCTCCATTCTCGCTACTTCCAGACTACAGCGTGAGGTCGAACATGATTGTGAATATTTGGCTGAAGGTGGTGGATTCATAACACATATAGGCGACTCAGTTATATGAATGCATGGTGTCTGTTCTTTCGGACGAAAATGTTCTATTGTACGACTCATACTTACTTAACTCATAGTTACTCTAACGCATTCCATAGATAGTATCCACATATGTCGCTGAATGTACCAGGCATAATATATCATTGTACGACAGAGAGGTGAGTTCATGGACATTGAGCAGCCTGAAAATGAAATTGTTGGGCGAAATTCACTAGATGTACACATCAAATATTGCCACAGATAACTGTGAAGTATATTAAAGATATGTGAGGTATATCTGGCAAGTGTTTACGTGGGCAAAGCGAAGGATAAAAAGCTCATCATAAACAGCTGGAACGACTTCAGTTAAATTTGGTCACATATTCTTTAGAAACTGGAAAGAAATAGACTATGCCTAAGAATCACAATCATCCTAATGAGGTGAGGGTGGGTGGAGGGAACAGTCACATATAACCGTTAGCTCGTCGAAAGGTCCGTACCTAAAGACTGAGGAGTTGCACAAGTCACAATAACAAACAAGAAAGGAAATGGCAGAAATGCTCTAAATTACAGACCCACGTCATCATCGTAAAAAATTATTAATTACCCCAAAGGGAATGTTTTACTGACCAACAACTGGTATTCCCAAGAAATTATGGGTGATATCGACAAAGGATGTCAAATTAATTCCATATTTTTAGGTTTCCAGAACTGGTCTGATCATCTACAGCAGCCCGCACTTTTATCCCATACCTTCCAGGTTTCGGAGGAATGTACACCTTGAATGGACACCGTCCCTTGACACTACACAGATGCTCATCAACTGTAATATAAGGTTCAGGAACTTAAGGCAAAATGCATGCATCAACGAACATTTCAAACACAGTCGTTATAGCTTCAGCTTTTGATCCAGAAGCAGCTTTTCTTTCTTCCCTAGTAAGTTTACCATCGAACTGAACGCACATCAAAAATCACGAAATCTTGAAAAGCTCACTGCGGCTCGGAAAATAGGTGAGCCATACGCTCTGACCAAAATTCACTCAAAGGCTTCCCATGTGCATTATGCAAGCCAGCTATTAATAGTAGACTAAATAATGTTGCAGTTCTGTGGAATCAAGTTCAAACAGCATTGAAAAGTTGGATACAGAATTTTATTATCTTCTGCATGATTATTGGTATGCGTTATTATTGCACTCTGCATGTGGTTTGTGATAATAAGTCTGAAACAATGTGCCCTTGTCTGTTATTGAGCACTAAAGTGACGTGGAATATGCGCAGTTTCACGTATTACATTCATTGAAACTTGCTTGCACACATCAGGTGGTATGGTGTTAAATTACATCTGTCCACATATAGACACAAAAGTAGTTGCACTCGTCTGAATACCATTATCACCTTCTTCACAGTCACTCATATCTACTTCATCTCCAACCTGTATATCTTCCTCTGTCATATCTCTGTCAGCATCACTGTCATCCTCGTTTCCAGAACTTGATTCACTATCACTATCACTCTTCTGTAAATCTGCCAAAGCCTGCTCGAGACTGTAGCCCCTTGCAAAAGTATATCGCCATCCAGGACGAATAAACTGTAACACCACGTCTTTCTTCCATAAAACTCAATTCCAAACTGTGAATTTGTCGTAATAATGAACGTGAATGTATTTTCTATTCATTGTTTACAACATTGTACAAATAAATGTCGATTTATAAGCTGCATTGTTGCCAAGATTTAATTCTTTAAGAAAACTTATATATAACACTGAAAATCTCATATAGTGTTCCTGGGATATTTCCTGACTCCACTGCAAAAAATTCAAATTGTTGTTCTACAGACTGTGATATAATCATAAATACTTTACTTAGTTATAATAAAAAGTTCGTGAATACCATATCTGGAGGATGAGCAGTCTACACCCACATTAAAGCTGTTTGTTTGTAGTTAAACGAAAGTTGGGGTCTAAAAAGACTCGAGACATAATGCGAGGGATATATACTGTGATAGGGTAAGTATACGCAAAAATAATTAATAGTGTAAAAATAAATTACTATAAGAATAACTGTTTCCTTTCATAAAACACAATGTAGCTATACTAAATGTACCTTATTTGCATAAATATTTAAGGCGAAATACTCTTAAGATATTGTTAATTAGCTAGCACCCGTTTTTGCACAGGAATGTATTTATTCCATTATTCTGTTAGTTTATCTACTCGTTCCCTGTTACTCTCTTCGTCTTCTCTTTTTTCCTCTCTAATCTCACCCTCCCTGCTCTCTCTGTCCGTCTCCTTCTGCGCCTCTCAATGTCCCTCCACTCTTCCCTCTCTGTCTGCTCCTCCCCCCTCACCCAACACATATGCTCCAGCCCTTCTCTATCCATCTGCTGCTCCCTGGTGTAAGAGCTTTTCTCCTGTTCCTCTGTGTATCTCCTCCTCCATCCTCTACGTCCTACTGCATTCCCTCGGTCAATCGGCTCCTTCCCTCTCTCTGTACATTCCCACTCCTGTCTCTCTCTCTGCTCATTTCCTCCTCTGCCTTTACCTTCTCCTTTTCCCCTCTCAATCGATATCGTCCTCCCCCATTTATCTGCCCACTTTCTCCTCGCCCTTTCCTCTTTGTTATATACTCCTCTCCCCCATTTATCTGTCCACTTTCTCCTCCCCCTCTCTCCATCCGTCAGTTTCCTCCCACCTCTTTCTATCCCAGTCACCACTTAATCATCCCACCCCAATAGGAAGTTGGTGGTTCTCAACCTTACATTGTTCCTTTAGACATGATAACATGGGTAACAAGTCTGGCTGATATCAGTCCATGAGTTTAGGGGAGGTTTCTCCTCGCAGTTTTGCCTGAGCTCGAGCATGTCACATTTATTTTACCTGTATTTAACACATTCCACACATATTTGGACATACATTCGATCTGTATCTCCACCGAATTTTTCCTGCACTTTCGTTTTTATGACCTCATATGTCCTGAAATATGTGTCATACGAGGATATAACTTTGCAGTCACATTCAGGGTTATATTTTAATAGTGTCTGGAAAATATGTAGCTAATTAAGTTACTAATAAAGAGGTAATAAATTAAAACGTAATGCAATATGAGGCAGTAGAACTGCATATTCAAGGAAAATTTGGTAAGAGATAAACGTCTTTCTTTCACATTTTATGATTGGTGTTCAAATGGTTCAAATGGCTCTGAGCACTATGGGACTCAACTGCTGTGGTCATAAGTCCCCTAGAACTTAGAACTACTTAAACCTAACTAACCTAAGGTCAGCACACAACACCCAGCCATCACGAGGCAGAGAAAATCCCTGACCCCGCCGGGAATCGAACCCGGGAACCCGGGCGTGAGAAGCGAGAACGCTACCGCACGACAACGAGATGCGGGCTATGATTGGTGTCAGTGAGAAAATGTCTTAAAAGAGCTATGTGTAAAGTCTGTTCAAAGTCCCTAAGTGCTCTCATTCGCAAAAATTTAATGAATATGTTGTTGGTATCTGTGGGCCTGTGGCCCTCTCTTTCACCCTCAACCGTACCCCTTTGAGAGTTAGGTGGTTATTCCGACCACATAGGTTCTTTCGAGACGGGATGTGATATGTATACTGTTATATCCTAGCCAGTAATGCCACCCGAGCCCGCTGCCAAAAGGTTGGCAGCATCAAAGTCCGGACGCCGTCCGCATAAGCAGCACCAGCGAGACAGGAAATCGCCGCAAGTCTGCGCGCGCCACCGCTGGCTTCTGGCTTCTTAAGCGCTGGAGTCGCGAGCGCTAGGACAGTTCTGTATTCGCCGCTCAGTTGTATACTCGCCACCGAATTGTGTACTTGCTAGTCAGTTGTGTGTTCATCGCAGCAGATTTGTTGTTTGTCGTCAGCCGACGCTGACCTAGCCGCTCCGACTCGAACTAGACAGATTTCTGTAGACACGGAGTCCACTACTGTGTTTCTGTATCTTCGTTAATAAAGATAAGTACCGACTTTTATTTAATGAGAGTCTTTGGGTTTTCATCTTTCTGTTCACTGTTCCAGCGGACCGGTCGGCCCGCTATTAAAAGTGTGGCGGTGACTTCGTAAGCCGTTTCTACAGCGAATTGTTTGTCGCTACGAACGCCGCCACAAAACTGGCGACGAGGGCTTCCGAACTCGTGTGCAGGGCTGGTTCAACTTGTTTCTGGTTATACTAATTATAGCGATAAAATTTTGGGGGCTGGTTTAATTTGTGTTCACTATGTCTGCCGAATTACAACAGTTGATCTTGTTACAGAGTCAGCAAATACAAAGTCTGGTGGAAGAAATCGCCAAACAAGCGGCTAATCCTCCAACACAAAAGGAACAAGCGCAGGCAGCACCGCCTTTCCGTGCTTTTGATGCATCAAGAGAAGAATGGCGAGAATATTTCGCGCAGTTGCAGGCGCACATGACAGTCTACAAAATCACGGGTACTGAGCGGCAGCTTTATTTAATTTCCACTGCAGGCGTGGAAGTCTATCGACTACTTTGTAAGTTGTTCCCGGAATCCAAGCCAGAAGCTTTAGACTATGACGTTGTTGTTAACAAGCTTGCTGAGTATTTCGAGTCGCGAGTTCATGTGGCAGCAGCCAGATTCAAGTTCTTCAGATTAAAGAAACTGCCACATCAATCTAATAAACAGTGGTTAACAGATTTACGGGGCCTCACCCGTCAGTGCCGATTTAATTGTGTGTGTGGAGCTTCCTACAGTGATGTCATGTTACGGCTCTGGCTCTGAGCACTATGGGACTTAACATCTATGGTCATCAGTCCCCTAGAACTTAGAACTACTTAAACCTAACTAACCTAAGGACAGCACACAACACCCAGCCATCACGAGGCAGAGAAAATCCCTGACCCCGCCGGGAATCGAACCCGGGAACCCGGGCGTGGGAAGCGAGAACGCTACCGCACGACCACGAGATGCGGGCTGTCATGTTACGAGACGCTATTACTCAAAACATTGCAGATTCTCGTATTCGTGCTGCTATCTTAAAGTTGCCTGACCCGTCATTAGAGACTGTGATGAACATTATTGAAGCCCAAGATACTTTTGACTATGCTGAGTGTGAGTTAGATCAGCCATGTATTTCTCAAATTGCCTGTGCTAAGCAAGTTATGTCACGCCCGCGGCCCCACCGGCAGAGTCAGACTGTAAACACTAGCCGGCCGCGTCATGTTAAACACATTCGTCAGCCGCGTGTGCAAAATGATACAGTTAAGTCTTGCCCTAAGTGTGTTCTTGCTCATCCTCGTGAACGTTGCCCGTTAAGAAACGCGGTTTGTCACTTTTGTCAAAGGAAAGGACACATCCAGACTGTTTGTTTGCGTAAACGCAAGAACAATTCTAGTGCTGCCCAGCCCATGGATATTCATGTTCTTCAAAGCCAGGCCGCCCAGAAGGTCGCGTTTAAAGACTCTTCCACGGTTCGTGTGGGTAATAAACGTGTTCGCAATAAGCCACCCACCCAGCCCTCTGCTATGCGACCCAAGCGTAATTCAAACGCTGTAAAAAGTAATGTACAGACTGCAAGTGAAGCGGGAGTTGTTGTTCCACCCGCCCAACCCACGAGTTGTCGTAAGCAGCGAACACGCGCTAGACGCGCTGATTTTGTGTCTTCCGCCTCCGCTGCACCGATCCAGAGACAGTGTAATAAACTATTTGTGAAGCTACGCATCCAGGATAAGACCTTCAATTTTCAATTAGACACTGGTGCGTCTGTGACTCTCATAAATAGTGCTACGTATGCGGCTATCGGCCGCCCTAAACTTTCAGCGGCAAAACATTCTTTGGCTACTTATAGTGGAGAACAAATTCCTGTGTTAGGTGTATGTAGCGTGCCAGCCACATTCCGTGGCAATACAAAAACAGTTTCATTCACAGTGCTCCGCGCTACAGACAGTGTAAACATTTTCGGATTAGACTGTTTTGACTTGTTTTGCCTATCTATCCAAGACAATGTGTTGCAAATTAATTCTGTTGTTGTTCCTCAAGACAGCATAACCGATTTGTGTAAACAATACAGTGACATATTTAAAGACGAACTAGGTTGTGCTGCGAACTTTGCCGCTCATATTACGTTAAAAGATAATGCTCAGCCTCGATTTTTTCATGCTCGTCCAGTGCCTCACGCCCTTCGGGCACCTGTAGCAGATGAACTTCGTCGTTGGCAAAACAACGGTGTTATTCAACCCGTTTCAGCGAGCCAGTGGGCTTCTCCCTTAGTTATTATAAAGAAACCGTCTGGCAAGTTACGTTTGTGTGCTGATTTTAAGTCGACAGTTAATCCTCAGACTGTCATTGATTCTTTTCCTTTGCCTAGACCGGACGAGCTGATGGATAAGTTAGGGGAAGCTCGTTTCTTTTCCAAAATTGATCTCCGTGAAGCATATTTGCAATTGCCCCTCGACGAGCAATCACAACAGTATTTTGTCATAAACACGTCGTTGGGGTTGTTCCGTTTTCTGCGTTTGCCTTTTGATTGTGCGTCAGCTCCAGCTGTTTCTCAGCGTTTTTTGTCACAACTTCTGGCTAATGTGCCATCGTGTTGCAACTATTTAGACGATATTGTTGTGTCCGGTCGGACGCCTGCTGAACATTTCCGTAATTTGGAGTGTTTGTTTACAGTGTTGTCTCAGGCAGGCCTACGTTGCAACATAGATAAATGTTCATTTTTGCTTACGGAGATGGAGTATCTGGGACACGTTATTAATGCTCAAGGCATTCATCCCTCCCAGTCACATTTAGCAGCTATTCGTGATTTGCCCGCCCCTCGCAATCTGCATGAATTGCAAGCAGTTCTTGGCAAATTGACATATTATATTAGGTTTATACCTAATGCATCACAGATTGCTGCACCGTTGCATCGTCTCCGCCGTAAGAATGTTCCGTTTGTGTGGTCAGCTGATTGCCAATCAGCCTTTCAGCAGCTTCAAGAGGCTTTATTGAATGATCGTTGTCTGGTCCATTACGACCCTAACAAGCCTCTGGTGTTAGCTTGTGATGCCTCTTCTTTCGGCCTCGGTGCTGTGTTGTCTCACCGAGTCGGTAACACCGAACGTCCTACTGCGTTCGCATCTAAATTGCTAAACAAAGCTCAGTGTAATTATAGCCAATTGGACAAGGAAGCGTTGGCTATTGTGTTCGGTGTCACAAAATTCCATCACTACCTCTATGGTAGACCATTCTATTTAGTAACAGATCACAAGCCCCTGACGTCACTGTTTCATCCGTCTAAACCAGTTCCTCAGCGGACAGCTCAGAGACTACAACGTTGGGCTCTTTTGTTATCACAATACCAGTATGAGATACTGTATCGCCCTACAGCTCAGCATGCAAACGCTGACGCGCTTTATAGATTGCCGATTGCTGCGGATGATGTCTTCGATTCCTCTGACGACTCTTGCCATCAGATTGACGCCGATGAGCATCAATCCCTCCGGGATTTTCCGATTGATTATCGTCAGGTGGCACGTGAGACAGCTACGGATCCTCATCTGAGTTTACTATTACGTTTTGTTCAACGTGGTTGGCCGTCCAAGGCAAAGGACATATCGGATCCTGTGGTTCGTCGCTATTATCCGCAACGTCATCTGTTGTCTGTTTCGCACGGTGTTTTGCTGTTACGCACCGAGAATGACCAGCTTCGTGTAGTGGTTCCCCAAGTGCTCCAATCCAAGGTCCTCGACTTGTTGCATCAAGGTCATTGGGGAGTGGTCCGTACCAAGCAGCTTGCCCGCCGTCATTGTACATGGATCGGCATTGATAAGCAGATTACGCAGATGTCTACAGATTGTTCGACGTGTGCCGAACACCAAGCTGCTCCGCCTCAACGCTATTTTGAGTGGGCACGCCCTGCCAGTCCCTGGCAGCGAGTACATATTGATTTCGCTGGTCCATATTGGCATTCTCGTTGGCTCATCGTGATAGATGCATTTAGTAATTTTCCGTTTGTTGTGCCCATGCAGTCTACAACGTCTGCACAAACTATACAGGCGTTGACTTCAATTTTTTGTATTGAGGGTCTTCCAGAAGTTTTAGTGCTGACAATGGTCCACAATTTACCTCTGCTGAATTTGAAAGTTTTTGTTCTGCCAATGGCATTCGCCATGTTCTTACTCCGCCGTTCCACCCTCAATCGAATGGTGCAACGGAACGTTTTGTACGCACATTCAAGGATCATATTGACCGCCTTCGTGCTACGCACTCTCCTCAGCAGGCATTCATCACGTTCCTGTCGTCGTACCGGACCACGCCACGCGACGGCCCTTCGCCTGCGGAGCTTCTCCACGGCCGTCGTCATCGCACCCTACTACGGTTGTTGCACCCCCCGGATCGACCCGCCGCTTCTGAGCATCGCACGCGTTTTCAGCGCAACGACGCCGTTTTTTTCAGAGTTTATCACGGTCGCCGTCGTTGGGAACGTGGTACCGTGATAAGTGTCCAGGGTCGCGGTTTTTATACTGTTCAAGGTGCTACTGGGTTGCACAGGAGGCATCAGAACCAGTTGCGCCGCGCTGGCCGCCCGGATTCTGCCGCTCGTTCTTTGTCCACAGATTTGGTCCGCGGCGGGTTCCAGCCGCGCCTTCCGACTTCGCTGCCGCCCCCAGGGCAGCAGCAGCAGCTGTCACCGCTACCACGCCGACAGCCCGTCCCGTTGATGCCTCCCGCGCAGCTTCATCCGGGAGCGCCCCAGGTGGTTGCTCCGGCGCCTGCGGTCCCTCTTCAGTCGCCACCGCCTTCGGAGCTGATGGACGTCGACCCTCAGCCGGGCCGCCTTCCCAAGCGGTGGCTGTGCAGCCTGTCCTGCAGCCGCTTTCCTTGGGCACCCCCAAGGAGTCTGACACCGCAGCGCCTTGTCCGGCGCCCACTCGGCAGCCGTCGACGCAGCGTCAGGAGACGCTGCCTCTCTTCGTGGGTCCCGACGCCCCGTCGCGTCCAGTACCAGAAGCTGCGCCCGTGGTCACAGGCGTGCACCCTGACCTCGGTTTTCCGTCGGTGTTTCCCGAAGCCCCGCGCAGCCAACGCTGGGGTGCGGACCGGGGACTGCCACCGACAACAGTCTCCGCCCCGGTCTCTTCTGCTACGCCTGCGGCCAGACCCCTCCCCCGCCGTCGACGCTCGCCACGTCATTATTCAACGACGGTGCGGCGATTTGGGGGGGAGGAGTGTTATATCCTAGCCAGTAATGCCACCCGAGCCCGCTGCCAAAAGGTTGGCAGCATCAAAGTCCGGACGCCGTCCGCATAAGCAGCACCAGCGAGACAGGAAATCGCCGCAAGTCTGCGCGCGCCACCGCTGGCTTCTGGCTTCTTAAGCGCTGGAGTCGCGAGCGCTAGGACAGTTCTGTATTCGCCGCTCAGTTGTATACTCGCCACCGAATTGTGTACTTGCTAGTCAGTTGTGTGTTCATCGCAGCAGATTTGTTGTTTGTCGTCAGCCGACGCTGACCTAGCCGCTCCGACTCGAACTAGACAGATTTCTGTAGACACGGAGTCCACTACTGTGTTTCTGTATCTTCGTTAATAAAGATAAGTGCCGACTTTTATTTAATGAGAGTCTTTGGGTTTTCATCTTTCTGTTCACTGTTCCAGCGGACCGGTCGGCCCGCTATTAAAAGTGTGGCGGTGACTTCGTAAGCCGTTTCTACAGCGAATTGTTTGTCGCTACGAACGCCGCCACAAAATATACAAAGTTTGGTTGAAGTTTCTCCAGACAAATTGAACAAATAAACACCTGAGAGTGAGAGTCAAACTTGCGGGCGGGTAAAACCTACTACAAAGCTAAATGTCGACGCCAGTCATTTACTCCTGTTGCGTGTACCGCGATATATGCCTGTTCTGCGTCGCCTCCTTTTAGCAAGTCAGTTATAACTCGTGAGAAATATTGTACCAAGGTCGTCATGAAATCATTGTTCAACGTCGTTCCTTTCCTGATACTTAATGGTTAACTGATTTACGGAACCAAAGGATGCTCGTAAATATTGTTATGTATGTCTTCTTGAAATTGCGTTTAGTGTTAGCAGAAAACACATCATGAAACCATCGTCCACTAATGTTCCATCTTCGATGCCTCCACTCGACAGCCTGTCTGGATAGACTTTCCCCAGATTTGTGGGGATGGGGGTGAGGTGCTAGGATATTCCCCCGTAATCCTTGTCGTAATCCTTCCATGGGTATTACAACTAGACGCTACAGTCTAGAACCGCGCTAGCCCTACGGTCCTAGGTTCGAATCCTGCCTCGGACATGGATGTGTGTGATGTCCTTAGGTTAGTTAGGTTTAAGTAGTTCTAAGTTCTAGGGTACTGATGACCTTAGAAGTTAAGTCCCATAGTGCTCAGGACCATTTGAGCCATTTTTAGGAAATACACTACTGGCCATTAAAATTGCTACACCACGAAGATGACGTGCTACAGACGCGAAATTTAACCAAAAGGAAGAAGATGCTGTGATATGCAAATGATTAGCTTTTCAGAGCATTCATACTAGGTTGGCGACGGTGGCGACACCTCTATCGTGCTGACATGAGGAAAGTCTCCAACCGATTTCTCATACACAAACAGCAGTTGACCGGCGCTGCCTGGTGAAACGTTGTTGTGATGCCTCATGTAAGGAGAAGAAATGCGTACCATCACGTTTCCGACTTTGATAAAGGTCGGATTGTAGCCCACCGTGAATGCGGATTATCGTATAGCTACATTGCTGCCTGTTAGCAGAATATGGAATCGGTGGGTTCACGAGGGTAATACGAAACGCCGTGCTGGATCCCAGTGGCCTCGTATCACCAGCAGTCGAGATGACAGGCATCTTATCCGCATGGCTGTAACGGATCGTGCAGCCACGTCTCGATCCCTGAGTCAACGGATGGGGAAGTTTGCAAGACAGCAACCATCTGCAAGAACAGTTCGACGACGTTTGCAGCAGCATGGACTATCAGCTCGGAGACTATGGCTGCGGTTACCCTTGACGGTGCATCAGAGACAGGAGCGCCTGCGATGGTGTACTCAACGACGAACCTGGGTGCACGAATGGTAAAACTCCATTTCTTCGGATGAATCCAGGTTCTGTTTACAGCATCATCATGGTCGCATCCGTGTTTAGTGACATCGCACATTGGAAGCGTGTATTCGTCTTTGCCATACTGGCGTATCACACGGCATGATGGTATGGGGTGCCATTGGTTACACGTCTCGGTTACCAATTGTTAACATTGACGGCACTTTGAACAGTGGACGTTACATTTCATATGTGTTACGACCCGTGTCTCTACCCTTCATTCGATCCCTTCGAAACCCTACGTTGCAGCAGGATACTGCACGAACGCATGTTGCAGGTCCTGTACGGGCCTTTCTGGATACAGAAAATTTTCGACTGCTGCCCTGACCAGCACATTCTCCAGATCTCTCACCAACTGAAAAGTCTGGTCAATGGTGGCCGAGCAACTGGCTCGTCACAATACGCCAGTCACCACTCTTGATGAACTGTGGTATCGTGTTGAAGCTGCATGGGTAGCTGCACCTGTACACGCCATCCGAGCTCTGTTTGACTCAATGCCCAGTCGTATCAAGGCCGTTATTGCGGCCAGAGGTGGTTGTTCTGGGTACTGATTTCTCAGGATCTGTGCACCCAATTTACGTGAAAATGTAATCACATGTCAGTTCTAGTATAATATGCTTGTCCAATGAATACCCGTTTATGATCTGCACTTCTTCTTGGTGTAGCAATTTTAATGGCCAGTAGTGTATAAGAACTCGCTAATAAATTTCGAGGAAGTAACAGGGTACAACTGTGAGAACTCAAGGCAGGAATCTAGCACTTCACCGGCAGTGCTCTTAGAAAGCTCGATTGACTACACGCTGTCCCAGCTTCTGGTCTGCCAGTACCTGTCTCCCGTCTTCAGACTTAACGGAAGACCTTCTGTATACCTTGCGGGACTAGCTCCACTTGGAGAAAGGATATTCCGGATTAATGACTTAGCGACAACCAAGGATTTAGTTTCCAGAATGGTTACATGACTCAGCCGCAAAGCGTACACTGCCTTGACAATTCCCATCAGATTAAAACTATGTGGTGGCCTGGATTCGATCCCGGAACCTTACTTTTCTTCGAGGAGAGATGGTCCCGCGAAGCATCCAGGAGAAGTGCCATGAAATAAGAAATGTTGGTGAGTTGCTCTAGTAAAAACTAAACCGTGCGGCTGCGTAGTGATTCATACCTGTATAACTTGTATTGTTTCCCCTCTCAAAAAATGAGAAGTTCCTACCATTACGCAGTACTGCATTGGATGCAATAACAGCAGAATGTTTTGTGTGGAATGTTTTGTGTGGAGATCCATGTTGAAGTAGTACTTTATTAATAATCTGCTTTCCGAGTCTGTCAGGTCACGCGCCTGAGAAACATGATGCTCGAATATGATGTAAGAAAGCCTTGATTTTTTTATTCCTTGTCGACTATATACGGAAACTGTGTGCTAAATGGAATGGATGAGGCATGTGGACTTGCTTGATGAGCATCGTAGTGTGTAGCTTGTACGAGAAGCTAATTGGGGCTAACCGCTGTGCCGTGAAGATTCTTGTACGGTAATCAGAGTATTGTTAGTAGGAGACCTTCAACAGTATTTGCATAAGCACAATTTGTTGTACTTCACACCTATTCCAGTGTAACGCCATTAGGCTTTGTGCATAATTGAAAAGTGTTGTGAGCGGTGTATGTTGTGTTTACTAACCTTAAAGTTAAATTCAGTTTTCTTTTTTGAACTGAAGTCAATCGGCGTTCTAGTTCAAGTTTTATTTATACACGTTCGTTTCAATAGTAAAAGCCACACTTTGGATGTTGCTGAAGGTTCCTGTCTGTCAGTGTTACAAATATTACTGTTTATTGGATGAAATTCCGATCTGTAATTTATGATTATAATTTGCCCTGGCTTAAATAAGCTAGGTTACATCTATCACTGCTATCTGAAGACAGATACGTATTGTTTCTTAAATTTATGTGCACAGCTTTTATCGTAGATCATTTGTTTTATACTGTTCTCTAATAGAGACTTACTGGCTAGTGTAAGCTGATAACACTGTTAATTGGTATGCAAAATCTGCTAACGGGAATGTTTTTCTCTCTTCCGTAGTTAACACTGCGCTTCTTAATTAGTGTTGGAACCGAGCTACCGAAGTGAGGTGAAGCTTAAGTTCAGTTTCGAATTGTGAAATTGTACTTCTCATTTGTTCGCATTTATTGAAGGTTCTCAGAGTCAGTACCTAATAAAGAAACACATAAATACTTTCAGTAATAATTTTTAATAAAGAAATTAGGTACGCTTATTTTTTTGGGAAGCTGGTCCCTTACCATTTCGAACTCCTCGCTAGCTACAGAATTTCATTTTCATTAGCCAAAACTAAATTACAGTTTATTTCCTTAACTAAAATGAACCACTCGTGGTTAATACATTTTTACATATTGGACGACACAGCTGAACTACAATGCAAGTGCTTTACTGTTTACCCCCTGCTGGTGCAGGGCACATTTTTGTGATTGCCTGGGAATGTTCACTAGCGTTCGTAACCCTAAACTAATTCTTTGTTGAAATTACGTGGGCTAGTTTTCGATGATTTAAATTGCAATTGTATGGGAATCAGTTCGGGTAAACCATTCAGTATTGCCAAATTGGTTCCTAAGTCAGTTAAACACAACATATTAACACTGGACGTTATGCATTTTGGCGCCAAACCTGATGCAGGACACACTAAGATCTGTTGTCGTTCAACGACAACTCGGCTTTCTCCAGCCGCTTTCGCAAACTTCAGGTCCACATGGCATGACTATCTGTCACTTGTGGTGCGAATAAACCGCCTTCTCTACAGGTTTTTCTCGTTACAAGAGTGTGTGCAGTCATATACGAGAAATAATAACCCACAAGGCGGCATAAATGCTTTACGCTAAACCGGTAAGTGCTCTTGTAGCCCGTAAAGGCCAAAGTTTCGGAGTCAACCCCCTTTACAGTACACAGATTTAATGAGCTACGAATTTTCAAAACAGCGCACTCTCCGCTGCAGAATGGGAGAGCCTTTCTGAGAGGAAGGACACGGTTTTAATCAAGCACGGAAAAACGTATTAAATCCACACTGTGTCACAAAAATCGCGGAAAAATGACCCGCAATCTACTGGAGTAGGGACACCAGATATTTAAATACTTGTAGGTCAACGCTTTAAAGAGGCTTAGCATCGACATGCTGTTGCTCGAAGCTGATCTGTTCAGTCATCTGAGACCGGTACGTGCAACGCCACACGACGGTCATTGTTCGGGCAACTACCTGCGGACATGCGTCCCATCGAGATGACGCGCAGCCTGTAGAAACAACATAAACGCTGTACGACCGCCAGTCTCAGTAAACTGGAGAGTGAAGGTTATTTGGCCACATCTCTGTGATGGAAGCGATTTCAGTTTTCACCAGGGGCGACTTTTCACCCAACTGCTAACAACATTTTCTTAATGTGTCATTCAGCTGCTTCCAAGGATTCACATTTTATAATGTAAGGAAAATTCGTCTCACATACGAAATATTTTGATGTACGAGGTAATTATTTGACTTCCGTAAAATAATTCATATAAATTCCTAACGCATTTGATTCTTTTAAGTAGTTTCCGTTAGCTGATTCCTCTTCATGTAGTTTGCCTGTGGAGTTAATCAGTCAACCCTCACATTAATTTTTTATTGTTTAGAAGGTTATCTAATTAGATGAACTCTCCTACCACATACTTAGCCCAGGACTGTCTGAGAGGTAATTTAGGCTTCTGAGAATGACGTATCTGTCGAAACCGATTTAGCAAATAAACAATGTATGTCACAAGAATGAAATTTTCACTCTGCAGCAGAGTGTGTGCCGAAATGAAACTTCCTGGCAGATTAAAACTGTGTGCTGAACCGAGACTCGAACTCGGGAGATTTGCCTTTCGCGGGCAAGTGCTCTACCATCTGAGGTGCCTAAGCACAACTCACGACCTGTCCTAACAGCTTTAATTCCGCCATCACCTCGTCTCCTACATTCCAAACTCACAGAAGCGCTCTTGAAGACCTTGCAGAAATAGCACTCCTAGATGAAAGGATATTGCGCAGACGTGGCTTAGCCACAGACTGGGGGGGGGGGGGGGGGGGGGGTGTTTCCATAGAGAAATTTTCACTCTGTAGCGGAGTGTGCACTGATGTGGAACTTCCTGGCAGATTAAAATTGTGAGCCGGACCGGGAGTCGAACTCGGGACCTTTTTAATACAGGTGGCCCCTGATTGATATTCTCTGTAGTCGAATTTGTTGCGTACCTTCACACTCTATGCCAGCAATACAGCAACCTTGAATAAATTTGGACATTCTGTAAATACTAATCTGAAGTGGATTCGAATTACAACAATCGAGTTTCTTATGTACTGCTAACCCAGCCCTTCCTTCGTTATCTTAATGAACACTGATAACTAGATATAACAAAGTAGAAGATATGGTACACAGTCTTTGAATTTGTACGAACATTGTAAGATAAAGTTACGTTTTAAGTGACATCTATGGAGATTACACCTTCAAAATATCAGTGTCGTACCTTTTAATTTTAAAATCTAAGAAACACATACTTCATTGTCGTTCACCGAATTATTCCATAAATGTCTACAGAGCGTCTAGCACTGGCGTTTAGTGTCTAGTCATTCTACAACAGTTACAACCGGCACATGAAGGAATAGCGATGTTACTTCTCCAGTCTTATTTCTGACTCCAGGTGAGGTAACGACGAGAGATCATAGTATACAGGAGGTTGTAATAGATGTAAGATCACTGAATCACTGATTTCTACCGACACACATAAATTGATATCAGTGGAAAATTCAGAGGCATTATAAATTCTCAGAGTCGAAAATGTCTCATAATTCACTTCATTGTTTTTAATTTTAAAGGAACTTTTCGAAGCGAAACAGACCCTATTGGACCTCGTATTAGGGTGGTAACGCCGAATAGAGGAACTAGTTCATCTTCATTACGTAATCGGCTCCAAATGACATTACATTGGATAGAAATCATGTTCAGACTTCTTCGAAATAGCTTATCAAGATAGTTTCATTATTGAGAATAATAAGAATAATTTGATGCCGCCAGCTTCATGTATTTCTGATCAGATAAATATAGGCTAATATAAACAGCAGCAGGAATTGGTATACCGGGAGTGGCATAAGTTATAAATAGTAAAGTATGGCAGAGAGTGAGTTACTGTGGAGAGTTCAGTGATAGAGTTCTTTTCATCGGATTCGACAGCTAACCAACATTACCAACAATATTTCAGGTATCCATGCTAAAGTCAACAAGCAGAACATATGAGGATATTGAACGGGTAATTCAATACATGACAGAAAAAGAAGGTCTAATAACGACGCGGGGATGATTCACGGTAGTAGGGGATGGAATAGATTAAATGTTTAGGGGAGCTTATGGTTTAAGTAGTAAGGATGAGAGAAGAAAAAGAATAATTGTGTTAAACAATGAATTTCACCTAGACATATGGAATGCATTGATCAAAAATCGCAAGAGGAGGAGGCATACTTGGAACAATCATGGAGACACGAGAAGATTCCAGGTGTTTTACATCTTGATCAGGCAGAGATTCCGGGAACAGGTATCGGATTGTACGATACACAGAGGAGAAAATATAGACGTGGACCACAATTTAGTGACAGAGAAGAGTAGGTGGATTTATAGAGACATCCAGAAAAATCCATAGTAGGCAGTAGGCAGTTCAGGTGAGGAGGAATGGTCGTCTCTTAAAAGGGCAAGCTCAGAAAGTCTATCTTCGGCACAAGGACTCGTCCATAAATATCCGCAGTAGGCAATAAGCAGTCTACTTGAGGGGAAATGAGCATCTGTTAAAAGGGCAATCTCAGAAGTTGGGAAGGTAATA
The DNA here is from genome assembly GCF_023898315.1 of Schistocerca nitens. Lineage (NCBI taxonomy): Eukaryota > Metazoa > Arthropoda > Insecta > Orthoptera > Acrididae > Schistocerca > Schistocerca nitens. The sequence goes on along the minus strand of NC_064617.1, from coordinate 668,580,034 downwards.
ATGAAGAAATCTTTCTGGACAAGTCACGGGAGAAAGGCGGAAGTGCAAAACGTTTCAGGGTAATTCAGGAATACTGAAATACAAGGTGATCCCGTGATGTTGCTACAATCTTTCAGTGATGTATCTATGTGAGGTATGGGGCCCTGGTCCGAAAAGAACCGCATCGGAAATTGTAAGCGAAAATTGCTCTTGAAGCTGTGACAGTGGGCCTCTTCTACTGCGATTTCTTTGCTTTCCATAATTTGGAAAGAGGTAGTATAGTGAAACACATGAAAAAATGTCCAGTTAACATTGGTTCTAAAGTGTTCATTTCTGCTATTGTAAAACATCTCATCTACTGCACTAGTTTTCGTAGCTCTTAGGTTATACCTTTTAGAGAACATCTTTACTAGGCAATGTTTGGTGTTATGGGCCATAGTACCACCTCCCAAAATGTGGAAAGCAAAGGACGTGCACCCTTACCTCAAACTGGTACATTTACCCTTCTAAAACATCTCTGAAAGTTTATAATCACGATTATATTACTAAGGAATAAAATAAATAGTATTTACAGGGAAACCAATTGGAACAGCTGCAAGAGAATTGTTCACCACATAAATAAGAGGCAGTAAACTGAAGGAAGAATTTAAAATCGAAAGTTGAAACCACAGAAAAAGAGTTGTTTCTAGCATTGAGGCAAAATGGCACATAACGGACGAAGCTCAGAGGACATAGAAAGCACATTGACAGGGACAAAGAGCGCATTCCGGCCTAGAGAAATCTGCTAATATCAAACATTGGCCCTAAACTGAGAAACTAATTTCTGAAAGTGCACCTTGGACCATTGGAACAAAGTATAGTATAAGGGGTAGTCAAATGGAAACGAGACAGATAAAAAATAGAGATTTAGCTATTTATTATTCAAGAGTAACACAACTTTCAATATATACATCCCAATGTGAGGCGGGACAGTCAGTGTCCTCACGGAATATTTACAATTCCACTCGGGAACCAGATCGCTGACAGGCGTGCAGCTCTTTCTTCAGGGCTCCAAAAAAAGGCAAATTGAACTGGGAGATAGAGTCCATATGGGGGACGTAAAACGGCTTCCCAACGAAACGTTTCTAACGTACTCCGAATAACCTTGGCAAGGTGTGTGTGTGTGTGGGGGGGGGGGGGGGGGGGCACATGTTTCCAAGTCTCTTTCGACCATGCGCTGAAGAAGTTTCACTGGGAAATCTTTCTACATATACATATACATTTCCATACATAGTCCACAATCCACCGCACGATGCATGGCGGAGGGTACCACGTACTACTACCAGTCATTGTCTTCCCTGTTTCACTCGTAATTAATACGAGGGAGAAGTGGCTGTCAATAAGCCTCCGTATGAGGCATAGTTTCTCTCATATTTCTTTGCGGTCCTTACGCGACATGTTCGTTACCGGCAGTAGAATCGATCTGCAGTTGGCTTCAAATGTCGGTTCTGGAAATTTCTATTGATAGTGCCTCGTGAAAAGAACGTCTTCTTTCCTCCATGGGTTCAAAATTGAATTCACGTAGCATACTTGTGTGGTGATGGAATCTACCAGTGACAAATCTAGCACGATGCCTCTGAACAGATACAAGTATAAGTAGGCTGTTTAGGTTTTTATGTTGGTAACCTCAGGTAGCGCTCTGTATGAAAATCACTGACTGCGCTGTGTGCAGTCTGTGGCTGGTAGGACTCATTGTTGGAATATTCGCTAGTGTAGTGTTGGGCAGCTGGATGGGAACAGGGCGTGGCGTTGGGCAGTTGGAGGTGAGCCGCCAGGGTGGTGGATGCGGAGAAAGAGATGCCAGAGTTTTAAGAGGTTGCTATAAGCGGATGATCTGGACGTGTGTCCGCCATAAAAAGGAAATTGGTAAAGATGGATGTCATGAATTGTCAGATATATATATGATGACTTTTGAACATTATTAAGGTAAATGCATTGTTTGTTCTCTATCAAAATATTTCATTTACTAACTATGCCTGCTCAGTAGTTAGAATCTTTTATTTACCTGGCAGTATTGGCGCTAGCTGTTTTGCAGTAGTTCAAGTAACGAAGATTTTTGTGAGGTAAGTGATTCGTGAAAGGTATAGGTTATTATTAGTCTGGGCCATTCTTTTGTGGGGATTATTGAAAGTTAGATTGCGTTGCGCTAAAAATACTGTGTGTCAGTTTAGTGATGATCAGAATAAGTAAAGAGAGAAATGTCAGAGTACGTTCAGTTTTGCTCAGCTGTTTGAAAATCAAATAACGTAAGAGATTTACCAGCACTGTCATTTTTAAATTTTTTAACGGGACGTTTAACAAACTGTTGGAGATCCGAAACGAGCGAGCAGTACTAAAGTGTGGGTGGCGTTACCGTTGTATACGCTGTCTCCTTTATACACAATTCTCCCATTAAAACGAAGTCAACCATTTGCGTTCTGTACTGTGAAACTGACGTGCTTATTACGTTTCAAACTGCTTTGTTGTCTTATGCTTAGGTATTTAATCGATGCGACTGTATCAAGCTGCAGTCTACTAATGCTGCCTTCGAAAGTTGCAGGATTGGTTTTCTTACTCATCCGTATTAGTACATTTCTACATTTAAAGGAAGTTGCCGTTCATCGCATCAACTAGAAATTCTGTCTAAGTCATCTTTCATCCTCCGAAAGTCACTCAACGACGACACATTCCCGTACAATACAGTGTCATCAACAGACAGCTGTAAACTGCTGTTCATCCTGTCCATCAAATCATACGAGAGGTCTTATCAGACTTACCTTGTCTGTGATAAACACTCGCCGTCGAGGACATCGTACTGGGTTCTATTACTTAAACAATCTCGAAGCCACTCACATATTCGTGAGCCTAATCCATATTCTCAAAACTTTGTCAACACTTTGCAGTGGGTTACCGTGTCAAACTCTTTTCGGAAATCTAGGAATGTGGATTCTTCCTATTGCTCTCCACCCACGGTCTGTAGGATGGTATGTTAAAAAAGGAAGCTTAGTTTTGCTGGAACGTATTCTTTCTAAATCTGCGCTGATTTGTGGACATATCCTCCACACAGTCACGACCGTTCACCATGTAATTTGCTTTTTTTTGGATCCCTGAAGGAAGATGTTCGTGGCCCTGAGTTTGCTCTGGACGAAGAGGTGTACAGCTGTGTACAATCATGTTTCCGTTGGCAACCGCAAAGATTTCTCAATGAAGGCATTCAGTCTCTTGTTTCACAGTAGGATAAATGTGTTAACTGTCATTAAGTTTACTTTTGAAACAAGAAACAGTTTACGCACCTTTCTCCAACTTTTCATTTGACTACTCCTTATATGTTAGTTGATCACAGACTTTGGGAAATCCAGGCAAGGCTAGAATTGAAACATTTGAGATTGTTACACTGTAGACAGACCTTGAAATTTATGTGGACTGATACGATAAGGAAGGAGGAGATTCTCCGTGGAACTGGCAAAGAGAGCAATACCTAGGAAACAGTGACAGCATGAAACAGGATGATACGACCTGTGTCCCGACAGAAAATAACTGCTGCCAGAGATAAAGAGAGTAAAATCTGTAGGGGAACTCATCCGACAAATAATTGATGCCTTAGGATACTAGTGCTGCTCTGACGCCGCACATTGAATCAGTCGGGCATAGGAAAGTACTAACAATAAATTGTTTTTTCTTGTTTTGAGAATACCAAAGGGGCGATGTATTTTACGGCCTAAAAACGTTCATCAGCCTAGATGGCGTAAATATTTTTTTTTTTTTTTCGACAGAGTTTGCTGTCATCTTCAGGTCTGCAACGCAGTGCATATATACGGAATATGTCTCATAACATGGGCTAAGACATAATGTTTGAGACAAAAGTTTTAATTTGGCATTACCCAAAACGGAAGTGGAACTGTACATTTACATACCTTACAAACCTTTTTGTTCTGGAACGTTTTCATTTTACGTTTGACCTCACTCGAAGTTGTCATGTGAATAAAAATCAGCACATTTTAAAAGGTTTGCCGTACTTGAAAACACTAAGCATGCTGTACAAAGGGGCATGTCCATATGCAAGTATCTCACAGATGCTTGTTTATCACAAAAAACAGCACACAGTACCACATATCTTTACATAAACTGGACGCATTCTGTCAGTTATAATCTGTTGAAAGTGGATTTTCGCTGTTGAGAACATACTCAGGTTATTCAAACAGATGTGTTACTTTATACTGTGTTGTAACAACTTGTCGCGTCTGTAGTTTCCTGCGAGCGGATCAGGATGGGAGCTAGACGCTAAATCCAGTAATGAGGTGGCTCGTCCAACTCGAGGTCCTGGTGCTGGAAAACAAGATGGAAATTCATTGCAGATAAGGGAACTCGGTGGGATAAAGGACGTATACTTCTGATAAAATAACTGAGATGAAACACGAGGTAGGATAAGACCACTGTCGAACCCTGAGAGGCACAAACACATTGAATGTAAGTTGTGCGATCCTGCTTGTACCCCGTGCAGCTAAGTGCCACGAGGTGCAGAGGTCAGAATAACTCTAGCGTCTGAGGCAACCGTCGAAGGAATCCGCCAACAACACCAGCAGTCCTGCTTATATAGGCCCGTCTGATGCAATGCTCCGCAATCACGCGCGTCTCCCATGTCCTGTTGCCCTTCTAGAACATTCCGTCGTAGCTGGCACGTAGCTCCAGCGTCCCTTGCTACAAAAACGCAGCCTCTCCTGCTTCCCAGCACCCCGGTTGACGTTAGGTTGCTTTCCTACAGGTTTATCTTATACAATCTTATGCATTCCTACTCAGATCCGCGACCCATTCGCGACACCTCCCTCCCCGAAGCAAAATTTTGTAATCTCTGTCCTCAGAGACTGCAAAATTTTGCTATCAGTGTGTTAGCTTATGCCTCTAGCATTCGACTTTTTCTATTAATGTGTAAATTTACATTTTATTTATACATTTACTTCTTTTTCTTTAACGTGCATTGATGTCTTTTAAAACAATTTGTTTAGCAAAAGCACCTGATACTTTTACGTCTCAATGGTATTTTACAAAGTCCTATGAGTAATATACAAATTCGTTAATACAGTTATCCTTTTGTTTCCAATAGTATTTAAAATCATATTTAAGTTACACATAGTTATTCATCCTCGACATTACAATCATTTACTCTCTTTGGTTACAATTCATATGCACATTTTTCTTGATTTTCAAGGAACACATGGACATTATTGTCACAAGGATATACACATTATCTAGTCTTAATACATTAGAAATTTCTACTTTCAGTACAATCATGGGCACATCATAGTTTCTTTGTTTTCATGGGGCACACAAACAAAATTTTCTCAAGGGCACACACAATATCTAGTCTTAACACAACAGAAACTTTTACTTTCTGTATACATTTCTACCTATACAAATTATGGGCACATCATAAATTCTCTCAATTCAAGGGCACACGAATAATTACATCTTGAGGCAGCACACATAATATCATCTCCATTATTACATTGATACAATCTTATTCTTTTAGCTCTTGTCTGATCATGACATTAACATTACTGGTGATCGTCTTTCGATGTCTTCCGAATATCTTGTTGGTGCTATTCTTCATTCATAACTCACATTGCCGCTATCTCTTGCCACATATCTGATGGGCATTCTTTCTAAAATAATTTCCTTATTTTCTCCAACTTCCCTACGAGCAGGTTGGTACCTAACGATTTCTCTTCTTGGATACTGATTTATAATTTTATTTCTTACACAGATCTTTGTACAATAATCGTCCCTCATATACTTAAACATAAATTTGTAGCATTCTCTACAACATTTACAGTATTGCAAATACATAAAAGGATTATTACAATTACAATACTTGAGCGCATATAACTCCAGATTGACATACTGCTTAGGGAAAATCTACTAAAAGGCGGTCCTTTGCTGCTACAAAATTTCATTCATCAATTCATCTAACATATATCCAGCTGCATTTAAGTCGTCTAACTGTCTTACAACATGTTCGACTGCCAAATTTAAGGTAAGCTCTGTTATATTTTGCTTTTCTTCGCTAAAAATGCAACAATCTATCTCCATATTCAGATTTGGAACAATAACATCATTTGTTACATATGTTCTAATTATGTGCTCAGATTATATTAATATTTGAGCACCATAACCTTTACATTTTTAAGATATTTTAACTTGACTGTACCATGAACAACTACATCCCTGGGCTCATTATCACTACATAACACTGTAAGACCTTTACCTTAAGGTCCTACAAATAACCATTCGTCACCTCTGATTTGCGTCCATACGCTTTTATTTAATACCATATACCTCTGGTTACAATCTTTCGGTGTCTTGGTAACTGGTTGTAGCATTCTAGCCTCACACATCTCATGATCGTAAGTAGACAAAAGAACAAATGTTTGCTTACATATTCTGTGACCTTGGTCTAATGTTTTACATAACAACTGCTCCAAGCTTAAGTTCACATATTGTCGTTTCGCATCTTCTATTAATAATGTCTCTTTCTCTGGGGATATATATGTAAACAACTGTTTGTTGGCGTCTACTTCAGCTGGTAGGGGCCACATTTTATGCATAGCGAATATACTGCTATCTACCAGGGGAATGTTTAATACATTACTTAATATGTTACCAGCTATAAAAACATCAAAGTCAATTACCTTAAGTAACTGATGACCATTGTCCCTGTAAGTGCTATTGGGAATCTTTTGTCTTTTATATCATCTTCTACTAATTCCAAATATCTAACGCACAGGATTAATCAAATGCGGTTCTAAAGTACCTTACTGTGCGATTACAATTGCTGAGATTAACAAATCATATTCCTGTTCTAGCACACTGAAAATAGACAATAGCTGAATCAGCTGCTCATTAATGGTTGTCAAAGTAACTGCTCTCTGTAGCTGCTTATCAGTGCTATTTTCGAACCGTATGAGGTTCTGACTGAGCATTTTCATTCCTTGAGTAGTTACCTGTTCATTTCTGGCTATTGAGCTGACAGTTTGATTAAAACTCGTTAACGTGGCCCTTACTATTGTGACATGTTCTCGGCTTAATCTTAACAGCTGTTTCTGTTCTCCCTCTAACAAAACAATTTTTGACTTGAAATACGATGCGTCTTCTTCTTCTACAGTCCCAAACAAAACTTTACTTATTTCTCCAACAAAATTTGGGACTCCCCGTTTTCGTATTCTCACTTCAACTGTCCAATTAGACTTTGAGATTTTTCTATTTTTCCGATGTGCCATTCTAATGCATGTTTCGCACTGGCACATTCTGAAGCACTTATATTAAGCGAGTATATTCTGAAAGAATGTCACATTTCTGGTAGCTAGTACTTCGGTGTTTTCAAATTTCTTTTCTAACAAGTTAAAATAACTTACAATTCTACATGTCACACTATAGAGACTGACCTTCCCTTGTTGTCATAATACAATCCTGGTGAAAATTGGAATTTTGTAAGGTGAAGATCCGGATGAAGAACCACTGTTTGGCCCGAAGTAATCCCGAAGGCTAATATGGACATTCCAATTATCAGCTGCGTCATCGCCATCCTGTAATTAGAAAAATTCTTTCAGGCGATTGGCGTGTACCGTCAGGTACTTATTCTTTCTTATCTGGATGACCAGATTTGGTCCTTTAGTTTCATTTATTATGTATGGGCTCGACACTAACTATCTAATTTCCTTGACCTTCCTCTTCTAACACTTTCATCATACAGGAGGACTTTGTCTCCGAATTGGAACTCTGTCAGATGATGGGTTTTGTCATAATATTCCTTGTTCTTTAATTTAATTTGGGCATTATAGCTTCGCGCAGACTGGTGCATAGCCTGCATTCGCTCTTTTAGTTTGAGCACGTAATCATCATAATTATATGTTACTTCTGTTGGGTTCTTTTGTAGTACTCCCGGTACATTACACAATCTCCCGAAGAACAACTTGTGAGGTGTGTACCCAGGCGCACTATGCTTTGTTGTGTTGAATACAAAGACAGCATATGGGATCCATGTATCCCAATCAGTTTGTACTCTATCTACGTAATGGCGGAGCGTTTCAGTTAAGGTACTATGTGTTCTTTCTAGCGCTCTGTTAGTCTGAGGATGGTAGCAAGTGGTTTGAATTTTATCTATGCACAACAATCTGCATACTCTTCACATTGATTCACTAACGAAGTTGCTGCTCATGTCACTTAGTAATATGGATGGTATGCCAAACTTCAAGATGATCTTTTCTACTAGCACTCTTGCTACCGTTTCGGAATCTTGTTTCTCAATAGGTGCCGCGATTAGAAATTTTGTTAGTGAATCTTGAAAAGTAAGGATGTAATTATTGCCGTTGTCTGTGGGGGTCATTGGACCAACAATATCAATGTCAAACGTTTCAAATACATGCTCAGGGGTAGTCGTAATTTCCATGGGCATTTTAGTTTTGTTCTGTGTAATTTTTATTCCTTTGGCAGCTATATCATTTGTAAATATACTGCACTACATCGGCTTTCATGCCTTCCCATGAACAGTATTTCTTTACTTTCGTAAGTTCTTCCTATCCCCTGATGACCACCAACTGGTGAATCATGAAACTTCTTGAGGATTGTATTCTTCTCCTCTAAACTCAAATTAGCGGCCGATTCCTCACGGCTGCCTTTTTTGTGATGGCCTATGTATCTTTTCCTTCCACATGGCCTAAGCGTTTGGCCCTGCTTATCTCCCCTCCTGCAGCTGGCTCTTTTACATAACATCTTGCGACCTTAGAGACCACTTCTAAGTAACTGCTGAAACGTCCCCTTAGAAAAATTAATGAATTACTGTGCTGATAAACCTCTTACATCATTTGATTTTCAAACAGCTGAGCAGAACTGAACGTACTCAGACATTTCGCTCTTTACTTCTTCTGATCAACACTAAACTGACACACAATACAGTATTTTTAGCGCAACGCAATCTGACTTTCAAAAATCCCTACAAAAGAATGGCCCTGACTAACATGAACCTATACTTTTCACAAACCACTTACCTCACAAAAATCTTCGTTCCTCGAACTACTGCAATATAGCGAGCGCCACTACTGCCAGCTAAATAAAAGATTCAAACTACTGAAGGCACTAACTACTGATAGGCATAGTTAGCAAATGAAAGATTTTGATAGAGAACAAACAATGTATTTACCGTAATAGTGTTCAAAAGGCATAATATATAGCAGTTCATGACATCCAGTCTTACAAATTTACTGTCCCTGATGGACACACGTCCATATCATCCGCTCTCAAAACTCCGCCATTTCTCTCCCCGCAATCACCACTGCTGGCGGCTCACCTCCAACTGCGCAACGCTACGCGCTGTTAACAGCCAACTGCCCAACACTACAATGGCAAGTTCCAACAGTGCCAACAAGCCACAGACTGCACACAGCACAGCCAGTGATTTTCATACAGAGCGCTACGTGGCGGTGGCGTTACCAATGTAAGAACCTAAACAGCCTATATACACTGCTCATCCCAGCTGTTTCAGCTGTTCGGATTATCTGTTCCTGACTCCTTTCCGCTTCGTCTCTGTCGTCATCTACCTCGGTCGTTGACCTCAAATTTCGTATTCTGGACAGGGCAGCTGCTACCTGGTTTCGTTTACCACTTTTATACAGAATTTGGTAATCATATTCTTCTAGTTTCGGTCTGAATTTCATTAACCTTGACGACGGATCGGTAACGCTGCTTACCCACGTTAATGGCTTATGGTCTGTGCAAATTGTGACTTTTCGACCAAACAAATGTGGTCGAAAATATTTCACTGCCCAACATATAGCTAACATTTGTCTCACTATGGTGCTATATGATCGCTCAACCTTAGTCAATGTACTTAAAATATATGCTACAGGTAAATCATTACCCAATGTAACTTTGGCTAGCATCTGTGGTTACTATCAATTCCTGTCCAAAATCTGGATACGGCAATATGGGGGGATTTATCAGTTTTTCTTTCAACTGATGAAATGCTTCCTCCTGTTCCATTCCCCAATTATATACTACTCCTTTCTTCAGCAGTTCGTAAAGAGGTTTGGCAATTTTAGTGTAATTGTTTATAAAACGCCTATAATACCCGCTGAGTCCGAAAAACCTTTCTACTGTATAGTAGTCTTTGGCTATGGATATTTCATTGCTTTGACCTTTCTTTGGATCTGGCCTTAATTCTTCTGCTGTAAGAATATGCCCCAAAAATGTCACTTCTTTACGTATGAACTCATACTAGTCGACTTTTGAGTTGAAATTATATTTCCTAAGTCTTTCAAATCTTTCTTCGACTGTTGTGTTCTTCAAGTAAAGATCCAAATATTACTACATCATCTAGATATGTAAATACCTTTTCTCCCTGCAGTCCCGTTAACACTAAATTGGGGCTGTCTTTAGACTTATTGGCATCCTCTTATAATTCCCAAAGGGCGTACTAAACGCCGCTTTCTCTTGATTTCGCTCATCTAATAGCACTAGATAGTACCCTTTAGCTAAGTCAAGTGTCGAGAAGTATTTTGCCTTTCCTAGTCCATCTAAGATCTCGTCTATTCTTGGAAGAGGATACACATTATTGGCGCCTATAATCGGCTACAATTCGCCATTTCTCCTTCCCACTAGCATCCATTTCTTTAGGGATCATCAATAATGGGAAATTCCATGCACTCTTGCTTGGAACTATAATGTCGTCTTGCTACATTTTATCAAATTCCTCTTGCAAGACCTCTTTTTGTGCCTGCGGTATTCCGTAGGACCTTGAACACACTATTCACTCTTCTGCTTGCGGTATTAATTTAGTTTCATGTTTTGTAATGTCAGTATACGTTAATTTATCTCCTGGCAAGTGGAAGATATCATTATGCGCCATGTATATTTCTAAAATGGCATTCCTTTCTTCACTATTTAAATGTTCAACCCTGAAGTTTTCCTTTAACTTACTAGCCCGTGACTTCACTTCAGTCTTTCCTGTCTTTACTTACCGTACCTTATACACCTCCTCAGGTGGCACTTTCTCTGTCACTAATACCGTACACTTCGTAGATATTCTCTCATCCTTTCTGTTTAGTACACTTGTTATACAAGTGCCCTCCTTAACTCGTAGCAGCACTTCTGGTACATAAACTCCAGGATTTATTTCCTGTTTAGGAATAATCACCTCTGATTCATTGTCCGCAGCTCGTGGTCGTGCGGTAGCGTTCTCGCTTCCCGCGCCCGGGTTCCCGGCTTCGATTCCCGGCGTGGTTAGGGATTTTCTCTGCCTCGTGATGACTGGGTGTTGTGTGATGTCCTTAGGTTAGTTAGGTTTAAGTAGTTCTAAGTTCTAGGGGACTGATGACCATGGATGTTAAGTCCCATAGTGCTCAGAGCCATTTGAACCATCTGATTCATTCCTTGCACTGACTTCGATTCTAAGAATTCTCTCTTCTCTAGGGTCCATCACTATTCTTTGCCCCTTTTGTTTCGCTCTTGCGGTTTCCTGTCCACACTGACTTAACCTTTGTGTCACGGGACCAACGGTAACCGTATTTTTGCACTGTTTCGCAGATTCTACTGCCATCCAACCGGCCGCAACCGCGTTTGACGTGTCTTTTTCTTCTCACATGTGTCCACCTGGATCTGAACTGTTGACTCCCCTTTTCACAGATTCTACTGCCATTGAACCGGCCCCAACTGCTTCCGACGTGTCTTTTATTTCTATTGCGGCTCCAACCGCTATTGACCCAGCTCCAACTGCGTTCCTTACGTGTTTATTTCGTTTCACATTTCCGACCTCAAACGAACATTTACACTTTTGCTTGGCGGCTCCAACCGCCTTATCACTACAATAGCTACCTCTAGCGGCTACCGCTGCCATCGAACCGGCTCCGACCGTGTTCGATCTGATTTTTCTCGGTTTCGCGGCTCCGACCGCAACTAAACAAGTATATCTCTTTTCCGCGGCTCCTACCGCGCGACCATTATAACTGTTTCTACAGGATTCCCTCCCTGTAGATTGACGTTCCCATGCCGTTCTTAACTCAATTTGCCTTCCACGAGTCCATAGACATTATTCTCCATAATCTATCATGTAATTCTGTCTTGTTAGGAAATCTCTCCCTAGCCGACCTTCAAACGACAGATCTACCTCTGTCCCTATAACACGAACTGTATCTTTTAAAAGCAGATCCCTTGCAAATCAGCAATTCCAGCTCTATTGAACCTTCAGTCTTTGCTACGGTATTAGCTATCCTCCTTATCCTAATACCGTCTCTTGGGTTACATTTCCCAATGTTCCACAAACTTTCCTTTTTTACTAAACTTATTTGTGCTCCACTATCTATTATGGCACAACTTGACAAGAAGAAGGGACCGGTTGGTAGGGCATGTTCTGAGGCATCAAGGGATCTCAAATTTAGCATTGGAGGGCAGCGTGGAACGTAAAATTCGTATAGGGAGTCCAAGAGATGAATACATTAAGCAGATTCAGAAGGATGTAGGTTGCAGTAAGTACTTCGGAGATGAAAAAGCTTGCACAGAATAGAGTAGCATGGAGACCACAACAAAAACATCTATTAAAAACTTCATTCCATTTCTTTTTCCTTTTGTGCACCCTAACTCTATAAAATCGTTTCTATTTGTTCATTCTACTGTATACACCTTACTGGATGTGGCGCAATGCGGCTGCCTCATTGAGCCTCCTCATAGTTTCCCTGCCTCTTATTCTTTCGTTTCGCCAACCATGGGCATTCGTTACACTGCGTAATGGCCTCTCTGGTTGCATTTAAAACACATTTTTGTTGTTGTTGTGGTCTTCAGTCCTGAGACTGGTTTGATGTAGCTCTCCATGCTACTCTATCCTGTGCAAGCTTCTTCATCTCCCAGTACCTACTGCAACCTACATCCTTCTGAATCTGCTTAGTGTATTCATCTCTAGGTCTCCCTCTACGATTTTTACCCTCCACGCTGCCCTCCAATGCTAAATTTGTGATCCCTTGATGCCTCAGAATATGCCCTACCAAACGATCCCTTCTTCTAGTCAAGTTGTGCCACAAACTTCTCTTCTCCCCAATCCTATTCAATACCTCCTCATTAGTTACATGCTCTACCCACCTTATCTTCAGCATTCTTCTGTAGCACCACATTTCGAAAGCTTCTATTCTCTTCTTGTCCAAACTGGTTATCGTCCATGTTTCACTTCCATACATGGCTACACTCCATACAAATACTTTCAGAAACGACTTCCTGACACTTAAATCTATACTCGATGTTAACAAATTTCTCTTCTTCAGAAACGATTTACTTGCCATTACCAGTCTACATTTTATATCCTCTCTACTTCGAGCATCATCAGTTATTTTACTCCCTAAATAGCAAAACGCCTTTACTACTTTAAGTGTCTCATTTCCTAATCTAATCCCCTCAGCATCACCCGATTTAATTTGACTACATTCCATTATCCTCGTTTTGCTTTTGTTGATGTTCATCTTATATCCTCCTTTCAAGACACTGTCCATTCCGTTCAACTGCTCTTCCAAGTCCTTTGCTGTCTCTGACAGATTTACAGTGTCATCGGCGAACCTCAAACTTTTTACTTCTTCTCCAATAATTTTAATACCTACTCCGAATTTTTCTTTTGTTTCCTTTACTGCTTGCTCAATATACAGATTAAATAACATCGGGGAGAGACTACAACCCTGTCTCACTCCTTTCCCAACCACTGCTTCCCTTTCATGCCCCTCGACACTTATAACTGCCATCTGGTTTCTGTACAAATTGTAAATAGCCTTTCGCTCCCTGTATTTTACCCCTGTCAACTTCAGAATTTGAAAGAGAGTATTCCAGTTAACGTTGTCAAAAGCTTTCTCTAAGACTACAAATGCTAGAAACGTAGGTTTGCCTTTTCTTAATCTTTCTTCTAAGATAAATCGTAAGGTTAGTATTGCCTCACGTGTTCCAACATTTCTACGGAATCCAAACTGATCTTCCCCGAAGTCCGCTTCTACCAGTTTTTCCATTCGTCTGTAAAGAATTCGCGTTAGTATTTTGCAGCTGTGACTTATTAAACCGATAGTTCGGTAATTTTCACATCTGTCAAAACCTGCTTTCTTTGGGATTGGAATTATTATATTCTTCTTGAAGTCTTTGGGTATTTCGCCTGTCTCATACATCTTGCTCACCAGATGGTAGAGTTTTGTCAGGACTGGCTCTCCCAAAGCTGTCAGTAGTTCTAATGGAATGTTGTCTACTCCCGGGGCCTTGTTTCGACTCAGGTCTTTCAGTGCTCTGTCAAACTCTTCACGCAGTATCGTATCTCCCATTTCATCTTCATCTATATCCTATTCCATTTCCATAAAATTGTCTTCAAGTACATCGCCCTTGTATAAACCCTCTATATACTCCTTCCACCTTTCCGCCTTCCCTTCTTTGCTTAGAACTGGGTTGCCATATGAGCTCTTGATATTCATACAAGTGGTTCTCTACTCTCCAAAGGTCTCTTTAATTTTCCTGCGGGCAATATCTATCTTACCCCTAGTGGGACAACCCTCTACATCCTTACATTTGTCCTCTAGCCATCCCTGCTTAGCCATTTTGCACTTCCTGTCGATCTCATTTTTGAGACGTTTGTATTCCTTTTTGCCTGCTTCATTTACTGCATTTTTATATTTTCTCCTTTCATCAATTAAATTCAATATATCTTCTGTTACCCAAGGATTTCTATTAGCCCTCGTAATTTTACCTACTTGATCCTCTGCTGCCTTCACTACTTCATCCCTCAGAGCTACCCATTCTTCTTCTACTGTCTTTCCCCCATTCCTGTCAATTGTTCCCTTATGTTCTCCCTGAAACTCTCTACAACCTCTGGTTCTTTCAGTTTATCCAGGTCCCATCTCCTTAAATTCCCACCTTTTTGCAGTTTCTTCAGTTTCAATCTGCAGTTCATAACCAATAGATTGTGGTCAGAATCCACATCTGCCCCTGGAAATGTCTTACAATTTAAAACCTGGTTCCTAAATCTCTCCCTTACCATTATATAATCTATCTGATACCTTTTAGTATCTCCAGGATTCTTCCAGGTATACAACCTTCTTTTATGATTCTTGAACCAAGTGTTAGCTCTGATTAAGTTATGCTCTGTGCAAAATTCTACAAGGCGGCTTCATCTTTCATTTCTTCCCGCCAATCCATATTCACCTACTATGTTTCCTTCTCTCCCTTTTCCTACACTCGAATTCCAGACACCCATGACTATTAAATTTTCGTCTCCCTCACTACCTGAATAATTTCTTTTATCTCGTCATGCATCTCATCAATTTCTTCATCATCTGCAGTAGTTGGCATATAAACTTGTACTACTGTAGTAGGCATGGGCTTTGTGTCTATCTTGGCCACAGTAATGCGTTCACTATGCTGTTTGTAGTAGCTAACCCGCACTCCTATTTTTTTATTCATTATTAAACCTACTCCTGCATTACCCCTATTTGATTTTGTATTTTTAGCCCTGTAATCACCTGACCAAAAGTCTTGTTCCTCCTGCCACCGAACTTCCTTAATTCCCACTATATCTAACTTTAACCTATCCATTTCCGTTTTTAAATTTTCTAACCTACCTGCCCGATAAGGGATCTGACATTCCACGCTCCGATCCGTAGAACGCCAGTTTTCTTTCTCCTGATAACGACGTCCTCTTGAGTAGTCCCCGCCCGGAGATCTGAATGGGGGACTATTTTACCTCCGGAATATTTTACCCAAGAGGACGCCATCATCATTTAATCATACAGTAATGCTGCATGTTTCCCCTTGCTTTCAGCCGTTCGCAGTACCAGCACAGCAAGGCCGTTATGGTTAGGGTTACAAGGCCAGATCAGTCAATCATCCAGACTGTTGCCCCTGCAACTACTGAAAAGGCTGCTGCCCCTCTTCAGGAACCACATGTTTGTCTGGCCTCTCAACAGATACCCCTCCGTTGTGGTTGCACCTACGGTACGGCCATCTGTATTGCTGAGGCACGCAAGCCTCCCAACGAACGGCAAGGTCCATGGTTCATGGGGCGGTAAAACACATTACGTCACTTGAATTTGTTCACGGTGCTTTGTGCACTGTAAAATTACACTCAGTACGCTTAACTGGTGTCAGACCCTCTATTTCTCTACAGTGCCCCTTAAATTCTCTATTTACCTCCGCTAGCCTGTATGCCCTTACCTGTTCCAAGTTCGCTAGCCTGTCTGTATTTTCTCTCTCTTCTAGACTCTTTCTATCCGCGTCTTTTTCGAAAACTCGTTCACGTCAGTGTGCACGACAGTCTTTCGCCATGTGCCCTGGCCTTCCACAATTATAACATGATGGACTTTTAGCCTTGTCCATCCTTGGTGTTCTAACCATATTTCTCACGGTCAGCTTCTCTTTAGCCGATGCTATCGCGCTTTCTTCCGTAGCAGCAATGTCAACTGTTTCACTGAGTGTCACGGACTCTCCTCTAGCCCTAACTATTGTCTTCATTCTGTCGTCATAGGGTCCCTGTATGAACACTACTCTTCCTAATTTCAACACTAGCGCAGTACTCCCAGCCAATTCAGCTTCGGTCATCACACTCAGAATGGCTTCTCTAAAATGATGCTGTAACGCATCAATGCATGAACCCCCGTGTGCAATGATTTCACCTCTTTCCTGACGACTTGCAAACAGTTTACACGCAAAGGAATCCAACGTGCGTTTACAAGCGTAATTTTCAACAAGTATAGCATGTATATCGGACCAAGTGGTTGTCAAGTCTCTAACTAGTAACTTACTTCTAGCCGCACCTACTATGCGCACCTTAACAAACTCCAGTGACACATCTTGCTGTTCAGGAGCCACTAACTGAAACGCACTATCACAGTTGTCCACAAACGCGCTCAGCTGAAATTTATTACCATCAAATGGCTGAGCCAACAACTTTAAATAATGTGTTGCGTGATTGTTAATGATTGCGCAATGTTATTACTGGTTGATTCTGCCTGCCCTGAATGCGGCACGTTGTACCAACAAGATATGCCTTACCTTATTAAGTGTCTTTGTGGTCTGCGCTGATTAGTGCGCCGCTTCTCGTTGCTCGCGTCGGCTCACAGCCACGCCTCATCTACTGCCTGCCTCGCTCGGCAGCCACGCGCCTCGTTATCTGCTTCCAGCAGCTGACGGGCCTTTCAGGCCCTCCCAAAGACCGATAACGCCGCCTGCCTCTCTGGAGCTGCGTACTGTTTAGGCCTCACCGGGGACCGATTAACGCATGTCGAACCCGCACCGTGACGGACTTTCCATTCAGTCAAAGTCGTCATCTTCTTCCTTCTTTGCCGGTTTGGTGGCCGAGCGGTTCTAGGCGCTACAGTCAGGAACCGCGCGACCGCTACGGTCGCAGGTTCGAATCCTGCCTCGGGCATGGATGTGTGTGATGTCCTTAGTTAGGTTTAAATAGTTCTAAGTTCTAGGCACTGATGACCTCAGAAGTTAAGTCCCATAGTGCTCAGAGTCATTTGAAACGTTTTTTTTCTTCCTTCTTTCTTCGCCTCAGTACGCACCTCGTCTCAGTTTGATTGCTCATAGCCGTCAGTCTTTTCTGACTTCGGGCAGAGTATTGTCAAAAGTTAAAGTCGTCCTACACCTGTTCCTCAAATCCGTGGCCTAGCTAATTCCGGTACTGTGTGTAACAACAGTAAGCCAACACCTATTAGAAGGGATGCCTGATTTGTGCCAACCCCACACTTGGCACCAAAAAAGTGTGCATCGTCTGTCGCGTCGGTAGTTTCCTGAGAGCGGATCAGGATGGGAGCTAGACGCTAAATCCAGTAATGAGGTGGCTCATCAACTCGAAGTCCTGGTGCTGGAAAACAAGATGGAAATTCTTTGCAGATAAGGGAACTCGGTGGGATAAAGGACGTATATTTCTGATGAAATAACTGAGACGAAACACGAGGTAGGATAAGACCACTGTCGAACCCTGAGAGGCACCAACACGTTGAATGTAAGTTCTGCAATCCTGCATGTACCCTGTGCAGCAAACGGCCACGAGAAACAAAGTCCCGTCCCGAGGGCAGAGTAACCCACGTCCAGCGTCTGAGGGAACCGTCGAAGGAAATGGCTCTGAGCACTATGGGACTCAACATCTTAGGTCATAAGTCCCCTAGAACTTAGAACTACTTAAACCTAACTAACCTAAGGACATCACACACACTCATGCCCGGGGCAGGATTCGAACCTGCGACCGTAGGAGCCTCGCGATTCCGGACTGCAGCGCCAGAACCGCACGGCCACCGCGGCCGGCTTGAACCGTCGAAGGAACCCCCCCCCCCCCAGCAACACCAGCGGCCCTGCTTATACACTCCTGGGAATGGAAAAAAGAACACATTGACACCGGTGTGTCAGACCCACCATACTTGTTCCGGACACTGCGAGAGGGCTGTACAAGCAATGATCACACGCACGGCACAGCGGACACACCAGGAACCGCGGTGTTGGCCGTCGAATGGCGCTAGCTGCGCAGCATTTGTGCATCGCCGCCGTCAGTGTCAGCCAGTTTGCCGTGGCATACGGAGCTCCATCGCAGTCTTTAACACTGGTAGCATGCCGCGACAGCGTGGACGTGAACCGTATGTGCAGTTGACGGACTTTGAGCGAGGGCGTATAGTGGGCATGCGGGAGGCCGGGTGGACGTACCGCCGAATTGCTCAACACGTAGGGCGTGAGGTCTCCACAGTACATCGATGTTGTCGCCAGTGGTCGGCGGAAGGTGCATGTGCCCGTCGACCTGGGACCGGACCGCAGCGACGCACGGATGCACGCCAAGACCGTAGGATCCTACGCAGTGCCGTAGGGGACCGCACCGCCACTTCCCAGCAAATTAGGGACACTGTTGCTCCTGGGGTATCGGCGAGGACCATTCGCAACCGTCTCCATGAAGCTGGGCTACGGTCCCGCACACCATTAGGCCGTCTTCCGCTCACGCCCCAACATCGTGCAGCCCGCCTCCAGTGGTGTCGCGACAGGCGTGAATGGAGGGACGAATGGAGACGTGTCGTCTTCAGCGATGAGAGTCGCTTCTGCCTTGGTGCCAATGATGGTCGTATGCGTGTTTGGTGCCGTGCAGGTGAGCGCCACAATCAGGACTGCATACGACCGAGGCACACAGGGCCAACACCCGGCATCATGGTGTGGGGAGCGATCTCGTACACTGGCCGTACACCACTGGTGATCGTCGAGGGGACACTGAATAGTGCACGGTATATCCAAACCGTCATCGAACCCATCGTTCTACCATTCCTAGACCGGCAAGGGAACGTGCTGTTCCAACAGGACAATGCACGTCCGCATGTATCCCGTGCCACCCAACGTGCTCTTGAAGGTGTAAGTAAACTACCCTGGCCAGCAAGATCTCCGGATCTGTCCCCCATTGAGCATGTTTGTGACAGGATGAAGCGTCGTCTCACGCGGTCTGCACGTCCAGCACGAACGCTGGTCTAACTGAGGCGCCAGGTGGAAATGGCATGACAAGCCGTTCCACAGGACTACATCCAGCATCTCTACGATCGTCTCCATGGGAGAATAGCAGCCTGCATTGCTGCGAAAGGTGGATACACACTGTACTAGTGCCGACATTGTGCATGCTCTGTTGCCTGTGTCTATGTGCCTGTGGTTCTGTCAGTGTGATCATGTGATGTATCTGACCCCAGGAATGTGTCAATAAAGTTTCCCCTTCCTGGGACAATGAATTCACGGTGTTCTTATTTCAATTTCCAGCAGTGTATATGCTCGTCTGATGCTATTCCCCGCGATCACGCGCGTCTACCGTCTCCTGTCGTCATTGTAAAACATTCTGTCGTAGCTGGTCACGTAGCTCCAGCGTCCCTTGCTACAAAAACGCAGCCTCTCCTGCTTCCCAGCGCCCTGGCTGACGTTAGGTTGCGTTCCTACAGATTCATCTTATGCAATCTTATGCATTTCTACTCACATCCGCTACCCATTCGCGACATACTATCTGTGAGCAATACGTATGTGGACATAGCCAATTGCACACGGTGCTTCATGTTTTTAAATCTTTTAGTTGTGACGAACTCTTTATAATGTGCTGTTTTTTATCCGCATGACTACTTGGCATGTGGTCCAACGTAAAATGAACACGTTTCACAACAAAAAGATTTTTAAGGTGTGTAAATGTACAGTTCCACATTAGTTTTTTGTAAAGCAAAACCAAAATTGTTATCTCAGATATTACGTCATAAGTCGCGTAACGACCAAAATTCCATATGTATCCACTTTCGTACAGACCTGAAGATGGCAGCGAGGTCTGTCCAAACCGGTTATCTTTAACAAAGAAATGCTTACACGATCTAGCGTGTTGATTGTTCTAATTAGTAATAAAAGCAAATAAGGGCAGCACCCCCGTCAAGATAAAGCAAGATGAACACAGCACCAAAGTACCCCAGTAATTTGTTGAGGTTGACATTTTAGAAGTAGACAGGGATCCCACAAAGTCACTTCTGGTCTCCCTGTAGAGAATGATTGATTGTACGCAATTTTTGTTACAGCCACATAGGAAAAGGAAGCTTGTTCAGATGAATCCGAAACTTCCTCCTGTCAATACTTTAATAAGACTTCATAAGGAGAATAAAAGTATCTGTATAGCTGTCAATCAGACGAAAGCTCTGATAGCTGAATTAAGCATGTTTATTTAGAAATAACTTACGTCATACTGGTCATCCTGTAGTGTATTCTTTGCCGCTGAGGCTAAGGTTCTTTCGATCACTCAGGATTTGCTTTTGGCTTCACTCAACATTGTAAATCTGTACACTACTGTACCAACTGATGAATCTTCAGTACTAATTACATGTAATCATGTAACTTAACAGACTATGTTACAATGGGAACTAATGGAATTTAATTAGTGCTTTAATTACTTTGAGTTTAATGGGAAAGTATACCATCATAAGCCTGGTTTAACTATGCAAAACTGCTTTTCAGGGCTATTGTGATACATTTTAATGACTTAGAGGTAATAGTGTTTTTGAGCAATCCGAGTTTGGAACAAAGGGTAGTCATGTAAGATGAAGATGAAATGGAACATACGTTGTGCACTCTTAAACAGGTACCTGTAGTTAATGGTTTCAAAAGTAATTTGGTCACTAAGTTTTTCTAAAAAAATACGGCAAGCAGGAATTTGAGAACAGACAAAATGTTCATTGCACTTAAGTATCGTGGTACTATTACTGAGAAGTTAGCACATACCTTTCCCAAACAGCAGAAAATAGTATTTCGGAAGCTTGGTCAATTGAGTTCTAAATTGAGACATAGGATAATCAAGAAAGAAGAAAAGAAGTATATGAAGCGTCGATGTATACAGGCAGAAATTTGGAATGTGTGATCGGTTTTATATCGGCCAAACAACACACAGCTCTAAAACTAAATTTACAGAACACGTAATCCCAAACAACAAGATAACGTTTGGGCGTCATTTATGTACTAAGAAGCATACAGCTGGTAGTGTTGCAGATGCGATGAAGCTCATGCATATGGTGCCCAAGGGGAAAGCGAATATAATGGATGCATGGGAGATTTACAAATGTAAAATTAAGGAACTGAATAAAATGACGAATGAACGATTTGAATTGAAGTATAATTGCTTTTGCACACCCCTTAGGTATGACATTTGATCCAGCACAGCGGTTACTTGATGGTTTTATATATCACGAGCGATTTTAACATCACTAAATTCTTTAAAATTTTTATCAGTGGTTAGGCTGTGACAGTGATTACCGTTGTAGTAATTGGCGGCCGCAATGCATGCCACTGTAAAGTTCGTATGTAACTATGACCACTTTTGTATATCACCCCCCTCCCATTTGATCTTAGAATAACTGGATGCCAGTCATTAGATTACGTGTTTCATAACAGCGGGTTAGCTGTATGACGGTTGTCTAAGAGCGCAGCATACCATAACGGTAAATCCACAAGCATGACATCTTTGCTACCTTCCCTGTTTGTGTATTAGATTAACCACGTATTAATACTCATAAAGCATATTGTGTTACGGTGCGATTTTCGATTAATACGTTTCTTGTAGTAGCCATTTTTGCAGCAGCTGTATATAAAAAGCAGTTGTTTCAAAGAAAATGCCTTTTTTGCATGCTGCCCATCGAAATTTGTTATTTTTATTTATGTACCCAGACCCGTTTCGCCATGTAATATTTCAGGACACCCACTGAAGATGCCTTGTAAAAATGGCGAAACGCGTCTGGGCGTATAAATAAAAATTAAAATTTCGATTGGCAGCATGCAAAAATGGTATTTTCTTGGAAACGACTGCAATTTATTTTCGATTAATGTTCGTAGTGTCGAAATACCATGGCTTTTGAAAAGAGCAGCTAGTTTCTAAGTTCCCTGCTGTGTATAGTGCTTAAAGAAAAGGTACATAAAGATGAAGGCCGATGAGTTACAACGAGCAGTCTATGATTATACTGTGTTTGTTATCAACAAGGCAAATAATAAGAGGCAAACCAGCCTAGCTGGAGATCAGCTATGGACGTCTCATTGCGGCACAGTGTGCCAGTTTTGTTACGTTTTATCTGCGCTAGCAACTGTAGCTTAACGTTTTATTCTGTTAGAGTTGTATTGTTTTGTCTGTAGAACAAATAACAGGCGGATTGAAACCAAAACTTGTCTTTAAAATGGCAAGATGAATATATACCTGCATAACATAATGCAATTGTCACTATTTTTAGAGTGATATATGTTGCAGTGTCCATAGCATTAATAGTACAATGGACCCACATGCTGTTATGGCAGGTTTTGTCTGGAGCTTTATTCATGGCACAAACAGTGTGGAACTTAATGGCTGACCTGATGATTACGTATGGGCAGTTGGTATTGGTACGCTGTGCCATGATTTCGAAGCAATTGAGTAGCCAGCTGGTGAACTTAATAAGATGACGCTGCGACTTACAGAATGGCTCCTCATTATTTTAATGCTCATGGCCTTTATGCTCGTACGTATCTAGTGCTACAGTTGACGTATATGCTACCATGAACCAAATATACATAGACTCATGTCGATATATTTTATGAGAAGAAGGCAGTGTAAGTAAATATTATCCTTACAATATTGAGACGAACAGTTAGTTACATAACATACTGTAATTGTCGACAGCTCATTAGAACTATATTCGAGTGTTCATGGCATTATAATTTAATGTTTTAAATCTAGGAACATAGTGTCAGTTGGCGTCTCGTATATAAGACACTGTGAGTTGTAGTGAAGCGACCTTTAATAGTCGTGTATTCTGTCGCCATATATGCTGGTGTTGCAAATTTCTGTATTAATGAAATAGATGTAATTATACATTAAATTTCCGTAATGATTTACGTAGAGTGTTGTTACGAAAACGAACTTTACTAACGGTAGGATGAAAGCATCCACAGCGGGGACTAACATAATGAAGTGACTCTGGTACTGTTCCCTTAACGGATACCATGTGGTTCACATTATGACTGCAGTAGTTGCTAGTCTAATTTATGTAATGAAATTGTAATAACGTAAATTTCTTCTGTAACTTTCTAAATAAAGAAGAATGACGTACTGTTTCATGCTACATGAATACATTATATTCTGACTGAGACATGCCGTTAGCTACAGATGATGCACGTGATTACAGGAAACGGAAAACTAGTAACACCTGCTGGCTTTTTGTAAACATCCTTGTAGGACATGCTATCAGAATTGTTTCAACTGTTGAACAAAACGCAGTGTAATATGATTATTTAGCGTCTACAGTATAACTGTCTTATGTGGAAGTTACCGACTACGCCTGTGGAACTAGGCTTTTAAAAACACTGTAGTGCAGGAATCTTTCACTGGTGACGGCAGGAAATAATGAATGGCCCAGCCCCATGTTCAATGTCGTATTTGACAACTCCTGCATTTAATTCGTCAAAAAAATTTTGTATTACTTTTACAATGGAATGAAATGAAGAGCCAGTTAACAATCAACAATCACAGAGCGCTAGAAGGGCTCAGAAATTTCCTTTAAAATTCGTCCTTTTTTAAAAAAAATTAATAGAAATCAACATCAATAGTCACCGCGTGCCAGAAGGTTAGAAACTGCCTTAAAATTTTAAAGTATCACAAAAAGGTCAAGATCAATTCATAGACACAGAACGCTTGGAAATATTCCCTTCAAAAACATTTTAAAAAAGCATTTTAACAAAAATAATTGAAGATATTTCAGCTAATCTTACTTCAGAACATGTTTTCCTAATAGTGCACTGCTCTGTTGGTCTGGTTGTAAAATTTACGGCTACGTTCGTCTGCAGTTGCCAATATAAATTACATGCAACTGTTACAATAATTTAAATAAGGGATCATTTTAATGTGTTATAAATAACGAAGCTAATAAATTGCAGTAGAGATGGTATAACAAAGGTCCAATGGATTACAAAAACCTTATGAAGAGAATTTATGGCGATATTAAAAAGTCTGTGTTTTTATAATGAGGATGTATTTCGTGTATATAATATTAAGGTCCCCCCATGAACCATGGACCTTGCCGTTGGTGGCGAGGCTTGCGTGCCTCAGCGATACAGATAGCCGTACCGTAGGTACAACCACAACGGAGGGGTATCTGTTGAGAGACCAGACAAACGTGTGGTTCCTGAAGAGGGGCAGCAGCCTTTTCAGTAGTTGCAAGGGCAACAGTCTGGATGATTGACTGATCTGGCCTTGTAACAATAACCAAAACGGCCTTGCTGTGCTGGTACTGCGAACGGTTGAAAGCAAGGGGAAACTACGGCCGTAATTTTTCCCGAGGGCATGCGGCTTTACTGTATGATTAAATGATGATGGCGTCCTCTTGGGTAAAATATTCCGGAGGTAAAACAGTCCCCAATTCGGATCTCCGGGCGGGGACTACTCAAGAGGATGTCGTTATCAGGAGAAAGAAAACTGGCGTTCTACGGATCGGAGCGTGGAATGTCAGGTCCCTTAATCGGGCAGGTAGGTTAGAAAATTTGAAAAGGGAAATGGATAGGTTAAAGTTAGATATAGTGGGAATTAGTGAGGTTCGGTGGCGGGAGGAACAAGACTTCTGGTCAGGTGACTACAGGGTTATAAACACAAAGTCAAATAGGTGTAATGCAGGAGTAGGTTTAATAATGAATAGGAAAATAGCAACGCGGGTAAGCTACTACAAACAGCTTAGTTAACGCGTTATTGTGGCCAAGATAGATACGAAGCCCACACCTACTACAGTAGTACAAGTTTATATGCCAACTAGCTCTGCAGATGACGAAGAAATTGAAGAAATGTATGATGAAATAAAAGAAATTATTCAGATAGTGAAGGGAGACGAAAATTTAATAGTCATGGGTGACTGGAATTCGAGTGTAGGAAAAGGGAGAGAAGGAAACGTAGTAGGTGAATATGGATTGGGGCTAAGAAATGAAAGAGGAAGCCGCCTGGTAGAATTTTGCACAGAGCACAACTTAATCATAGCTAACACTTGGTTCAAGAATCATGATAGAAGGTTGTATACATGGAAGAACCCTGGAGATACTAAAAGGTATCAGATAGATTATATAATGGTATGACAGAGATTTAGGAACCAGGTTTTAAATTGTAAGACATTTCCAGGGGCAGATGTGGACTCTGACCACAATCTATTGGTTATGACCTGTAGATTAAAACTGAAGAAACTGCAAAAAGGTGGGAATTTAAGGAGATGGGACCTGGATAAACTGAAAGAACCAGAGGTTGTACAGCGTTTCAGGGAGAGCATAAGGGAACAATTGACAGGAATAGGGGAAAGAAATACAGTAGAAGAAGAATGGGTAGCTTTGAGGGATGAAGTAGTGAAGGCAGCAGAGGATAAAGTAGGTAAAAAGACGAGGGCTGGTAGAAATCCTTGGGTAACAGAAGAAATATTGAGTTTAATTGATGAAAGGAGAAAATACAAAAATGCAGTAAATGAAGCAGGCAAAAAGGAATACAAACGTCTCAAAAATGAGATCGACAGGAAGTGCAAAATGGCTAAGCAGGGATGGCTAGAGGACAAATGTAAGGATGTAGAGGCTTATCTCACTAGGGGTAAGATAGATACTGCCTACAGGAAAATTAAAGAGACCTTTGGAGATAAGAGAACCACTTCTATCAACATCAAGAGCTCAGATGGAAACCCAGTTCTAAGCAAAGAAGGGAAAGCAGAAAGTTGGAAGGAGTATTTAGAGGGTCTATACAAGGGCGATGTACTTGAGGACAATATTATGGAAATGGAAGAGGATGTAGATGAAGATCAAATGGGAGATACTATACTGCGTGAAGAGTTTGACAGAGCACTGAAAGACCTGAGTCGAAACAAGGCCCCCGGAGTAGAGAACATTCCATTGGAACTACTGACGGCCTTGGGAGAGCCAGTCCTGACAAAACTCTACCATCTGGCGAGCAAGATGTATGAAACAGGCGAAATACCCTCAGACTTCAAGAAGAATATAATAATTCCAATCCCAAAGAAAGCAGGTGTTGACAGATGTGAGAATTACCGAACAATCAGTTTAATAAGCCACAGCTGCAAAATACTAACACGAATTCTTTACAGACGAATGGAAAAACTGGTAGAAGCCGACCTCGGGGATGATCAGTTCGGATTCCGTAGAAATACTGGAACACGTGAGGCAATACTGACCTTACGACTTATCTTAGAAGAAAGATTAAGGAAAGGCAAACCTACGTTTCTAGCATTTGTAGACTTAGAGAAAGCTTTTGACAATGTTGACTGGAATACTCTCTTTCAAATTCTAAAGGTGGCAGGGGTAAAATACAGGGAGCGAAAGGCTATTTACAATTTGTACAGAAACCAGATGGCAGTTATAAGAGTCGAGGGACACGAAAGGGAAGCAGTGGTTGGGAAGGGAGTAAGACAGGGTTGTAGCCTCTCCCCGATGTTATTCAATCTGTATATTGAGCAAGCAGTGAAGGAAACAAAAGAAAAATTCGGAGTAGGTATTAAAATCCATGGAGAAGAAATAAAAACTTTGAGGTTCGCCGATGACATTGTAATTCTGTCAGAGACAGCAAAGGACTTGGAAGAGCAGTTGAACGGAATGGATGTTGTCTTGAAGGGAGGATATAAGATGAACATCAACAAAAGCAAAACGAGGATAATGGAATGTAGTCGAAGTAAGTCGGGTGATGTTGAGGGTATTAGATTAGGAAATGAGACACTTAAAGTAGAGAGGATATAAAATGTAGACTGGCAATGGCAAGGAAAGCGTTTCTGAAGAAGAGAAATTTGTTAACATCGAGTATAGATTTAAGTGTCAGGAAGTCTTTTGTGAAAGTATTTGTATGGAGTGTAGCCATGTATGGAAGTGAAACATGGACGATAAATAGTTTGGACAAGAAGAGAATAGAAGCTTTCGAAATGTGATGCTACAGAAAAATGCTGAAGATTAGATG
Organism: Schistocerca nitens; assembly: GCF_023898315.1. Taxonomy (NCBI): domain Eukaryota; kingdom Metazoa; phylum Arthropoda; class Insecta; order Orthoptera; family Acrididae; genus Schistocerca; species Schistocerca nitens. Next base: position 668,552,559 of record NC_064617.1, on the reverse strand, counting down.
GGTTGATCACATAACTAATGAGGAGGTACTGAATCGGATTGGGGAGGAGTTTGTGGCACAACTTGACCAGAAGAAGGGATCGGTTGGTAGGACATGTTCTGAGGCATCAAGGGATCACCAATTTAGTATTGGAGGGCAGCGTGGAGGGTAAAAATCGTAGGGGGAGACCAAGAGATGCATACACTAAGCAGATTCAGAAGGATGTAGGTTGCAGTAGGTACTGGGAGATGAAGAAGCTTGCACAGGATAGAGTAGCATGGAGAGCTGCATCAAACCAGTCTCAGGACTGAAGACCACAACAACAACAACAACAATATTAAGGTGTTAACAGATTTTGCTATATTGGTACTGAGCTATGGACTAATAATCACATTAGTGTATCATAAACCCTTTCTTTAATTATTCAAATTTACACACTGTCTATTGCTAATATTTTCTGTTACTGTGTCAAACTACAGATTCGCAGTAACGGTGTCTTCCAGATATGTTGGGCTAAGTTACGAAATTTAGTGCACCGACCCTCGGTAACTCTGATCCCTTTGTAACAGTTCCGACCAGTTCATATTCTCCTGCGATCGTATAAAACCGTAAAATAGTTATCTCTCGTTTGCTCATAACAGGTGCCTCACTGTCACTTCAGCGACTGAAACCACAATTTTATTAGGTCGCGGAACAAATACTTTAATTGAAATTTTAATTCTACAGATCTTCACGCCAACTGTGATAAATGACAGAAGCAGAATATCTGAAGTGTGGCTTTACATTTGTGGGTATTGATTATTCTGTGAGATACAAGCTTCGTAATGTTATTGCAGTGACAAATCTGTGTGATTTCCTCCCTCAGCTTCCTTTAGACTTACCGCCTCATACTGGAGGACTTTACAGTGATACACTGACCTTTGTGTAAGTACTTGTTTGGATTAATTTAGCTGCAGAGAGAATTCCTAATTCCGGATGTAGTTTTGAGTTTCCAGGACAGATATTACGGTGAAATCGACATGTAATAGACACTCCGTTGATAGCAGCCGTGTCGGAACGCTGAAGCTGTACATGAAAAGATGTGGTCGAAACTAAGTATGGCATTTTATGGAAGAAAATTACTTTTCCTTCAGTTCTTTTCCATAACTATTTATTCAGTGACCTGGGTTTCGGGTTTTTAGCCCACTGTGTAGCATAACTGGCACAGATTTTCTTGTGCATAATGCTCAAGTATAGACAGCAAAGAATATATATGCTCTTCAAACAAATGAATTCCTATTGTTAAATATATATAGTATTATGTGTCCATGGCAGTTTAACAGATAGAGTACTAGATTCCGGCAATAAAGGTCCCATTTTCAGTCTCAAGTATGGACAGTGATGTAACGTGATTTCAGTTTCTGCACGCCGCACCCAGGTCCACTCAGCTTCTGATGAGAGTGAGTATCGGAGAATGTTCTTGGGAAAGGAGGGAGGAGGGGGGGGGGGGGGTGGTTGAAGCAAGCCAGGACGATGGGTCGACGACCCTCGCCACATCGAAGAGAGGCTGCACTCTACCTGCAGTCAGATGTGTAGCCCATTTCCTTGTTCATCTATGTTAGATAGTGGTTTAACAAACTCAAATCTAAAAATATAAATAAACAGTGGAACAAGTGGCAAAAAAAGAATTTTTTCTCTACATGATACCTTTTATCCAAGAACCCACAGTTTGATCAACAGAAATTATTTAGATATTATCCTCTCCATTGAAAGCTTAAAGGTATAAAAATGTATCGTGCAAATGGGTAGAATTACTTATAATACTATATGTCATACCTTAATAAGTGCACACATCAGTTTGTTAGTTGATTTCCAGATTCCTTAGCTGAATAGGTAAGTGGGCAACCTTTATGGGATAACTTCGTGCCGGTCTGTCTGTCTGGCTGTCCGACTGTTAGGAACCCTTCTTCTACGGAACGGGTAGACGTTTGAAGTTCAGTCACTACTTTTCGTGTTTTATTAAGTACACGATGCATTTCGGACCCTGTGGGTCCTCCATCAGCTGTAATTTGTCGTGTACTTAATAAATAATTCATACCTCACGTGTTTTATTAAGTACACGATGCATTTCGGACCCTGTGGGTCCTCCATCAGCTGTAATTTGTCGTGTACTTAATAAATAATTCATACCTCACGTGTCTCCCATCGAAACTTATGGAGTACTTTCTCTTGGACTAGGACTTTAAAATTTGGCAAGAATCAAAATTTCACAGCATAACCAAAACATGAAGTCCGATAATAGAACATTTTCAACTATATCAAATGAAAAAAAAAATCCTATCATCTGACACAGTTAGATTCTTATAGGAGGCATTTTCGGAGCTTCAAGTAACAAGTATTGAGGCACAACTGTAGCAAGTCTAGCTGGTGGTATTGAGGCATGCATAGAATACGTTTGTACAGAGACACTTCTCGGCCGTGGTTTTCCCGTTTACTTTCACTTTCTACCTTTGTAGCAATTTTATATAATTAGCGTATGTGTTCTTATGTATTGAAGCTCATTTGTTTACTTCAGATTTTTCTTCATATCCAGTAGTAGGTAATGCAATTTCAGTGAACGATATGTTTGTCACACTTTGTACTTACATACATCTCACTATTTTTGACGATTGTCATTGCGCGGCTATGTACTCGATTGTACAGTGTGCAAAGTACCCTGATCAACCAGAATACTATGACCAACGACCTAATATCGATATAAAACCGTCCAGGCGATAGCAGCGTCACCTGCCGAAGGATGACCGCTGGTCAGACACACGCACGGTGCCTGTAGTGGGAGCGATGTCCGTGTGTTGAAGGGGAAGGCGCGCCATCTACGTACCTGAGTTTGACCGAGGGCAGAGTGTGATTGCGCGGGGCCTCGGCACGAGAATTTCGGAAACTGCACGACCTGTTCGATGAATGTTGTGTTGAGTGTCTTCAAGGCGTGACGAAACTAAGGTGAAACCACGTCCAGACTTCGTGGGGTTGAGCGACCATCCCTCATTAGAGATGTCAGACGTCGTAGGCTGGGCAGACTGGTAAAACAGGAACTAAAAACAGACGTTAATGCTGGGCAGAGTAAAAGTGTGTCCAACCACACAGTGCACCGAACGCTCCAAACGATAGGCCCCCGCAGCCGACGACACATGCATGTGCTAATGTTAACGCCAAGGCGTCGGCAACTACAGCTGAAATGGGTACGTGGCCACCTGCGCTCGACGTTGTCGCAGTGGCAGAGCATTCCATGGTCTGATGAATCACGATGCTATGGGGAACATTAAGTGGGCGTCCATGTGTCCAGTGGAGATCGTGCAAGCATCATGACGGCCAATGAGCATCGTAAACTAGTTACAGATGACTTACATCCCTTCATGACCCTCATGTTTCTCGAAGGCGGTGGCGTTTTTCAAGAAGATAATGCGCCATGCCACAAGGCCATGAGTGTGATATAGTGGTTCGAGGAACACATTGGGAGGTTCCAGTTGATGTGTTGGTCCCCGACTCACCAGATCTGTAATATGACTGAACGTGGCGTCAGAGCTCAAAGCCCCCCCCCCCCCCCCCCCCCCCCGGAATATACGGGAATTAGGTGACTTGTGTATGCAGATGTTGTTCCAACTGCCTGCAGTGACCTACCAAGGCCTCATTACTCCCATGCCACGACACATCGTGGACATATCGGCTATGAGGAAGGTGGTCAAAATGTTTTGGCTGATCAGTGAATATACATTTTGTAGATTTGACTGCTTCTTGTTTGGGCATTGTTTGCTCCATAGATATGATAGCTTCGCAACCTCAATTTACAATTATTTATATACATCTGTAGCTCGTAAGGTTACACGATAAGTAGGACATTAGTTCTAATGTGTTAACTGACGTTTTCCATTTCATTGTATATTACTGTAAGACACTCTCGTGTGCTTCCGTGGTGATATGGAAAATTCTGCAGCTGCAGCCTGTACGCTAAAAAAGTTTGAGCTAGCAAACCACAGACCTGGTGTTTTTATTCCCAGTTGTATTGTGCAGATATAATGTTAATAATGAGACATAGTTACTACTTAATTTTAGTAAAGTGTCCTTCCTCGTTACGGATTATTGATTCTTCCGTAACTCATGTGAGGTACATGATAGGTGTAACATGTACATTGATTTTCTTCAAAATCGGAATCGTTTATATATTTTGTTGCATATACTGGAACCGGCTTATGTACTCCCCAGTGGTGGGTGGATTATGTGGATTCAGTCTATCTATTTGAAAGAGATGTTAGTTATGTTTAATTGGTGAGCTGCAATGATTGGTACTGCATATTTTTTACGACACAGTACTTATTCCTTTTTTTTTAAACTGTACCGCACGAGAAAATGCTATGGGACCTGCGCAGAGTGCCGCATGTTTCTGTTGAGGTGGTTGGGATACAGATTGTGAGTTTGGGTTTGGTAGATACGTTGCTGGGCGCGGTAGATGAAAATAAGTGTTTGGTCTGTTTCATTAGCCTTGTGCAAAGTTCGTTTTACTTCTTTCCTGTTTGTAATTTTATCTCAGTCGCTCAATACGGGGCAGCGGGGGGGGGGGGGGGGGGGGGGGCTGTACGTAGTACAGTATTCCCCTCGTCAGCCGAGCGAATTAAAAAATATAAAAGCGAGAAAAGGTGGTTCTTCTATTTTAAATTAAAAATCAGAGAGAGATTGAAAGTTACTCCTAGTGGGGACTGTTTAAATGAATGGGAATGTTGGCATAATTTTAGTGTTCTAACCACGTATACTTTTCTTTAAATCAGACATAAATTATGCTAAACAAGTTATTGATTGAATACCATAAACAACTAACGGATGATTCAAGAATACACTGGACAAGGATCCTGCGTGACAGAGACAGTGTAACTAGTGGAGTGAGTCAAGCACAGTAGCCCTAAAAATGTGGATAACGCAATCTGAATGGATCTGACGCTGAGCAGACTGATTGACCAAATCTATTGCAGTTTCTCTACATAGGTGCGGCTGAGAGCAAGTGGCGATTGAGATCCGTGCCGGAACAGCATTACGTTACCCTTTTTGCTTCGTGCGGCGATGTAACTGACAGCTGGCGAGATGTTTGCGACGGAGGTGAGACGTGGAGGCGGCACCTGTGAATCGACCGCGGCCACGAAAGAAATGCAAAAATATCACGGTCTAGCGATCAGGCAGAAGGATCACAATTTGCCCCCTGCCAGAGCCATGCAATCACGGTAGATATCAGCGTGTGACACACCCGTTCGCTAGTCATACTAAGGACCAGTTTGGCTCAATTAAACAATAGGGCGCACAAGGATACCGAACTGGTAAACCAAAAACGAATAAGTGCTTCCTCGGTAAACGAGTAGTTTCTGATGATTGATCGTTCAAATGGCTCTAAGCACTATGGGATGAAACATCTGCAGTCCCCTAGACTTAAAACTACTTCAACCTAACTAACCTAAGGACATCGCACACATCCATGCCCGAGGCAGGATTCGAGCCAGCGACCATAGCAGCAGCGCGGTTCCGGACTGAAGCGCCTAGAACCGCTGGGCCACAGCGGCCGGCTTCAGATGATTGAAGTCACACTGTCGGTACAGTAAGAGCTTCACCACAGGCTCCCCAACCTAAACTACTCGCAAGTGAATCCAGTCTCAGGACAGGTCCCAAGTAACAACAACACATGCCAGAGCTTCGACCAGAGGTACTTACCAGACCACAAAGTCCCACACCCAAGAGCTTCGCACCTCTCCAGAAAAAAATTCCGTTTTCCCACGAAATGCATGAACGACACTGCCTTCACCCCATCAGGGCTCTATAGGCGCTACATCTCCCCTCCCACAAAACAGCACAAACTAATGTCAAAACAGGGCAAGAGTTAAGAAAGGTGTGTGTCTGAAAAAAAGGAAACAACCAATTACTGGGTTTTTGAAGTTTCGCTGAGGGGGAAAGAGACGATTTCTCTGAAATGGTGTCACTTCTCATGGCTACAAGCAAACAGATACAATCTTAAAGATATTTGTCTAAATCACCTGAGCCTTGGAGCTTGTTAGTCCTAATTATGAGGTCTAATAAAGATTCTACGTCAAAAAGCTTCTCAGACGCCGGATTTTTCTCATATAACTGAGGTAGCTGGGAGAAGTGTTTCACTGGCCTATTTGCACTGTTGGTGAACACGAAAACTTTCGAATTTTTATTGCATGTGGCTCTGCACACAATGTCCAGTTTATGACTCCACTGTGTAGATGTGTTCCTTCAGACGGAAGCCACCAGCCCAAGCTTTCGCTGGCGCCACAGCAGGCATCGCGCCATTGTTCTGCTTGACACCTAGCAGGCTTTCCATTCAATAATTGATGTGTGAGGTGACCCTCAATTGCATACCCTCAGATTCAGAGATGAAATATTAAAAGTTTTGGCTGGTTTCATTGTCTAGTGGCTGGGATACGTAGTTGCTGCATTACAAGCCAAATACTGCTGAGTCTACAGTACACAATATTAATATAGACATGAATAGAATGGTTGACTATTCCTAACACTCGGCAATTTTGAACGTAATATACACGTTTACAAATGAAAGATTGCAATTAAATAAAATCTTCGGTACTATCTTAACGAATTTAAGTGATGATTAGGATAGAAGAAGAACTTTTGAGAATGCGGTACATTTCTGCAAAACACTTATTAGTGTCGATGGTCCAGCATTTAAATAAAAAAGTTGAATAACAGGGAAACAATAGATTCCTACTGCACGTAATTAGTTATGAGCAACAACATTGCTCATGAGATATTCACTTCCAAACGGACACTACGTCTTCACTGTAGAAGCTACAGAAATCTCACAAGTGCACAACTCGGCACTACGAAGTACTTCTATCTGCCGTGACCACGTGCAAACTGCTCCACACTCTCCAAGTCTCTGCCGCGACCATGCATCCATCGTGTCCTGAAGTACAGCACTCTCTCCGTCTCCTGTGCGACAGTCCTCCGCGCCGCACTGTTCTGAACTGTCACTACATTCACTTTCGTGATCGCATTCCTTAGCAACGAGGGTTGTGATTGGCGATAATGCTCCCGTCATATCTCCAAGCCAACACACACACACACAAACATTTTGAAACGCATTCAAAATACTGGAATTAAATTTAAATAACTTTCAATTAAATAAATATTCCTATGGCTAGACCAAAACAAGCCATAACACACATTATTAAATACATAAATAAATTAAATAAACAAATGTCAAAGGAATAGAATCAAAAGTAGGCCAGTAGTGAAATGTATGTGCTTTCTAAACCACAATAAATATTTGACCAATTTCTTCACGAATAGTGTATATTGGATATAAACAAAGACATAGACGAATAAATATATTTATAAGCATGCTACTACCATTTTTCTTTGTGTAACTATGGAGTACTTATGGCCCGATACGATCGATAGTAATCGACCACTTTGACCTACAATAACTCATGTACTGTTAAAGTTACTTGCCTGTAATTTATACCAATTTAGGTTTACACGAATAGCTTTCTAAAGACATGTCGGTCGACAAAATCGGATGAACCGTTTAGATTTTGGAAATTCGTTGCTGGCTGTTACTTGTATAATTTACAGTCAGATACTAAACTTCAAACTAGTAAAGATATTGAAAATCTGATTACATCATCAGAGTAATCGTGCAAATAATGGTAACATACATGTTTCTATTTAAGGTGTCATGATTCCTATGGCTATTATTAACTTGCATATTAACTGCGAAATGTCTGCCATTATGGTTTCACAAAGTCCGCCATCTTTGGCACTCCCGGCATGTCTCCTTCATCGACACAGCATCACCATCGAATTCCCAGCAATGCGGCCGATGGACCAGGTTCTGGGGCTGCCCCTCACGCTCAGCTAACATTCGGCACCACATGGTTGCTGCCAGGCCATGGCCTACTGAAGGGCCCCAGCTTGGCCACGCCAACTCCGAACTTAGAATATTTCCAGGGTGCCACAACTCGCCCGTTACCTCACAATCTGTGTTGACGAGGGGCTGCCCTGTCTGCCCTGTATGGCTATGGACCTGTCCCACCAGATTAAATAAGATATGGGCTTGCCGCCAATTGCTTTCAACTTCAAAGATGTCGTTTCTATGAGCTAAGAACTATAAAAATACCTCATCCTTTTAGCGCCCTACCAGGTTCCATCAACATCTGCTTAAGCCGTGTCAGGTTGTAATAAATATCTAATAACATTCTGTATGCAAAAAATACGTAAGAGAGTTACTTTTCCTGTCTCAAGATTGCTAAAAACACGATACTACATACAAACTAAAAACACATTGTAAAATGTTGAAACGCTTCTGAGAAATAATGCGGAATCACTGCATTTCCCCTTAATATCTGAAGGAAATATACTGGGTAATAAGTATTTCAAAAGGAGACAACATGTTCCATTGTGTCCAAAGGTGTGGGTAGGAAAGGTTAGGTAGGAAGACTGAAGGTGAAGGTTGAGGTTGGTGTGGATAGTGGGAATACAAAAGGGGAAAAGACAGGGGGTAAGGATGAGTTTATTATGTAGATAAGGTAATGGTGACAAGAGGAAAGGGGTGAGGATGCACTTTGAGGGAAGGGGAATAGCCCTGATGTGGAGTGGGTTAGGTATTAAGAGTTACGTTTGACAGGAGGGACGAATATTAGGACATAAATCATTGTCTAGGAGAGGGAGTTAGTTGAAGTTTTTTCACAATAGGATATGGGGCGTGGTTTGATGTAGGGACAGTGGGATATGTTTGTGAAGGTGTGGCAGCATACCAGTTTTGATGGATGATCAAAGAGGTGATGGTGGAGCTTATGGAATCCAGTTTTCATGCAGTATAGGAGATGAAGAGTTCTTCATTGTGGTTGAGGGCGGTTGGGAATTTTATGAGGTGATAGAGGGGCCATGAGGGTGAAGATAAACAGGTGCAGAAACGAAGATGGAGTGAATGGTGTTCAAGGGTTTGGAGGAAGTTATAGCAAAATTGGTGGGCTGGATATCCATACAGCATTCACATAACAGAGGAAGTGTCAGATGAAGGTTTTGTTGGTATGGAGACTAGCAGAGGGATCAAACCCCAAGTTCCGTGTGTTAGTACCTGTAGTAGTTTTAGTTTGTAATTGACTTTCTATTGGGACGTTGGTAGACTAGGTTTCTACATTAGCTGCTGATCGACTGTTAGTCCATGATATTATACTGCGTTAGTTAAAAGGATGGGATGGTCGTGAATGGTAAGGTAAAAATCATCGAGACATAAGTGCTGATAGTATGTCCAGTAATTAGTGCCTCTGTTTTGCAGAGGTTGATCATGAGAAGCCATTGGTTACGTGAGGAGGTAAATTGATTAAGGTGGATTTCGAGGGAGGGCGAAAAAAGTGTGGTCTCCAGCATACTGAAGGATTTAGACCAGCCGAGATCTTTTGGGCATATCAGCAGTGTAGAGCAGATAGAGAAGGGGAGAGAGACAGAACTATGTGGTACTCATGCAGTGGGATGAAAGTTACAGGAACTTGTACTGTTGACAGTGACAAGGGATGGCCAATCAGAGACAAACGATGCAATAAGGCGGACATAGTTAATAGAAAGCGCGTATATTTGGAGTTTGAGTGGGAAACCTGATGTCAGCATGGCTGTATGATTTCTCTAGGTCAAGGGAGACTTAAATAGCTTATTTACGCGAGGTGAGCTTGTGGCTGGGAGATGAGAGAACTGCAAGCGCCGGGCACCATAGGAGAAACTGTGACAGAAGCCAGGAAGGAAGTGGTGTTGCTTCAGTTGTTGATGGACGTGGCGGAATATGACGGATTTGAAGACCTTGTTAGACAATGAGGTGAGGAAGATGGAGCAGTAGGAGTAGCTATCAGCAGGATGTTTGAGTGGTCGACCAAAAATGACATTTTGTGGGTTTCCTTAGTTGAGGATGGCAACTTACGGAAAGAATAGTAGGTCTGCAACTTCTGGAGAAAATAGTGATGTAAGTAATTGCAGGGGTGACTAGAAATAAGAGGGTCGTTCTTTGAGATGTCGACAGGTAATGCATCCATGACGGGGGGAAGTGTGGCATTTTTTGTGGAGCATCTGTTTTACTTCATGTGCTGTGATTGATGTATTTAATTCTGTTGTGGAATGTTGTCAAAGTACTGGAAGCTGGAAGACAGTGGAATAATCCAAATGTTGGAAAGGTCAGCTGAACTCTGGTTATCAGGTAAGGCATGGTTATTGTGAGTTATTGCCAGTGAGTCGATGAAATGCTTTCAGTGCGTGGAAGAGTTAATAGAGAGTATTGTATTAAGTCTGGCGCATGTCTGGAGGCAGTCCTGGCGTTTTTAACAATGAGAAAATACCTTATGTGTCTCTGTATTTGCCAGTGGCATATGGATGTATCCCAGGCACAAGCTCATCAAAAGAAGTGGCAGAAGCGGCAGGATTATTGGAGGAGGAGCTTGTGTGGGGGAAGGTGGAACAGTGAGGATATATGGTCTTGGTAGGAATGTGGCTCGTTTCAGTGATCGATTGCACAGCATAATGTGTTATGTAATTTTGTAATGCAGCTATTATTAAAAGAAGCCTATCCTTATTACGTGTCATTACATAACATACACGCACAGTAACCTGGGTTTTGAGACTTATTTGCGTAAAATTTTTGGTAAAAATTTTGTATCATTTATTAAAAAGTGTTTTTGAAGTTATGTGAACTGAAGTACGGCAGTGACATCTAGCGTGCCAGAGTGCAAGCATGTCACTCTTTACTGCATGACAGTACACCTCATGTCTTTCAACCATAAATATGTCTAGCATAATAGTATTGATAGTGCTTTGAGTAACTTTTAGATTTTATGAGAATGTGTGGATGATTAACTGTCAGCATACAAGTAACATGAATTGTGTAATGTACTGGATTCACTCAGATACAGAAACGTCTGCTGATAATGATTTCTGATACTGTATTTTATGTATTTAAAATATCTCGGACTAAATCTTCATCGCTGAGTAACAAGCAAGCCTCATCCACTAAGAACGTGGGGAGTGCTCCTTTCCACCATCTTCCACACCTAAAAACCGTCATCCGAAATATCCATTGCCATGCAAATGGCGTGGACTTTCGCTCCTCCCTCCTTTAATCAAGCCCTACAGATCTTCAGATGCCATGCACACAGCCTAGTGCTCCAGATCTGATTTACCTCTCCGTATGAATACTGTACCCGTGGTCTAGGGGTAGCGTCTTTGATTAATAATCAAAACGTCTTCAGTCCCGGGTTCGATCCCCGCCCCTGCCTAAATTTTGATAAATAATCAGCATTGGCGGCCGAAGACTTCCGGCATAAGAAGTCAGCCTCATTCTGCCAACGGCCTTGTCAAAGAGGGCGGAGGTGCGGATAGAGGTTCAGGGTACTCTCTTGTCCTAGGGGTGGGAAATTGCCCCTAAAGGCGAAAAAATCAGCAATGATCAACGACATGAAGATGCAGAAGGCAATGGAAACCACTGCATTAAAGACACGTAACGTGTATCCACAGGATATGTGGCCTGTAATTGAAGAAGTGTCATGATGATCTCTCCATTGGCAAAAGATTCCGGAATACTCCCCCATTCGGATCTCCGGGAGGGGACTGCCAAAAAGGAGGTTACCATGAGAAAAAGATTGAATAATCAACGAAAGGATAACGTTCTACGAGTCTGGGCGTGGAATGTTAGAAGCTTGAACGTGGTAGGGAAGCTAGAAAATCTGAAAAGGAAAATGCAAAGGCTCGATCTAGATATAGTAGGGGTCAGTGAAGTGAAGTGGAAGTCAAGGATTTCTGGTCAGATGAGTATCGGGTAATATCAACAGCAGCAGGTATAACAGGTGTAGGATTCGTTATGAATAGGAATGGGGGGCAGAGGGTGTGTTACTGTGAACAGTTCAGTGACCGGGTTGTTCTAATCAGAATCGACAGCAGACCAATCCCGCCAACGATAGTTTAGGTAAACATGCCGACGTCGCAAGCTGAAGATGAAGAGATAGAGAAAGTGTATAAGGATATTGAAAGGGTAATACAGTATGTAAAGGGGGACGAAAATCTAATAGTCATGGGCGACTGGAATGCAGTTGTAGGGGAAGGAGTAGAAGAAAAGGTTACAGGAGAATACGGGCTTGGGACAAGGAATGAAAGAAGAGAAAGAATAATTGAGTCCTGTAACAAGTTTCAGCTAGTAATAGCGAATACCCTGTTCAAGAATCACAAGAGGAGGAGGTATACTTGGAAAAGTCCGGGAGATACGGGAAGATTTCAATTAGATTACATCATGGTCAGACAGAGATTCCGAAATCAGATACTGAACTGTAAGGCGTACCCAGGAGCAGATATAGACTCAGATCACAATATAGTAGTGATGAAGATTTGGCTGAAGTTCAAGACTTTAGTCAGGAAGAATCAATACGCAAAGAAATGGGATACGGAAGTACTAAGGAATGACGAGATACGTTTGGAGTTCTCTAACACTATAGATACAGCAGTAAGGAATAGCGCAGTAGGCAGTACAGTTGAAGAGGAATGGACATCTCTAAAAAGGGCTATCACAGAAGTTGGGAAGGAAAACATAGGTACAAAGAAGGTAGCTGTGAAGAAACCATGGGTAACAGAAGAAATACTTCAGTTGATTGATGAAAGGAGGAAGCACAAACATGTTCCGGGAAAATAAGGAATACAGAAATACAAGTCGCTGAGGAATGAAATAAAAAGGAAGTGCAGGGAAGCTAAGACGAAATGGCTGCTGGAAAAATGTGAAGACATCGAAAAAGATATGATTGTCGGAAGGACAGACTCAGCATACAGGAAAGTCAAACCAACCTTTGGTGACATTAAAAGCAACTGTGGTAACATTAAAAGTGCAACGGGAATTCCACTGTTAAATGCAGAGGAGAGAGCAGATAGGTGGACAGAATACATTGAAAGCCTCTATGAGGGTGAAGATTTGTCTGATGTGATAGAAGAAGAAACAGGAGTCGATTTAGAAGAGATAGGGGATCCAGTATTAGAATCGGAATTTAAAAGAGCTTTGGAGGACTTACGGTCAAATAAGGCAGAAGGGATGGATAACATTCCATCAGAATTTCTAAAATAATTGGGGGAAGTGGCAACAAAACGACTATTCACGTTGGTGTGTAGAATATATGAGTCTGGCGACATACCCTCTGACTTTCGGAAAAGCATCATCCACACAATTCCGTAGACGGCAAGAGCTCACAAGTGCGAGAATTATCGCACAATCAGCTTAACAGCTCATGCATCGAAGCTGCTTACAAGAATAATACACAGAAGAATGGAAAAGAAAATTGAGAATGCGCTAGGTGACGATCAGTTTGGCTTTAGGAAAAGTAAAGGGACGAGAGAGGCAATTCTGACGTTACGGCTAATAATGGAAGCAAGGATAAAGAAAAATCAAGGCACTTTCATAGGATTTGTCGACCTGGAAAAAGCGTTCGACAATATAAAATGGTGCAAGCTGTTCGAGATTCTGAAAAAAGTAGGGGTAACCTACAGGGAGAGATGGGTCATATACAATATGTACCACAACCAAGAGGGTATAATGAGAGTGGACGATCAAGAACGAACTGCTCGTATTAAGAAGGGTGTAAGACAAGGCTGTAGCCTTTCGCCCCTACTCTTCAATCTGTACATCGAGGAAGCAATGATGGAAATAAAAGAAAGGTTCAGGAGTGGAATTAAAATACAAGGTGAAAGGATATCAATGATACGGTTCGCTGATGACATTGCCATCCTGAGTGAAAGTGAAGAAGAGTTAAACGATCTGCTGAACGGAATGAACAGTCTAATGAGTACACAGTATGGTTTAAGAGTAAATCGGAGAAAGACAAAGGTAATGAGAAGTAGTAGAAATGAGAACAGCGAGAAACTTAACATCAGGATTGATGGTCACGATGTCAATGAAGTTAACGAATTCTGCTACCTAGGCAGTAAAATAACCAATGACGGACGGAGCAAGGAGGACATCCAAAGCAGACTCGCTATGGCAAAAAAGGCATATCTGGCCAAGAGAAGTCTACTAATATCAAATACCGGCCTTAATTTGAGGAAGAAATTTCTGAGGATGTACGTCTGGAGTACAGCATTGTATGGTAGTGAAACATGGACTGTGGGAAAACCGGAACAGAAGAGAATCGAAGCATTTCAGATGTGGTGCTATAGACGAATGTTGAAAAGAAGGTGGACTGATAAGGTAAGGAATGAGGAGATTCTATGCAGAATCGGAGAGGAAAGGAATATGTGTAAAACACTGATAAAGCGAAGGGACAGGATGATAGGACATCTGCTAAGACATGAGGGAATGACTTCCATGGTACTAGAGGGAGCTGTAGAGGACAAAAACTGTAGAGGAAGACAGAGATTAGAATACGTCAAGCAAATAATTGAGGACGTAGGTTGCAAGTGCTACTCTGAGATGAAGAGGTTAGCACAGGAAAGGAATTCGTGGCGGGCCGCATCAAAACATTCAGTAGACTGATGCCCAAAAAAAAAAAAAAAAAAAAAATGAATACTGTACCAACATATAAAATGCCCCGTCCTCCTCTTTCCGCTTGATCGGCTCAGAGTATCCTACATTCTTGGTAAATTTGACACTACCCACCCACTAGTTTACCTCCTGCTCACTGATCTTGGTATTCTGCATCGTCTCTACCGCAGAAATTCCCCAACACTACACTTCCACACTCTCTACTTCCTCTCCCAACGATTCTTTTATCGCCTTCCGTTACCTGACCACGAAATCCGCCCTGACATATACTTGTCGGACCAGATGTACATGAACCGACTCCAACTCTCCTAGCCATGGATCCTTTGCACTCCATACCTACCCACACACATCCTAAGGCTCAGTCCAGAAATGAACCCTCTTCGTTCTCCCATATCCCTCCTCCCAACATCTGTTCACACAACCACACTCTTACACACCACTGTAACTATGTGTTCCCATAATACCCCTTTCCATCACAGTCTACACACACTCATCACTTCACACATCCATGTCCCTATCTTCATCAGTCGACACATCGGCTGTTTACCTTTTAACTTATGCAACTTGATATGGCTTACCAACACAAGTACAAGGATAGCGTACCCTTAGGGACAAGAAAGGAGGCATGAAGGGCGCCAAAAAACAGAAATAACAACCATCCATTTATTGCACCATTACACACGCACATCATGATATATGAGACATTACAACTGTTATACTCAAATCTATTATGACAAACAATATGTATCACGAAGGGCACACACATTGGAGTTTAAGAAATTACAATGGCACATCAACTCCACTATGACAAACAGTGTGCATAATGAAGGCCGCACAATTTTACCAATGTAAGAAATTAAAATAATACTAGCATGAAATTAACTAAAATGCCTTGAAGGAAATGTCCATGAGAAGAAAACGACGGGGCCGCAATGCAGAAGGCAACACAATACTTAACTCAGGTGTACCAAAACAAACAACGGACATCAGGCTGCGGCAACAACGGACACGTAAGGCACGCAACGACACTCTCCGTTGCGGTTCCGCGCGTTCCACCCAAGTAATAGCTACCCGAAACATTTTAGTACTTGGAACAGTACACCAGTGATCAGAAAATTTAAAAAAGACAATAACATGACATAAAAATACAATAATTAAAGAAAATCACATCATATGACTATGAGCTTAAGGTCTTTCGGTAATTAACAGATTACGAAACAGGTAAAGGGGCATGTGCCACTATTAAACCTTCCGTAATTACACTACTAAACTTCTCAGTACCCAAGTTGCAATTAACGCAACAAGAATTAAATCATTCAAGTGATAATGTTACTTTAAAATAATAATAAAGTTATTTCATACAGCAGAGGACCAAGAATGGCCCGAACAGTACTCTCCAGTGAAGCAGTTCACACAAATGGTACTCCACGGCTCCGAGCACACAGCCCAATACAAACTGCAACACAAACACAGCTACCCGGCGTACTACCAGAACCATCAGCAAAAACCAAAATCGTACTAAGTCAAAACAAGGACCGACTTTTACAATAACGATCGTCCCGTGTGGCCGTGCGGTTCTAGGTGCTACGGTCTGGAGCCGCGAGACCGCTACGGTCACAGGTTCGAATCCTGCCTCGGGCATGGATGTGTGTGATGTCACTAGGTTACTTAGGTTTAAGTAGTTCTAGGGGACTAATGACCTCAGAAGTTGACTCCCATAGTGCTCAGAGCCATTTGAAGAATCTTTTTTTTTTAAAAAGAAAAAAATAACGAGACATAGCCCGGGCCGGACAACAGAACAAATTCCGGGAAATCCATAAGAAACCTCAGCCAACTGAATACCAAAACAACAATTTATGAACAATACGCAAAACACAAGACCTCTCAGTCCAAAGGCTTCCGTTTAGTCGCGAAGGTGGCTCCGAACCGCCTGCTGAGGTACCAAGCGTCGTACGGAGTGCCGAATCAAGCTTAACCTTCGTCAACGGAAAGCGGAAGCACCACAAGACCAAATAAACTCCAATCTAACTGCGCAAGGCAAACTCTAAGGAGTGCCACTCGAAGACTTTGCACTTGAAGATCAAACATAAAGCACCCAGACTAACGTGCCACTGAACGATGCACTTCCATCACCAGCGTCAAGTAGAGTACGGAGAGCAGCGTACCCCACTGATATACATCCGTGGGACGATAAACGAGGATAGCAATCCCAGCGACGGAGAGACAGGAGGACGAAATGACATCCCGCCGCACATAGAAGGTATTTCAAACTCAGGCTCGAGAAACTACAACAGGCGAGTATTTGGTCCCCTTGTGAATAAAGTTATATGGCACAGCACGTCGCTGTCCACACTATTAACCGTAAAATATCGCTCCGGTCTTCCCATCGGCCCCCACTCGGCGTCCAGTCGCAAACAAACCCAGCCGGGCCGAACTGTCTTCACACCAAGGCAGCTCCGTCTTACCTCCTCACGCGCCTCCATCTAAGCTCCTGTCAGCGATTACACACGGAAACAACCGTCTAACCCCAAAGCGCCGTCTGAGTGAAAACTCAGCACTTACGATACAGACTTGGAAATAAGCGAACACCGCAAAACAACTGTCCATCTGTCTTTTATGTATTGTCAAATATTGATTTGCAGTTTCATATCTGTCAGTATTTTAATTAATCAAACAATCAGCCCTTTATTTTATTTATGCTATTGACTATCTGTCTTTTTATTGTATCAAACAGTCACTTTTGTCAACCACCACGTCCAATTTTATAATATGTTAGATATATTTACATCAAATGGCTGAAGAGCGGCAGTTTGTGGTCGCTGACAGCCAACCCTCGCCCATATGGGACGATGGATGATATAACCGTAAAGAAAAAAGGTATTTATGTAATCTAAGGACATTGTGGATAAAGCTCCTTTTTTACATTGTTTTATAGGCGTGGAGATGCCGGCAGGTTACCGAAATTATTTAAGTGGTTAATAAAAATATCTGATCCGTAATTATGTTTATAACAAAACAAATATATCCTGGATCACTGTGAATCGTAATTGCGAACATGTCACAATTCATGACATTCCCGGATCATTCTGCCATGTACTACGGAAAGAGCGTCGAAACGAGAGCAAACCCCACAGCACTGCCTCGTAGCATGGTGGTACTCAGTTGTGTGCAATTCTTTGCAGAACTGTGGCCATAATGTCTGGTTAGGCCAATGTAAATGTGATGTGTTATTTTGTCACGGAATATTAATCATCTTTGATCCACTACGGGATGCAGTATTGGTCTCTCATGTACTACTCATGAAAATAATCAACTGTAATACGAAACTGCATCACGTACAGGGGAAAAAACTAGAAGAGGGTCGCGTACAGTGTTGGAAACGAAGGCAGGGAATTTTCTTGCAGTACTTGATCCTCGAAATAATCCCGGAAGGCAACTAATTAGGAATGAGCCCAGCCGATGGGTGTGGTGGCTGGGGGAGTGGGCGAGCAGCTGCAGTGGCGCCTCTCGCGGCCGCCCGGCGCAGCGGCTCGAGTTCTCAGCACGACCCCAGACCGGAGCGCAACGCCTGAACAACGTCATTAGCCGGCGCTTGTTTCCGACCAACAAAGGCAGCACAACCGGGCCAGCGAAATGCGCGCTCCTTAGCGATTCTTTGCTCCGGTCTTAGGCCTTTACCTTCTTTTTGTAAAACTCAAGTAGGCTACAGTGCAGAGGTACCTTGCTGCGCAGGAAGTGAGCAGTTTGTTCCGCAATTCAAAAAAATTTACTATACGCGTTCCTCCAGTATCTCACACGTCCAACATGTCTCCCCTTTTACTACATTTTATGCCCTTTTACACGTCAATGGCTGAAATAGTGAAATCGCTCATACATAACGAGTTGAGAGTAGTTTTTTGGTAGCCTCAGGAATTTCCACAGGGTGGAGAGAGGCTGCGAGGTATAGAAGGCGGTGGAAGCAGATCGTTGATGCAGTGCGTGGTCTACAGGTCCTGTGATCGCTGAGAAGAGAGAGACACAAAATATTCGTAGTCTAGTAGTTTATTTAGTTAATCTGAAATATTCTACGTCTCTTTTCAAATTCGGCACATTGCTTACATTTCTAAGTGTACCGTTACTGGAAACTCGCAGAAGATCCTTTTACCCTCTATTCATGAGCAAGCTCTACTTTTCGAGTATTTCCCATACTCACCAGTTCAGATTACACTGAGGTGACGAAAGTCATGTACGTGTACAGATGGCTGCAGTGACGTGTACACAAGGTATAAAAGGACAGTGCACTGGCGGAGCCGCCATTTGTGCTCATGTGGCCCACGTGAGAAGGAGTCCGGTAAGAATTAACAGACGTTGAACATGGAATGGTAGCTAGAGCTACAACAAAGGGAGATTTCATTTCGGAAGTCGTTAGAAAATTCAATATTCTGATACTCACAGCGTCCAGAGTATGCCGAGAATACCATATTTCAGGCATTGCCTCTCTCCACGAACAGCGGTGTGGCTGACGGCCTTCACATAACGAGCGAGAGCATTGGCTATTGCGTGGAGTTGTCAGTGCTAACAGACAAGAAACACTACTTGGAATAGCCTCAGAAATCAGTGTAAGACGTACGATGAACGTTCCTGTTGAGCCACTGTGGACGTCGATCAGCAGCTGATCAAATACGAGGGCTATCCACAAAGTATATTACGTTTTCGTTTGTGTCCGTTAGGGGCGGTGCTAGCGCGGCCATGTTGGTGTCATGGCATTCCGCCGCTCAGTCGGCATGCAGCCGTGCTAGTGAGAGGTTCGTGCTCTACTCCGTTGAGTTACTGTGACAGTTTGAAATGTCAGCGTTAATTGAAAAGGCCGCGAAGTGTGAAGTGCGTGCTGTAATAAGGTTTCTGAATGCAAAAAACTGTACACCGATAGAAATTTATCGGCAGATTTGTGAAGTGTATGGGGACAACATAATCACTGAAGTTGGAGTGCGTCAATGGGTTATAAAATATAAAAATGGCCGAACTAACGTTCACGACGAAGAGCGAAGTGGAAGACCCAGCATAGTGACTGCCGAACTTGTCGAAAAAGTCGATGCCGCGGTCCGTGAAAACCGTAATTTCACAATAAGGGAACTCTCTATGAGGTTTCCACGAATTTCGCGAAGTTTGTTGCACGAAATCATTACCGAAAAGCTTGGTTACTACAAGTTTTGTGCAAGATGGATACAAAAATATCTTGACAGAGATTCACAAAAATCAGCGAATGTATGCAGCGTTAAAGTTTTGGGACGCTTACGAGAAAGATGGCGACTCATAACTCGATTGCATCGTTACTGGTGATGAAACATGGGTTAAGCATGTGAACTGCGAGACAAAATTGCAGTCAATGCAGTGGCGGCACACAAATTCCCCCCAAAAACCCAAGAAATGTATGCAGACAATGTCGGCAAGGAAGGTGATGGCGACTGTCTTTTGGGACAGAAAAGTTGTGATTTTTGTGGATTTCCTGGAAAGAGGCACTACAATAAACTCTCAAAGGTATTGCCAAACTCTGCACAACCTCAGAAGAGCAATACAAAACAAGCGCATGGGAAAGTTGGGCCTCAGGATATTGCTGATTCACGACAAGCCCGGGCCCACACGGCAAATGCCGCTCGTGAAGTTCTCGAATCTTTTAAGTGGGAGTTGTTTCCTCATCCGCCGTACAGTCTCGACCTGGCACCGAGCGACTTCCACCTATTCCCAGCAATGAAAAAGTGGTTGGCTATGCAGCGTTTTGATGACGACGCACAGCTTCAAGAAGAGGTAACCACATGGTTGAAGGCGCAGGCGGCCGAATTTTACGACGAAGGAATTTCCAAGCTCGTCCATCGCTACGATAAGTGCCTTAATGTAAATGGCAACTATGTAGAAAAGTAGTATTTAAGTGTGGCTTTCCAAAACGTAATGTAATTTGTGGATAGCCCTCGTATGTACCAGGGAAACTTGTTGTCAAGTCTTCGAAAGAAGTACTCGAGTAACGAACTCACGCTATCCAAATACTGATGGCTCCAGTAGGGCAATATCGGCATATCTAAATGTCTGTACATGAAGTGCAATGGGACCTGCAGATGGCACACTGAAATCCGAACGGGTTGTCAAAACAAAATAAAACAACTTCTCAAAACATACTGCTGTTTTTCGAGTTTTCTTGGTAAATACGATATGTAGCAGCCGACCGACGCGAGTGGCTTTGCTAACAGCACGACATCGTTTTCAGTGCCTCTCCTGGGATCGTGACAATATCGGTTGCAGGGCAGACAACTGGAAAACCGTGACCTAGTTAGTTCGGTCCTCATACCCGAGCCAAGGAAGAACCCACCCTGCCCACATGTTGTTAAAAGAGAAAAGTTAATTTATTTAATATTTTCACCCTGACAGAATGCTTTAGAATGCTCATCCTGACAATTGACAGCATCAAAAGAGAAAACCCAGTTACGTTTAGTGACAGAAGTGTCACATTTAGTATCACAACTGTTACACTATTGATAAGAGCTTATGGTAGGGTTCGAGTGCGGCTTAGACCCCAAGAAACCATAGATGCAAATTGTCAACAAGGTACTGTGCAATCTGATCGTGATTCCATAATGGAATAGGTTGTGTTTGCCTGGAATGGACTGGGTCCTTTGGTCCACCTGACCATTGATTGCAAGTGACTATGTTCGGCTACTTGGAGACCATCGGCGGTCATTCATGGACTTGATGTTGCGAAATAACAATGGAATTTTTATGGATGACACAATCTTTTGTGATTGGCTTGAAAAACTTTGAAAATAGTTCAAGCGAATGATCCGGCCACCCAGATCGCCGAACATGAAATCCCCCGTACATTTATGGGACGTAATCGAGAGGTCGATTAGTTCATAAAATCCTGCACCGGCAACACTTTCACAGTTATGGACAGCTATAGATGAGCATGGGTCAATGTTTCTGCTGGGATCTTCCAGCGACTTGTTGAATCGTTTGCCCTACGTCGGGCAAAGGAGCTCCGACACGATGTTAGGAAAATATCCCACGCCTCATGTCACCTCAGTGCAAAGAAGAAAATATAAGAAAAATGTAGGATGTATCTTAGAAGTACGCTTATAACGTGTTTGGCTGATGCTCAGAGATTTTAAATGACAGTCGCTTAAAGAGACACGTTTCTTTGGGGAAACAGAACTGGATACATTTGCATAACAGTCACTTAAGAACTTTAATTGGTCCTACTTGTTTTGGCATATTTCTCACATACTTTCTATGCTTCGAAGATAACTGTTGTTACTGCGTTTGCAGAGGAAAAGGTGAGCTAGGAACAATGAACCCTAACAACTACATTAAATCATCTATTGTTACAGAGTGATTTCACACACAAAAGCATAGTATAAAACACCTTTTACATTTAAATAGAAGGGGATAGCGTCAGAATGTGACAACACTTACTCGTTGATTTCAGTTATACACATTGCAGAATAATTGTACTGCAGAATGGTAGCGTCTGTATGAATACGTGTGTCCTATAGTGGAGCAAATATTACGGTTTCAAATATCGGTGCTTCTCCTTATATGAAAGGCGAAGTCGCGATTGACTCACTCCCTCATCATCACATAGCTCAAACCGCTCCGCATATATACTTGAATATGTCCGTGCTGAGGCAATTGTGAAGCCAGACCTACGAATATTGTTAACTTTCTCGCTCAGAAGTAAAGAAACACGCGTTTGAACATTTTTGGAAATTTAACCCCTAAGGGGGTATACAGCGGGTGAAAGTTTCTTGAAAACAAATAATTTTTTAATCTACATCGATGGAAACTGGTATTTGACAACTCGGGTTGGAAACAAAAACGTGTTTCAGTGTTTTCGGAAAATTAAACCCCCTCAGGGATTGAAATGAGGATGAAAACTTTTTGGGAAACATTCAATTATGAAACCAGAATTCGTAGCTGTTATATCCTAGCCAGTAATGCCACCCGAGCCCGCTGCCAAAAGGTTGGCAGCATCAAAGTCCGGACGCCGTCCGCATAAGCAGCGCCAGCGAGACAGGAAATCGCCGTAAGTCTGCGCGCGCCACCGCTGGCTTCTGGCTTCTGAAGCGCTGGAGTCGCGAGCGCTAGGACAGTTCTGTATTCGCCGCTCAGTTGTATACTCGCCACCGAATTGTGTACTTGCTAGTCAGTTGTGTGTTCATCGCAGCAGAGTTGTTGTTTGTCGTCAGCCGACGCTGACCTAGCCGCTCCGACTCGAACTAGACAGATTTCTGTAGACACGGAGTTCACTACTGTGTTCCTGTATCTTCGTTAATAAAGATAAGTACCGACTTTTATTTAATCAGAGTGTTTGGGGTTTTCATCTTTCTGTTCACTGTTCCAGCGGACCGGTCGGCCCGCTATTAAAAGTGTGGCGGTGACTTCGTAAGCCGTTTCTACAGCGAATTGTTTGTCGCTACGAACGCCGCCACAAAAGTAGCTAAGCTTATTAAAATCTGTATTTGGATTCTCCGATCGAACTCCAAAATTACGTGTTTGTGTTTTTGAAAATGTAGCCCTTAAGGGGGAAATAGGACCTGAATGATTCACTGACTCATCAATGCCCATGCCAAACCACTAAGGACATGAACTTGACATTTTCAGGAGGTGTTGATCTTATACTGTAGGCTTTATTTCGTAAGACATTACCCGTAATTGAACACCTGAGGTCTTGAAGTAGATGATGAATGGGTTTTTAAAATTATTTTGCTATTCAGGTAATTTTGAAGCTAGAACTACGGAAACTGGTATTTGGTTTCTCGGGTTAGGAGAAAAAAACGTGTTTCAGTATTATTGGAAATAGTAATAATGTCGTGTGACTAGGGCCTCCCGTCGGCCAGACCATTCGCCGGGTGCAAGTCTTTCGATTTGACGCAACTTCGGCGACTTACGCGTCGATGGGGATGAAATGATGATGAGTAGATCAATGCAGCACACAGTCCCTGAGCGGAGAAAATCTCCGACCCAGCCGGGAATCGAATTCGGGCCCTTGGGATTGACATTCTGTCACGCTGACCACTCAGCTACCGGGGTCGGACATTGTTGGAAATCCAACACCGAAAGTGAAAAATAGTTAATGAATTTTTCGTTTTTGCAAATAAATCGTTTTTGAAGTACGAATAAAGCATTTTAAAGTTATGTCTATGAAAAGTGGTACTTGACATCACAATTTGAAATAAATAAAGAACACGTGTCATTGTTTTGTACGTTTAGTTGTTTTGGAAAATTCAACTGCTCAGCAGGTGGAATAAGGGATGGAAGTTTTTATGGAAACATTTCATTGTGAAAGCATTTTTGTATCTGAATCTACTAGACTGCTCGGTTGGAACTTTCACGTGTCTCAGTGTGTATTGATCTTTATTTCTTTTTTTTTTTTTTTAATTTAACATTGAACTTCTAAAGGGGTGAAACAGAGCCTGACTGATTCATTGACTCATCTTCACCCAGCCCAGACCGCTAAGGAAAGAAACTTAAAAATTGCTGTGGGTGTTGGCCTTATATTGTAGGCTTCGTTTAATAAGAGCTTATCCGCGATATCACCCCTAACGGGTTGCAGTAAGGGATGAAAGGTTTTTGGAAATACGTCGCTGTTAAGTCAATTTTGAAACTAGAACTACGGAAATTGGTATTTGGATTCTCGATCAGAAGTAAAAAGAAGTACGTTCTCCAGCAATTCATAAAATTCAAGCATTAAGGTGGTAAAATAGTGAGTGAAAGATTTAAAAAAATCATTATTAAAGTACAAATAAAGTATTTTTAAAAACTATATCTGTGAAAATTGGTATTTGATTTTTCAGTTGGAAATAAAAGAACTCGTATTTCAGTGTTTTTGGACATTCAGCCATTAAGTGGTAAAATAAGGGATTAAGGTCTTTCTTTGTCTCAAATACATTCGAAGAACACCATGCCTCTGCGGCGTTAATTGACGTGCAAAGCTCACAAGATGTTCCAGTATGTGAAAATTAAAGGAAACAAAAAGAAATATGTGCAGACTGTAGAGTCTACGCGAACGAAGCATCAGGTGCTAAAGTAGTCTCCTGTGTAAGAATACATAATGGGGTCTTCTGCAGAACTGTGATGGTTGATGGTGAACGCTGTACAACGGCATTACTGTCTTCGGAAAATGACTCACAAATTGAGCCAAAAAGTGGTTCAACATTAAGCTAGATGATGATTGGATGCGGTGTGCATATGTAAATTTTGTTTCGCTTCATTACTTTCACCTTCTCTTAGTGCACTCTCAGGCCATATTCTGTTCCCATCAGAAAGATCATTTCCTTCAACAATGAAATTAGCAATGTCTTCATAGAATCTTACAACCGATAACAGTTAAGCCTGAATCATAATCCCGGTCCTGAAGAAGTCTTTTATTTCCTTCATTGCTTCTTATATGTTGTAATACTACCTTACACTCGCATATGTGTGGAACTGAAAGTAGTATGTGTGCAAAAAATACCACATCACATTGACGGTAGTAAGAGAACAATGTAATCATGAAAAATACCGTGAGCATTGTGAATTAATTGATTGAATTAAACTTTTCTTCATGGTGAGCGATCGTTGTGTTACCAAACCAAGCAGAATAAAGTTGTTTTGTGGGATCAACTATAGATACAGGCTTTAAATATTATTTGTGGGTGAAGTTAGCCACATTATTATGAAATGAATACATTCTTAAACTTAATTATTCTTATGATTCCAATCACATTACAGCTAATAAATGATACAGGGCAATACAGATTTTCGGTCTTGATAGAAAAGATTGTAAAGGAAAGACATGGTAATCCGTTTCTTACAAAAACATCAGATGAACCAAAATGTGAAACAGATAATATTTGGTTAAATAAGTATAAGTTATACCTTAAACATAATGCTATGACCTCTGATACTGCAAAACATAGGGATCTGTTTTAATGTATATTCTGAATAGTGTAGAAGAAAGATTGCACCCCTTTCATACGCTCCTCTTAATCCAGGATCATTTCTTTTGGTCTCCCATTTTATTTTCTTCCCTCAGTGATACTTCTATAGGATCCATATAATCTGTCTTTCCCTTTGACTTACAGTTATTTTCTGAGAATTTCAAACGCTTTTTCTAGATTCAAAAATCCTATGAGACTGTCTAGCGTCAATATCATACTGCTTCTCTGACACCTTTACCCCAGTTAAAACCAAACTTATTTTCCTTTCGGCTTGATGTTATTACTGTCAGCAACTGGCATGCATCAGTTGTTAAGCAGATTATGCTATAATGCTCACATTTATATGCGTTTGATATTACCTAGATTGTGTGACTGGTATGTCAAACGGTATATTTCTCTCCTCATAGTTTCTACACGTTAACATCAACAATGTTTTCGTGGCCACGTCACCTAATGATTCTGGAAAATCGTAAGGAATGTTATCTTTACTGCCTTGTTTGATCTCAAGCTCTCCAGAGACCTAACAAGCGCTAACTCATGCGTTTGATCCCTTACGTCATCCAGACACACATATCTCTGGTGTCATGTCAGGGGTAGTTCCTCTCCAGCATAGATGACCTCTTTCACTTACATTTATTAGCGATTCGATTTTACTTTCCTAATGTGGATGTCTCTTATTTCAGATTTTGCCGAAAATAATTTTTCTTTTTCACATGCTGTATATATCCTTCCTACTGTCATTTCATTTTAGTTTCTTCGCATCTGTCCTACAGACATTTCGCCATGGCTTCCTTACTTCTTGTTTATTACATCTCAAAAAGACGTATCTTACTCTATTTCTCATTTTTCTTTCTTTCGTCGATAGAGTATTTCTACAGCTATACCTGTACTCCACTAGCCACCTTGCTGTGTGTGGCGGAGGACACTTTTTGTACCACTGTCAGCTCATACTTTCGCGTTCCACTCGCAAACAGTTCGCAGATGGAACGATTGTCGGTAATCTTCCGTGTGGGCTGGAATCTCTCATGGTCTCACGACGACATGTGCGACGGACGAGTTACTATACTTCTTGTCTCTGCTAGGTATGTACACTATCAGGACTTAAACAATACACCATGACGTAGAATGCCTGTCTTGCAGCGCCTGCCACTGGGGTCTGTTGCTTATCTCTGTGATGCTTACTAAATGAACCTGGAACAAAACGTGCTGCTCTTCTTTGGATCTTCTCTATTTTCTCTGTAGTCTTATCTGGTACGGATCCCATACTGACGGGCAATATTCATGTTTTCGACGAATGAATGGTTTGTAAGCTACTTCCTTTGTTGATGGACCACATTTTCTGAGGATTCTTCCACTGAATCTCAGTGTGGCATCTGTCTTACACGCGATTAATTTTGTGTGGTCGTTCCATTTCAAGTCGCTCAGTGCGCATACTCATAGCTATTTTATGGAAGTGTCTGCTTCCAGTGACTGTTCTGCAAATTGAGTAGCTACTCAATAAAGGGTCTCTCCGTCTACGTATGCGCATTACATTACATTTACGTTGAGGGTCAATTGCAACTTCCTGCACTTAGCATCGATCTACCGCATGTGTACTGAATTTCGCTGCAACTATCTAGCGTCGCAATTCCTCTGTGTACATCAGTCTCACGAAACTTCTACCGCTATCCATTAGTTAATTTACATACGTTGTGGATAGTAATGATTCTACAACGGTCCCCGGAGGACCCCCCAAGAAGATACTTTTACGTCTGAGGACTTCTCTGTTGAGAATGATATGCTGTGTTCTATTAGCTAAGAACTCTTAAATCCAGTAACGAAGCTGGTCTGATATTTCATACGTTCATATTTCATTCTTTAGGAGGACGAGCGAAACTGTATCGAAAGCCTCTCGGTATCCAAGGAACGCGGCTTCGATCTGTACAACTACAACCTATATCCTGCTTTCTAGGTCTCGTCAACGAACGGTGCGAGCTGCGTTTCTGACGAGTGTTGATTTTGGAATCTTTGTTAGTTACTGCAGATAAGATTTTCTTCCTCCAGAAATGCCGAAATAAACGAGCGTAAAACATGTTCCAAAATGTTACAACACACCGTTGTCGCAGACATAAGCCTATACTTTTGCTCGTCTGTTCGACGGGATTTCTTGAAAACGGGAATTCGTGTGCTGTTTCCCAATCACCAGCAGTACTTCTCACTTGCTAGAAGAGGAGTGTCCTTTCGCATATCTGTGTAGAGCCGCATTGCTATCCCGTAACGTCCATTAGCCGTTCCCTTGTAGAGCTATTTCAGTTGCTTTTGTATCCCTTGGTCGCCTATATCCATATCAGCCAATTTGTGGCTTGTACGCGATTTAAAGCGGGCTCTACAGTACGTTCTTCTTGCGTGAAACTGTTTTGGTAGAAGACTTGTATTATTTCGGTAATTTTGTGTCGTCTTGCGTTTCAGTGCCTTCATTTTCACAGAGTGTCAGGATATATGGCTTACGCCCGTTTACTGATTTAACATGCGAACAAACCTTTTTAGAATTTTACGTCAAATTGGTAAACAAAATTTTACTTTCAGATTCGTTGTACGCATCATTCTACTTACGCTAATATTGGTTTCGTTTATTCGTTTAATACTTTTTTACCTTACGTCAGATGTCTTTGAAGTTACCATGTTTGTCTGCCTAACGACAGTGACTGTCATTTCAGATATGGTCATCACTCTTCAGCTGAACTGCTTATTGTGGCATTTGTTATAACAGTATCTAAAGCCCCAGATAACTTCACATGAACCTCGTCATTCTTCAGAATTTCGGTATCCCAGTTCTTTCACAGTGATCATTTCGTACGATTTTCCTAAACATGTCTACTCCTCATCATCACCAAATTGTGTTATGAGTGTATGTTTTACAATCCAGTATTTTACATCAGAATCTCTAGTTTGACCGCGATGTAATCAAGTTACAATTATGTAGTATATTCTATTTCTTTCGAAGTACAACGCCTTCCTATGCATTTTTTGAACAGACCTAGTAAATGTTTCACAGGAATTTGCATTTACTTTTACTGTTTCTAAGCTTTCCTATTGTAATGCGACTTTTGATTCCAAGCTCCAACTCGTAGCTAAAAGGTGGCAATTACAACCCGGACATCCGAATGGGGAGACTGTTTCGCAATCTTTTGCCAATATACAGATCATCGTGACAATTTTCCATTCCAGACTTCATGTCTTCGTGTTGCACATTGTTTGTCTTTAATGCAGTGATTTCCATTGTCTTCTGCAGCTTCATGCCGTTGATCATTGCTGATTGTCGATTTTCAGTTAATATTTTCCAGGTTACTTGTAGAAATAAACAGTGTTCACGTTATTTTTAATTGCCAACTTTATTTAATGCAGTGCTGAAGTAAGTGCTCAATGACTATATCAGTTTCGACAGACTAGACATCCGTAGCGCATGAACTCTCACTGCTCGATGGTTGCGTTAGAGCATGCTAGAAGACATTTGCATTAGTATTCTGCTAGTGCTAGCACACTTGGGTGCAGCTGTTGACCAAGTGGTGTTTATGGACTATTGACAATGAGTAGGCTGTCGCATCCGATAAATAATTTACGTAAGCATTGAGCTAAAAACAATTTTTAGAAATTTAACTGTCAATAAACACAGACTGTATTTGCAGTTTCTTTCCCTGAATCATAACACCTATCTCTTCATCCACGTAATTTAGCAGTAAACTAACATCGGAATGTTTCACTCACATTCCCTGCACGCTGTCATAGTCTTTACTGTGTACCAGCAGGAGTGCGTGAGTGCTTCTGTGTAATTATGACTCTCTCTCTGTGTGTGTGTGTGTGTGTGTGTGTGTGTGTGTGTGTGTGTGCGTGCGTGCGTGTGTGTGTGTGTGTGTGTGTTTGAGTGAGTGAGTTTGTATTTACGCGTTCGTTTGCGTCTGTTGACTAAAGAGGGATGGATAGAAGGAGGGCGTGGACATGACATTTAAGTGAGGCGCGGCGCCGGTTGTTATTAGAAAAGTTGACAGAGGGCCGC
Source organism: Schistocerca nitens (assembly GCF_023898315.1). NCBI lineage: Eukaryota > Metazoa > Arthropoda > Insecta > Orthoptera > Acrididae > Schistocerca > Schistocerca nitens. The sequence goes on along the minus strand of NC_064617.1, from coordinate 668,523,053 downwards.
AGTGCGTCAAGAGCACAACGCAACGGCGTGCGAGCTGGTGAGAGCTGGTGAGAGGCGGTGAGAGGCGGGCGCTGGGAGCGCTCCGCATTCCGTCCGGCCTCCCTGCTGCTCACCAGTAATTCCAGGGGTCGCGTAGTCGGCATCCCCAGTTCCAGCCCCACACCTCCCACAAAGACGACGATTCACCCTGGCCCCAGACCACAGCTTACTCTCAATCATTGCTGTGAATGACAGAAGGACAGGATGTACTCAGACGTTTCGACGTTCTCACCACGTTCATCACAAAAAAATAAATAATTGGAATTAATTTTGGGACCTGATGACCATAACAGGGAAATGTCACGCATGACGTCTCTGAATGAATCGATGAATATCACTAAAAGTTACTAGGAACAATAATAAACAAGACATTTTTGGTCTCTCTAAATCATTTCGATTGATACACGTATTGATGACTATTGGGATTGCACTGTAAAGCACAAGCAAAACTTGTTCAGAATCAAAGTGTATATTAATGTCACTTAACTTCGGATATCCGCAAAAATATGATGCTAACTAGTTGTATTCTGAACCTAGATTCTGTCTTACCATCGTTGTATAACCTGGTACTCCTATCTACAGTAGAGACATATTAGCTGCATGTTCACTGCATGCTAATATCGACGCCTCTGTTTGAAGCAGTAGATGTGGTCAATCATAGGGCCTGGTGTGGTTACTACGTTAAGTGTGTAGAGTCAAAAGATTGTCATAACATTGAATTAAATGTTAAAGATTGAATGTAGTGCATAACGGAATAATTACAGTATTCTTCATCTACATAATCTCTCTACTATTAACAGTAAAGTGCCTAGCAGAGGCTTCAATGAACTTCCTTCAAGCTGTCTCTCTACCGTTTCACTCTCGAACGGCGCACGGGGAAAACGAGCAATTAAATTTTTCTGTGCGAGCCCTGATTTCTCTTATTTTATCATGATGATCATTTTTCCCTACATAGGTGGGTGACAACAGAATGTTTTCGCAATCGGAGGAGAAAATTGGTGATTGATATTTCATGAGAAGATCTCGTCGCAACGAAAAACGCCTTTGTTTTAATCATTGCCACTCCAAATTACGTATCATGTCTGTGGCACTATCTCCTCTATTTAGAGATAGTACAAAACTAGCCGCCCTGCTTTGTACTTTTTCGATGTCATCCGTCAGTCTCACCTAATGCGGATTGCACACCGCCCACCAATACTCCAGAATAGGGCGGACAAGCGTGGTGTAAGCAGTCTGTCAGTAGACCTGTTCCACCTTCTAAGTGTTTTGCCAATGAATCGCAGTCTTTGGTTTGCCCTAACCACAACATTATTGCGTAATCAAAATTTAGTGGATTTCATTTAGCACTTTTCTATATCCAGGGTCAATTGCCAATTTTCGCACCATATAGATATCTTATGTAAATCATTTTGCAATTCGTTTTGGTCATTTGATGACTTTAGAAGACAGTAAATGACAGCATCATGTGCAAAAAATCGAAGACGGCTACTAATAAAGTTATCTTCAAGATCGTTAATATATCTCAAGAGCAATAGAGGGCGTATTACATTTACTTGGGGAACGCCGGATATTACTTCTGCTTTACTCGATGACTTTCCGTCTATTATTACAAACTGTGATCTTTCCGAGAGGAGATCACGATTCCGTTCGCATAACTGAGGAGATATTCCACAGACACGGAGTTTGGTTAGAAGACGCTTGTGAGGAACGGTGTCCAAAGCCGTCTAGAAATGTAAAAATATGGAAACCAATTTGATATGCCCTGTCGATAGCACTCATTACTTCATGAGTATAAAGAGCTAGTTGTGTTTCACAAGAACGATATTTTCTGAATCCGTGATCACTATGTGTCAATAAATCGTTTTCTTCGAGGTACTTCGTAATGTTCGAAAACAATATATGTTCCAAAATCCTACTGCACATCGGAGTTAGTGATATGGGCCTGTAATTCAACGAATTACTGCTGCTCCTATTATTACTCCTACTCTTATTATCAGAACCAGTTAATTTACACGCTGAAAATATTTCCTTAATATGCTAAACTGATAGTCAAATGGGATATCTTGCTGATGCTGCACAAATGCTAAAGATACACTGATCAGCCACAACATTATGACCATTTACCTGCCGTCGATGTAAACCCGTCTTGGCGATAGCAGCGTCACCTGCCGAGGAATGATTGCAAGTTAGCCGCACAGTGCATATAGAATCAACTGTGTGTTTGTGTTGAGTGGGGAACTCCCGCGATCTATCTGAGTTTCACCGAGAGCATACTGTGTTGGCTCAGAGGCTCAACACGAGCATTTCACTAACTGCATGACTTTTCGGGTGTTCGAGGAGTACTATGGCAAGTGTCCTCAAGAAGTGGCAAAAACAAGGTGAAACCACATGCAGATGTCGTGTGCTTGGGCAGCCGCCCCTCATTAAAGCAGGACAGACTGCTAAAACAGGACAGGCGGCGAACTGTAGCCGAACTAGCATTAGACTTTAATGCTGGGCAGAGTACAAGTGTGTCTGAGCATATTCTTGACAACGGGCCTCTGCAGGCGACGACAGAGCTTTGCATTGTCTGATGAATCCCGATACCTTCTTCATCAGAACCCTACATAACACGCCTGGTATATGATTGAACGCGGCGTCAGAGGTCATCGCTCTAGTACCCGGAGTTTGCGGGAATTATGTGACTTGTGTGTCCAGATGTGGTTCCAACTCCCTTCAGCAACGTACCAAGGCCTCATGATTTCCACGCCACGAAGCGTCGCAGCTGTTAGCCGTACCAAAGGTGGACGTACCGGATGCTAGGTAGGTGGTCATAATTGTCCTGGCAGATCAATGTAGGTCAATTGAGTTTGCTCACCTTAACCACTACTAAAAAGCATAATTGAGGCAGTAATACATATCTGCGAGTAAAACGATTAGAAACATTTTACTGCCAACATAAATAGCATTTTTCATGCACACAAATCTCTTTCCATGTGACGTTCGTAAATAAGCCGTCAGAGGGGCAGCTGAGTTACGCCGGGAAAGTATGGGGCTGTAAATGAACTTGTTGTTTTTTGTACCACACGTATTTAAACGGACCGTGCAGTCGTTGTCATCTTTACTTTAGGAAAAAAAATTGCGTGTTCATCCATATATTCGCGGGGCATGTACTCAGTATCTCCGTAGGATCGATTCCGGTCAGCGAGCAATAACTGATCGTATTTTAAAAGGTATCCAGTACAGAAAGTGTAATCTCAGGTCCACCATTGTTAAGGAAATATGTAAAAGATTTTCCGTCTAATTTACAAAGAGCAGAAATAGTTCCTTTGCTGATGACACTAGTATTGTAATCAGTCCAAGCATACATACGACAACAGAAGAAGTGGTTCAAATGGTTCAAATGGCCCTGAGCACTATGGAACTTAACTTATAAGGTCATTAGTCCCCTAGATCTTAGAACTACTTAAACCTAACTAACCTAAGCACATCACATACATCCATGCCCGAGGCAGGATTCGAACCTGCAAACGTAGCGGTCGCGCGGCTCCAGACTGTAGCGCCTAGAACCGCTCGGCCACCCCGGCCGGCAGAAGACGTGGTAAAAAAATTTTATTATAAGTTTTATTGACAGATTCTCAATTTTAAAAGATAATTTATTCAATTCTGCACATCCAGAGGTAGAACACCAATTATAAGTGTAACACAAATGAGCAAATAATAAGTAAGAGGAAATTTCGAAATCTTTTAGGTGTCAGTATGGATGAGAGTTTAAACTGGAAAACGCACCTTTTTGGAGCTCCTTAATATACTTATTTCAGCCACATTTTCACGGAGAATGAATGCTATTCTTAAGTAGAGAGAAGTCAATAAGTTTAGAAATTTTTAATGTTTCATTCAGTAACGTCACATGGAATGATATTCTGCGTAAACTCCTCTGTAAGGAAGAGGCTGTGAGGACGGGTTGTGAGTCGTGTTTGGGTAGCTCAGTGGCAGAGCGCCTACACTGTAAAGGCAAACATTTCGAGTCTCGCTACGGCACACGGTTTTAATCTGCCAGGAAGTTTCATATCAGCACACACTCCGCTGCAGAGTGAAAATATCACTCAGGAAACACCCCAAGGCTGTGGCTAAGTCATGTTTCCGCAATATCCTTTTTTCTAGGAGTGTTAGTTCTGCAAGGTATGCAGAAGATCTTCTGTGAAATTTGGAAGGTAGGTGACGAGGTACTGGCGGAGTTAAGGTTGTGACGACGGGTCGTGAGTCGTGCTTGGGTAGTTCGGTTCGTAGATCACATGCCCGGGAAAGGCAAAGGTCCCGAGTTTGAATCTTGGTCCGGTACACAGTTTTAACCTGAAGGACGTTTCAAGGAAGAAAGTGATAATTGTTCAGGAACGTGCAGTAGGAATAATACTGTATATGCTGCTTGCCCTCGATCAGAAATGGTTCAGATGGCTCTGAGCACTGTGAGACTTAACATCTGAGGTCATCAGTCACTAGACTTAGAACTACTTAAACCCAGCTCACCTAAGGACATTACACACATCCACGCCCGAGGCAGGATTCGAAGCTGGGACCGTAGCGGCAACGCGGTTCTGCGCCCTCGATCATCTTGACACCAAATTACGGGGTTGCTCGTTCCGACTAATGTTTAATAGTATATTCTCTCAAGCAGTTGGTTGTTAATAATCTACCGCAGTTCAAAAGGAATAGTGATGTACTTAATTACAACGCCAGAAGAATACAATTATGATAATTACTCCGCGGTAAGGCTGTATTAAGTGGTAAGAGGGGCGCACAGTGCTGCAACTAAATTTTTTTATCACTCTCCCATTGATACTACAGCAAAATAAAACTTCAATGTAATTTGAACTGTTTGTCCTTGACAACGTCAGTTTCACAGACGTATTTCTGCAATCTTAATGCACGAAAGGTGGTGCGTAGGAATTAATAGCTCACATCTGTGTATTAAAAACAAACTTACAAGTATTCAACTTGTACACTTACTTACAAAATAATTTGTGATGTGAATGTAAAATGATTCGTACCACACCACTTCGACTTGTCGCCCATACGAGCCATTAAACAAGAAACTAACTAATTAATATCTGGTGTGTTACTTTGCAATATGTGGTAAAAAGTCATCACTCTCAACTACATGTTTTGAGCTAGATGCGGACGTTAGCAGTCACATTCTATTCCTTTGCATCCTTCAACATGTTTTCTAGAGTGAATAATATATAAAGAAAGCATACTTTTTGTTATTTTATTGTAACAGGTGGGAGTGCAGAGCATTTTTCCAAATAGTCCCCTGCTTTCAAAGCACTATTTTGCCAGCGAATAGGTAACACTGATATACCTTTCTCAATAGTGTCCGCAGCCAACTGCGAACACTGATTTCAATTCGAGCGTTATCGTTGATCCTTTGAACTGACAGCCCTTCGAGTGGGTCAGAGACATGAAAGTCTCAGGCAAATATGTCTGAGCTTTGGGGAACCTGCCAAGTGGTTCTCAGACAAGTATACTCAATTTTTGTTTGGCCAGGGTGGCTTTATGGGAACGGCTGTCGTAGAAGAATCATCTCTTAAATCATTAAATCATAGTTTGCGGCGGTATGCCTGTCTAACGCTGCAAAAAGCTCGCAGTTTACTGTGGCGTTTATTGTTCGACGTCCCTGCAAAAAGTCGACATGGAACAAGTCTCGATGATCGAAAAAGCAGCTGTAATGACCATACCAACTGACAGCGGTGAGTTGGCTAGAATTTGTCCTAGATACCTCTTCTTTCTCCAGTGGCTGCTATCTTTTTTCTCCCTCTTCGTGAAATTTGCCACGAAACGCTCACACACATGCAGACGGTTCAATTTTCGATCAGTTGCCAGAATTCTCGGAGCACATATGATGCGCACTCTCCTAAACCTTAACACCGATGTGTGATAATGGCAAAAGGGCTGCCACAACTTATTCCGACCTCATCATCAATCACAGCCATCGTCAATGGTGATAACCCTCAACAAGGTGTCGAACACGGTGAATGTTGTAGTCTGTGATGTTGCTGTGGGCTCTTTATTCACGGACTATATTCTTAACATGCACAGTTTTCCACTAAATGCTCGAGCCGAGCAAACAATCGAGGCCTTTAGTGTTTTCCTTGTATTGCTCTGTCAGTCCCTTAACGAATTTGCCTGGCTGCACACTTCATCGAATGAGAAATCTGATAACAATGTGCTATGAAATTGGAATAAGACATCGTTACCATGACTACCGACAGCACCTAATGGCTCCACTCGACCGTTTCCTCTGCTCCTCACTACGCTCAACACCGATCTGAGCGGGAATCGCACATACTAATACAGCGCTCACAGAGCCAAGAGTCTCCTTTAAATTTTATATTATGGTAAATTTTATATTCTGGTACGTGTCGATGTTATGTATCAGATTAGGCTGCGTCGGAGTAATAAAGTTAATACAGTAGTAATAATTGCAAGTATTATTTATGGTGCAATCGCTCTTCTAATCGGTTTGACCCAGCCCTTAACAAATTCCTGTCATAAGTAAGTCTGTCCATCTTAGAGTAGCATGTATATCCAAAATCTTCCATCGTACTATTTTTACTTTTCTCTTTCCCACAATTTTTGCCAGCTACCTCTAGCACATATACTATACTTATTATACACATCTCCGCACCCATTCCCAACAGTTACGAGGAATATCTTAGTTTTACGCCTCCTCTTAAAATACCACATCTCAAACATTTAGATTCTCTTCATTTTACGTGTTCAAATGGAGTGTGATTCACTTCCGTACGATTTGGTTCTCGTGACGTACGTTTTCTGAAAATTGCGTTCTCAAATGAAGGAAATCTGTACTTGCACAGAGAGCGAAAAACTTCTGTTAGTGTGGGCCTGTGTTTGACTCTAGTAGACTTCTCTCGGTCTCTATGCACATGCAGATATCCTTCTTATATCATAGTTTCTTCGTTCGCCATACGATAGTTTGCCTGGAAGACAGGACCAGTTACTTCACTTACTACAAGTTTCTTAATTGGGATGTTAAAATTGTGGCTACTCGGATTGTAGCAGTTCCTTAATAATTTCAATTCTCTTTGGTTTACTCTCAAATGTGTTTTGTGCTGATTAGTTCATTCCGTTCTATAGGTATTGTAATATTTCTTCTCGTTCTAAGTCTACAACAGAGTAAACAGCAATATTTCTCAGGATATTCTTTCAACTTCAGTTTCACCAAACGGATTCTTTCCGTTTGATGTAGATAATTCTGTATTAATTACTAATTTTCCTGTTAATTGTTATGTCTTCTCCTAACCTAGCATTACCTTACCCGTCTCACAAATTCGTCAAGTCTTTGTTTGCCTTTCTATGTGTATCCATTTCTACTGATATCTTTCCCATGTCTACCTCGGATTTCGTAGATTCGAGACTGCTTTAACGTTCTAAGACGGCATGTTCTGACTCTAATTAGAATTGTCTTTCTCTCTGATAGCTTCTCCCAATTCGGAGGCCCATATACGGTTTATTAGCAAATACCACAAGGAAGCCCAGTATGTTACTACTTATCATATTACAGCTTACAGCTTCACAGGGGGTATTGTGAAGGGACAAATCCGAATAATACGGCACGCAACTAAGGTGTTGCCTCACGTACAGATAAATTTCAGGCTGAATATTAATGAAAATTCTCTTGCTAAGTGTTGTAAATTGTGATTTTTATATAGGCTATAGTCAATTAAAGTGAAATTTTATTGTAATAATGACGCAGTTTATAGGGGAGGAATGAGCTTACAACTTGTCCGAACTGAGAAATGCTGAAGTACGCGCCGTGGATGCAAAATTACGCCCACAGCATCGAAGCTCCCCGCTTCTTAAGTAACGAACAGCCATAAAGTACAATCGAGCATAGCTCCAAACTGTTTTTTTATAATTCGGACTCATAATCGGAATGGTTCTTTAGGGCAGGTTAATTTTTGAGTTTGAAGTTGACTGGGCCTATTACTCGGCGGAGTACGTTATTGTCATTTCTAACAGGAAAGAAATTATCTTTGTGATTAACTGGGTGTATGTATCTCTCTCTTCAGTAACTGAGCTCCAACGAAAATTTAATTCAGGGAATGGTTGGGGATGTAATAATGATAATTATTTAAAGGACGGAGTGAGTGAGATGAGGGTAGAGAAGATGAAGTAGACAGTTAAGGGCGAGTGAAAGCCATCCCAAATGATCGTGTCTGCATTTATTGCGGATTCGGAGTACAGTGGGACCCTCCAGGACGGACAGGGGCCTAATCCGCCTGCCCTGTAGAAGAGCAAAAACGCAAGAGGGACAGAGGCAGACAGCATAAAGCCTTCTGCCATGTGGGACGTCCCAGACATAAGAGAGCGAGATTTAGAAATCTCTCTCTGGAGGCAGATGGAGGAAGTAACGTGGCTTCCTTCCAACGCTTCTTGATTGGTTCTTTACGGAATCACGTGTTATGCTGAGTCTTTGGACAGTTCTCTGTACCGTCCCCCGACTTTGATCTATCGATTCACTAGGCTCATATCAGCACGTGTAGGTGACTGGAACAACTCGATACTGAATGTAAAATCGTAACAAGATAGGAAGACAATAAAAATTATTTTTTTCTTGGGATCCACGGTGTAAGTGACAATTAGATTTGTACAATACAATTAATGTGCTTCTACAATTAGTTCATCTTCGGGTAAATTACAACTAGAATGGACTTGGAGATAAGTTAAATTGAAGTTGTGAGTTCGGTAATTGTACCGCTCGTTGTAAGGAGTTTGTAGCTAGTCATACTCAGCGTCGCGCCTACTGACTACGGTGAATCTCTTCCTTTGTTGGTACTGTGATAGCAGACTATACTGAGAACTAAAATAGGCTAGGCGGTATCTGGATGAGGAAATTGGTGCTATTATTGTAAATGGGCTCTTGACAGTTCGAGGTACTGCAGGTTGTGTGTAATGCTGAACTAAATATAGAAAACGTTTTATAATTGATGCTAGATTTGTAAGTAGATATTTGGGAACTATAGTAAGCAAGGAAAGTAATTATTTACTACTTCAAAATAGGCAGCCATTTTCTGTCATGAGTTACTTACGACATTTAAGTATAGCAGGACGGTAGCGCCTCAGGTGTGTGAGGTTTCTTGTTTCAACGTTTAGGAAATACGGTCAAAGGTAATAGTGGCGGCGTTTACCGGATCTTTATTTCTGACGAACTATTGTTGAAAGAAGGAAATACTGTTGAACTCGAATACAGTACATGTACTACAGAAAGGAAAATAAATTTAATATTGTCCTTTTAAGGGTAAAGGTATTTTGATTTTTACCTCAGAAATATATTTTATATTAGATCACCCTTAGAGAAAGCTGAAAAGTGATAAAAAATTTCCTATTTAAAACGCCGAAAGAAACTATTGTATTTGCTTAAAGCAGAATCGTAGTAAGAATAATTTAGTTCAAGTTCTACAGGAAATTTAGAAACACCTTCACATGTATAATGAAAATTATACAGTAACGGAATTTTTCCATGAAAAGAAATTATCTTATAACATATCAAAGAAAATTACCAAACAGAAATTTCGAGCAAGTTGTCTCTGTACGAAATAATATCACCGGTTAGTTGCTAAGGCTTTATTGACAACAGAAACATTATAAACAGGAAAACGAAATTTCATTATACATTACTGGACGACTGAAAACTTAATTAATCAATTCCTGAACTTGACAATAGCGAATAGAAGGCGTTTTAAGTGCTGAATATAAACTGTGTGAAATAGAAAAGATTTGATTTTCTGTAGTTACCAGGAAACGCGCTAGAGGTATGAGTACACCCATATGATTACTTCAATTCAGTACATCCAGAACATTCATATAGTGCTTGAATTTATAATATGTTGAGAAGAAATATTATTGTTGCTTTTGGAGGGTATAAGTTAGAGGACTGTTGGCATTATAGCGGCACCACGCTACATGAATCATTCATCTGAAGTATTTAACTTCTTTTAGATGTCTGTGAAGGTCATTGGTTATTCTGTGTAAGATAAGTAATTCCAAAATAATGCACTATATCTGGCGTAGGCTGCCTTTGTAGTAAGTGTATGTATTGCTTATAAGGGCGGAGATCACAACAGCTCCTGGGCAAGGTCATGAAGCAACACGGAATTGCTATATGACATATACACTCCTGGAAATTGAAATAAGAACACCGTGAATTCATTGTCCCAGGAAGGGGAAACTTTATTGACACATTCCTGGGGTCAGATACATCACATGATCACACTGACAGAACCACAGGCACATAGACACAGGCAACAGAGCATGCACAATGTCGGCACTAGTACAGTGTATATCCACCTTTCGCAGCAATGCATGCTGCTATTCTCCCATGGAGACGATCGTAGAGATGCTGGATGTAGTCCTGTGGAACGGCTTGCCATGCCATTTCCACCTGGCGCCTCAGTTGGACCAGCGTTCGTGCTGGACGTGCAGACCGCGTGAGACGACGCTTCATCCAGTCCCAAACATGCTCAATGGGGGACAGATCCGGAGATCTTGCTGGCCAGGGTAGTTGACTTACACCTTCTAGAGCATGTTGGGTGGCACGGGATACATGCGGACGTGCATTGTCCTGTTGGAACAGCAAGTTCCCTTGCCGGTCTAGGAATGGTAGAACGGTGGGTTCGATGACGGTTTGGATGTACCGTGCACTATTCAGTGTCCCCTCGACGATCACCAGTGGTGTACGGCCAGTGTAGGAGATCGCTCCCCACACCATGATGCCGGGTGTTGGCCCTGTGTGCCTCGGTCGTATGCAGTCCTGATTGTGGCGCTCACCTGCACGGCGCCAAACACGCATACGACCATCATTGGCACCAGGGCAGAAGCGACTCTCATCGCTGAAGACGACACGTCTCCATTCGTCCCTCCATTCACGCCTGTCGCGACGCCACTGGAGGCGGGCTGCACGATGTTGGGGCGTGAGCGGAAGACGGCCTAACGGTGTGCGGGACCGTAGCCCAGCTTCATGGAGACGGTTGCGAATGGTCCTCGCCGATACCCCAGGAGCAACAGTGTCCCTAATTTGCTGGGAAGTGGCGGTGCTGTCCCCTACGGCACTGCGTAGGATCCTACTGTCTTGGCGTGCATCCGTGCGTCGCTGCGGTCCGGTCCCAGGTCGACGGGCACGTGCACCTTCCGCCGACCACTGGCGACAACATCGATGTACTGTGGAGACCTCACGCCCCACGTGTTGAGCAATTCGGCGGTACGTCCACCCGGCCTCCCGCATGCCCACTATATGCCCTCGCTCAAAGTCCGTCAACTGCACATACGGTTCACGTCCACGCTGTCGCGGCATGCTACCAGTGTTAAAGACTGCGATGGAGCTCCGTATGCCACGGCAAACTGGCTGATACTGACGGCGGCGGTGCTCAAATGCTGCGCAGCTAGCGCCATTCGACGGCCAACACCGCGGTTCCTGGTGTGTCCGCTGTGCCGTGCGTGTGATCATTGCTTGTACAGACCTCTCGCAGTGTCCGGGGCAAGTATGGTGGGTCTGACACACCGGTGTCAATGTGTTCTTTTTTCCATTTCCAGGAGTGTATTTATGTTTGACATTCATAGTGTAATGCAATAAGTCATATTATATATTGTTCCTTGTTTAGTGAGCTTCTAACATTCTGCGTGGTGTCTGTTTGTTCTAAGTCGTGTCTCCCTACCACTTTCGCGCAACGATGCTCCGAGCGTGTTTTTGAGGGAATTGACTAGTTTGAACCTGGGACCTGTTACTGGTAAGGAGACGCCAGACCACACATGACATGTAGAGTTAAGAAGAGTTCAGTGAGACTAGCGATGATATAATCAAATACTTAATTATTTCAGCATCAGCTCCACTGCACTACCTGTAAAAGAAAATACTAACTAAATTTGGCGGAAGGGGTTCAAGGCTTTCCTATTTTTAGTTAGCTGGTAAAATAACGTCGAAAAAGCAGTTAAGTTTACCATTGGAAATTTTATTCTACTCACAAAACATTGTTTATAAATTGCACTATTGATAAAAGGAAATATTTTAATACAGGATGATAAAAAGCAACTGCGTTCAACAAAAATATGATTATGTGGCTTCTCAATAATTATATAACAGAAAAATCATCGCATTTTAGATTTAAATTCACATAGCAAATGTGAATACCGTGAGCTTTCATCGACGATCGACACTAGTACTACGTAAAAAGGGGATGTAACAGATGAGACTTCTGCAGTTCTGAGTGAAGCGTTATGTGCTGTTATGCGGCATTGCGTGCGCCCATTACCTTGACGGTGTTAAGGCAGCGTCCGGGGGCGGCGGGCGGCGCAGCTCCACACCTCGCAGTCTCGGAAGCAACTCTCCCCTAACTTCTCCTTACTACAATTTACCGAAGTTGGTTTAAAAAAAGCTATCTGGCTGTGTTTTCAACTGACCAATCAGGGTCTCAATGTTAACCTTAAGCTCCGCCTACAAAAATTGTCTATCCAATGAGAAACATACTTTTCGTGGTGGCGCAATGTTTTAAACGTTTGCAACGTAACAGAGACGCGAAAAAGTCTCACGCTAAAACTTGCAGCTGGTGTGGCCCTTTTAGTGTTATCGTAAGATCTATACTGTTCTTCTGGAGGGCTCTTTTAACATGGGCTTCAGGGTGGTTCTGGCGGTCAGCTGGCGACGTGGGTGTCCGTCCCTTATCGTGGGGCCACCTAGCCTACACGATTCTGCTCTCGGCTTCTGTTCTCGTTTTTCCCCTCGGAACTGCGTCTGTTTCACGGTGGGAAGGTATGGCATGCATTTAGGCGTTCTTGAGTTAGTCTGTGGTATTCCATTTGCTCACTCGTTGATAGTATTACTTTGGTTAATTTAATGTCAGAATTTATTTGGAGCTATGTGACATACTGCCGGATTTGCTATCATGTAAGGGTTTTCATGGAAGGTGTTGGCTTTTCCTGACACCTTGCAGCCTTCATTTAATTATGTTTGACACCGTAGTTGTGGAGTAGTAAGAAGAATATTTGTCAAATTTGGTGTTTGAATGTTAGAGCTTTAAGGCTTTGTAGCATTTATTACATTCAAATTACAATTATAAATAACCTATGAAATGAAATAGCAACTCAAACAGTTTTTCTTACAAGTGTTCAATGTGAGCACGATTCATCATACGACACACATCGAGGTGTTGGGAGATCTTCCGAAATTTTGATCTGTGTCTGTTTCGTAACTCTGGTAGATACCCAGACAGCAGAGGCACATGCACATGAGACTTTACGAACTCCCAAAGGTAAAACTAGCAATGCGTCAGATCAGCTGAACGTGGTGGCCATGCGAAACAAGATCTGTCATTCGGCCTCTTGCGTCCAATACAATGGTCGTGTACAAAGGCGTTTAACCGATCACGTGCTGATTTATGCCAGTGAGGCGGCGCATCATCTTGCCGCCAAATGAAGCTATTTGCTTCAGCTTCTTTAAGTCGATGAAAGATCCGAATCGCTACATTTAAATGCCGAAATGGTTCTTCCCTAAAATCCGATGGAACCGATGAGCTCGCTGTTTGGTCCTCTCCCGCAAATTAATCAATCAATCAATTGATGATGACAAAATCTCAGAAAATCTTTGTCGAAACGCAGCTAGATTTTGTTTGCAATATTGGCACGTAGACCGTAGTCTGCAGGGTTTAAAGCTTTTAACAACTGCAACACGTCCACACACAGGTCTCTCGAATTGCTAATTCACGACTAGCATTTCGAAAGGATTTTTTGGAGCTACACGTGAATGACTCTCACTCGTTCAATCAGTTCTTCAGTCATCGTTATTCATCCTGTGCTCTTTCCATTGCAATGAAACGCCGTTGTTCTCAAAGTGATGAGACAAGCTATGGACGTTATTACCACTTGGAGGATTACAATGGAACTTAATACTGTAAGCAAGTTGCACTGCAACAACATATTCCGTCATTGGAAACTGTAAAACACAAAAAGCTTTCTGTTCACTAGTTCCACCTCTTTCTAGCGAAAGACGAAAAGCAAAACCCGTGCATAGGCGCAGATACAAACGAAACTCTTTCAGTTGCTCTTTCATTTGATATGGTATTTATAGTTGTAGGTTGAATGCAAAAATGCTACAAAGCCTTAGAACCCCATATTCAGTCTGAAACGTCCGGTATCACAGAGTGGTCTTGTAACGTAGTTTTCTTATAAACGTAGAGCTTATCAGAATTGTGTGGAGAGTAATCTGAAAAACGAATACATGTCTTACTTCAGTGGGACGAGCAACAACGGTGCCAAAGCAAGACGTCGGAATTGTCAGTGATAGTCCTGCTCCGTTCCCCTTTGTGCGTGTGTGGATCTCCTTTTTATTTTGTCGACTTTCCGGAATCCTAACAAGAGAGAGACTTGCAGCAAAAATTTACTGCCTCTATAGAGAGCCGATGGCGCAGTTCCTCGCTGGCGTGCCTATTCTGACGATAAGATCTGCAGGCAGAGTGCGGAGTAAGCGAGAAGAATCGGGGTGTGCACGGCTACACACCGAACAAGAAGTGCCGGGCGGCGCGATAGCGACTGCGACCTGGCAGAGATGCCCACCGGATAAGCCACGCGCAGTGGCTCTGAGATCCCGTTGCTGTTCTGGCCTCACAACGCGCGGCTCCACGCGTGGCGCCCAGAGCTCACACAACCGCTGTAGCATTTCCTCAGAATTACTTCACCAGGCTGGCAGGAATGTTGCTGAGTAACAAGATAAATACACTCATGCTCATAAGAGAGCACGACACTTTTAATGACTAGAGAGAGTAAAGTTCTATCTACTGAATTGGCAGAAAATCCTAAGAAATTTTGGTCTTATGTCAGAGGGGTAGGTGGATCAAAACAAAATGTCCAGATACTCTGCGACCAAGATGGTACTGAAACAGAGGACGACAGACTAAAGGCCGAAATACTAAATGTCTTTTTCCAAAGCTGTTTCACAGAGGAAGACTACACTGTAGTTCCTTCTCTAGATTGTCGCACACATAAGAAAGTGGTAGATATCAAAACAGACGACAGAGGGATAGAGGAACAATTAAAATCGCTCAAAAAAGGAAAGGCCGCTGGACATGATGGGATACTAGTTCCATCTCACACAGAGTAAGCGAAGGAACTAGCCCCCCCCCCCCCCCTTCTTGCAGCGGTGTACCGTAGGTCTCTGGAAGAGCGTAGCGTTCACAAAGGATTGAAAAAGGGCACAGGTCATCCCCGTTTTCAAGAAGGGACGTCGAACAGATGTGCAGAACTATAGACCTATATCTCAAACGTCGATTTGTTGTAGAATTTTGGAACACGTATTATTTTAGAGTATAATGACTTTTCTGGAGACTAGAAATCTACTCTGTAGGAATCAGCATGGGTTTCGAAAAAGACGATCGTGTGAAACCCAGCTCACGCTATTCGTCCACGAGACTCAGAGGGCCATAGACGCGGGTTCCCAGGTAGATTCCGTGTTTCTTGACTGCCGCAAGGCGTTCGATACAGTTCCCCATTGTCGTTTAATGAACAAAGTAAGAGCATATGGACTATCAGACCCAAACAATGGTTGAAATGGCTCTTAGCACTATGCGACTTAAGTTCTGAGGTCATCAGTCGCCTAGAACTTAGAACTAATTAAACCTAACTAACCTAAGGACATCACACACATCCATGCCCGAGGCAGAATTCGAACCTGCGATCGGAGCTGTCGCCTGGCTCCAGACTGTAGTGCCTAGAACCGCATGGCCACTCCAGCCGGCGACTATCAGACCAATTGTGTGATTGGATTGAAGAGCTCCTAGATAACAGAACGCAACATGTCATTCTCAATGGAGAGAAGTCTTCTGAAGTAAGAGTGATTTCAGGTATGCCGCACGGGAGTGTCGTAGGACCGTTACTATTCACAGTATACACAAATGACCTTGTGTATAACATCGGAAGTTCAATGAGGCTTTTTGCGGATGATGCTGTGGTATATCGAGGGGTTGTAACAATGGAAAATTGTACTGAAATGCAGGAGGATCTGCAGCGAATTGACGCAGGGTCCAGGGAATGGCAATTGAATCTCATTGTAGACAAGTGTAATGTGCTGCGAAGACATAGAAAGAAAGATCCTTTATCATTTAGCTACGATATAGCAGGTCAGCAACTGGGAGCAGTAAATTCCATAAATTATCTGGGAAGAGGCATTAGGAGTGATTTAAAATGGAATGATCATATAAAGGTGATCGCTGGTAAAGCAGATGCCAGACTGAGATTCACTGGAAGAATCCTAAGGAAATGCAATCCAAAAACAAAGGAAGTAGGTTACAGTACACTTGTTCGCCCACTGCTTGAATGTTGCTCACCATTGTGGGGTCCGTATCCTATGGGTTGATAGAAGAGATAGAGAAGATCCAACGGAGAGCAGCGCTCTTCGTTACAGGATCATTTAGTTATCGCGAAAGCGTTACGGAGATGATAGATAAACTCCAGTGGAAGACTCTGCAGGAGAGACGCTCAGTAGCTCGGTACGGGCTTTTATTGAAGTTTCGAGAACATACCTTCACCGAGGAGTCAAGCAGTATATTGCTCCCTCCTACGTATATCTCGCGAAGAGCCCATGAGGATAAAATTAGAGAAAATAGAGCCCACACAGAGGCATACCGACCATCTTTCTTTCCATGAACAATACGAGACTGGAATAGAAGGGAGAACCGATAGAGGCACTTAAGGTACACTCCGCCACACACCGTCAGGTGGCTTGCGGAGTATGGATGTAGATGTAGATGTAGACAGGGCGTTAATGTTCAAACGACACTGAAACATGGGACTTAGGGCAACGCAGGATTCAATGTGGATGGGGCCTTACTCAGTTCCCGTTGGTTGCTCAGTTGTTTTTTCACATTCACTTTATTTGGAACCAATTGAAATGAGGTTGACAATAAGGAATAATTATCAAACTTGACTGTTAAGACACAATGTCTAACTAAAAATTCTTAAGCAAGTTGCACTCACAGCTGAAGGCCTTATTGACAAAAATTCAAATTAATTGTCTGCTGAAGGCCCCAATGGTAAACTCAAAGAAACAATCTGACGGGTGAAGGCCTGGATAGCAAATTCTTAAGAACTAATTAAACTTCTCCAAAAGATACTAAAATATTATAGAAAGGACAATCATTCAAATTTTCACTATTAAAAGACAATATCTAATGAAAAATTCTTGAAATAAATTGCATTCACGGGTGAAGGTCTTACTGACAAGAAATTCAGATTATTTGTCGGCTGAAGGCCCCAATAGTAATAACTCAAAAGTAATTTGACGGCTGAAGACTTATATAGCAGACTCTTAAGAACGAGTTAACTTCTCCAAGAAGTACTAGAGTACTAGATATCGATAACCGCTGCTACTGCTGCTTGCAGACAGACAATTCTAGCAAACATAGTGGTGCCAGTAATCACGAGAAGAAAACGAGACACCACTATGCCTGTTACACGAAGCCAACCTACCAATGGCACCAAAACGAGCCACAACATGGCTCAGATATGTACATTTGTATGTCCTGCAGAAATGATTAGCAGTCGAAACATGTCACCCTCCTGGTTCAATGTCAACACCGATATCGTGGCGCAAAACCACCTACAGGTAAACTGTGCCTGAGGCTCTCGCAGAAGGTAATGGAGCAGTGTGACTCTAGCGGACGTGCAGGATGCCTTGCAGACGTATGAGCGAACTGTACAACCAACTAAGGGAGTTTGAAAAAGGGCGAGTTATTGGCATGAAAGAATGATGTATCCACCAGGCAAATTGCTGCTTATGTGGGACCAAGGGTTTCGACAGCGCAACTGGTGTGTGTGTAATGTTTCACGAAAGACCGTAGAACACGATGAGAAGGAGCAGGTCACACCACCCAGACAAACTCCGAGAACATAGACACCTCATCTGAATGCACTGCAGGACAGATCTGCTTCCTCCTCGGCTCTGGCGCAACTGTGGAACGCTATAACTCATCTTACACTATCAAGGGTGAGAGTCCGTCACCATTACGTACGAGTCGTTCACTTATCCGCCTACCCTCGACGAACGCGCAGAAACACACTACACGGCAGTGGTGTATTGAACTGGGGCCAGGAACGGCATCAGATATTTTCGGACGAATCCCAGTTCTGTTTGCTTGGAAATGATTGCCGCATTTTGGTCGCCGTATACAAAGGGGAGCGGCAGCACAGTGACTGAACTCGTACAAGACATACAGCGCCAATTCAGGGCCTTCTAGTATGGGGTGCTACTGGGTACAGCCTCAAATCTAGATGGTGCGTGTCCAGGCCACTGTGGTAAGTGTGACCTACGTCAATGACACTCTGCGACCAGTAGCCACATCCTTTCTGCACAACGAACCAGGTGCCAATTTTCAGAAAGACAATGCACGACCACAAGTTTCTGCCCGAACATGTGCCTTCTTGGTGTTGCAGGATGTCAGTCTTGTGCCTTGCCCCGCGAAATCACCAGACTAGACGCCAGTCGAAAATGTGTATGATATGCTGAAACGACAGATACCCCAAGCTGTGACCTAAGGCCAACCATTACAGTTGAGCTTTGGAACCAGGTGAATGGAGCATGGGTGGCTATACCACAGGACGCCGTTTGTGCCTTATACTCGTTGATGCCACGTATGGAACTAACTGTTATGGCCCATGGCGCACACTGTGGCTACTATTTAATGGGACACATGCTGAGCTGAGGTGACTGAAATGCTAATAATTTCTGCAGAACACACTAACGTCCATGTCCTGTGATTATGAACGTCCTACCTCTAGTCATTCAATGTGTTCTGTTTTTTCTGAACATGAGTATATTTTCTATGAAATTTCACATGGTCACACCAGAGCACACGAGATGTACCAGAAAAAAACTCTGTTTTTATTCGCAGTCTTCCTAATGAGTTCATTTGCTGATAGATGGTTGAGCCATGGCTGGCTTATGCTATACATTGGATCAAACCTTGGTTGCTATTCTGTGTTCAGTCTCCCGCGGTTATCGCAATTGTGCTGTTATCCTCTCTTTCTGTTGGTAGCAGCAGCGGTGTGTATCGATATTCACACCGTGAACTATCTCTGGCCTGGCCCTTACAATTTCTGGCTGGGCTGTATACGGGCGGTTGGTCGGTTGGCGTGGATCAGCGAGGAAATCTCCGAGGCGCGCAGTTTGGCTGGGCCCGCTGGCGGGCTCGATGTGTGGTGTCTGTGTGGTGCTGTTCCCATTGCTATGAAGTTCGTGGCTCACCTATCCTGGACATAAAGTTGAGATTTTACTTAATATACCAGAAAGTCAAGACTGTCCCCATTGTGTCGTTTGAAGTTCGTTGTCGGCTGTTGGGATATTCCTGCGAGCAACAACGCTGGTTTTCAAGTTGGCAAATTTTCGCCACCCTCCGGTGGAGTTTAACTGTATTTGGTTATTTGAATTGAAGTGCACCAGCGGAATCTTCTGCCTTGTGGCCGTTAACGTTCCGGTTACCTGCCCTGGCGGTTGACGTAAATTCGGGCAGTGTATCTTCCTCATCGTGTTGTCATTGCCCAGCACGTTGTGTAGTTCGACAGCTTAATGTATTATGGGTTGTGGGCGCCAATATCTTATACGTTGTTCCATTGAATTCCCTGTTGTGTGCTGGTCGGGTGAAGTGGACGTTGTCATGTCGGTGGCTCTGTTGACTGTCTGTCGGGTGTGTTGTCATCGGATGGACTATGGTTGGGCCGACTGCCTGCTGCCTGTCTCACCTAAGCGAGCGTTTGTGTTTGAATTCCAGGCCGACCCTCAGAACTTCTGAGAGCCCATGGGTGTACTGCCTTTCCTTGTTTGTTCTTGTTGTTGGTACTTGTATGGATTCTAGCCAATTTTTAGAATAAGGTTGTTTTGCCCTTAAAGCGTCAAGTGGTTTTGGCCTTCTGCCTAATTTAAGAACTGTTTTACATAAAGCCAAAGGCATTTGCAAAATTAATGTTATTGAGCCTTAAGTGTTGGGCCTTCAGCCGAGTTTGAATTTAAGATCTTTGTTCTTAAATTGTCAGATTCTTTCGGCCTTCAGCCTAATTAAGGATCTGTTTTAAGATAATGCTTTGCCTTTTTAATTTTTGATTTTGGATGAGCTTTAAGTTAATGGCTTTCAGCCGTTTTTAAATTAAAGTGGTCTTGCCTTTAAGGCATGAGATTATACGGCACATTCAGCGGCTAATTTAGTTCCTAAACTAAAGCTGTGTTCCTTTTTAAAAAAAATTTTCTTGGCTTTTGTAGTGTTCGATCAAATAAAAGGTTGTATGTTCGATTGTAAACGACAGCCGCTTATTTTGGCCCCTTTCCACAACATAAACTATCTGTCCTGTCCTGCGGGTTTATCAGAGCGTTTTAAAGGTTACTTGGCACGTTAAGTTCTACATCTATATCCGCAAGATGTCCCAGGAATGTTAAACTTCAAGGGGAGACGTGGCCGATCGTAAGTACTTAGAATTGCATAGGAACCCATGGCCGCAAACGTCGTCGTACGCCGCCAATTGGTGCTGTACACCAGAGTATTGGAGAGGAAAGCCGCTAAGTGCTGCTGAACACCATATTATTAGAGTGAAACATGAGGATTTCCTCATTCGAATATTAACCAGCATACGAGGAACATGGAAAGGCATACGAAGTGTGAGCTTGCAGACATGCAATTAATATATGAAAGAAGAGTTCAATGAAGGAGCCACTGGGCACATTTATCGAGGAAGTATCCCATACACATGCCAAACGCAATACATTTTATTTGAACTTCTGCACCTAAAATTTCGCGAATACGGGGCATTAACAAGTGGCAGGGCTAGTGAGATCGTGGTCAAGATCGGAACGTACTGTTGTTAGGGAAGACTAATCCAAGCACCAGCATATGTGCCATTGCCTCGGACTTTGGAATGCCTCGTAGAAGTGACCAATGTGTTCCGAACGCCGAATGGTTCAAATGGCTCTGAGTACTATGGGACTCAACTGCTGTGGTCGTTAGTCCCCCAGAACTTAGAACTACTTAAACCTAACTAATCTAAGGACATCACACACATCCATGCCCGAGGCAGGATTCGAATCTGCGACCGTAGCAGTCGCACGGTTCTGGACTGCGCGCCTAGAACCGCGAGACCACCGCGGCCGGCCCCGAACGCAGAGTTCTTACACCCCTTTCTCCAAAAGGTGCAGTTATTGCACCTCAGTGATCATCCAGCACGTGTCCTTTCTAGCAATGTTTTCTGCTCCAAAGTGGCCGCTATCTGAATTTCACAGCTTGTGTGTTGCTCACTGATGAGGCCTCATTTACTAAGGATGGAGTACTCAGTCACCACAAAAAAAATGTTTGGGCACCAGGAAACCCCCTTGGCACCACGCAGCACAACATTGGTTCACAGTTAACGTGTGGGAGGATTTGGTCGTCTACAGCTTAGTCCGGTCATACCATCGCGCTTCATCGCAGTGGATTATCAGATCGTTCTGCAAAATGTCCTTCCCAGCTTTCCTGCAGATGTTCCAGCAAACGCGAGCCGCAACGTGTGGTTCCATTATGATGAGGCACCTGCTCGTTTTAGACTGGCTGTTCGTACGCATTTGAACTGGTTATTTGCGCTTCGATCGATTAGACGTGGTGGGCCTGTTACCTGGCTCGCTCGCTCACCTGATGTATCGATCCGTGCTTTCTGTCTGATTGGACCCATGAAATGTCTCACACACAGCGATCCTACGGAATCTTATATGGTCCTCGTCGCAAGAGTCGTCTGCGCAGCTGGTACAGTCAAAGAAAGCCTGGTGTGCTCGAGTTTGCCAGCCACGCGTGGCATCTGATGGTGCAGACTTCGAGCATCTGTTGTAACAATGGAGTTGTATTCAAGCCGTACAAAATGTGTAGTCACTATGTCCAATGAATGTTTGAAGCTAAGTACTCTCTTGTATCTTTTCGATTCTTCGACCTCTGCTACCACTTAACCGCGACTTTTGCTGTATGGGTAGCTATGCAAATCTCAATCCTTATGATGAGCGACAACCCCTAGAAGTTTGTCGCAACATTTCTCAAACACGCTGCACAGTACTTGGTAAGAGTATCAGGCTAATGCAAAGCATTCAAGGATCGGTGAAAACGTTTTGTAAAACACTTCTTTTGTCGATGAATCAATATTCTGTAAGATTTTTTCAGTGGCCTGATACCTGTTTTCCTAGAATTAATTTTATGTAGTTATTCGACTTCACGTCGCACCAGACAGTTACTCCTTGACATATTACAGTTGTCTCTGATTCCAGTGGCTTTTCGCCTATAGTGAAATAGACTAGTAATGCAACCATTGTAATACCTAAGACGGATGTACGCAAATGTCCAGGGAATTCAGAAATACGGAAATAAAAGTCGCTTAGGAATGAAATAAATATGGGTGCAGGTGAGCAAAGGCAACAAGGCTGCATGAAAAATGTGAAAATTGGAAAAAGAAATGACTGTCGCAAGGACTGGCTCAGCAAATAGAAAAGTCGAAGCAACCTTCGGTGACAGCATTATGAGTCCCATGAGAATTCTACTACTGAAGAGAGAGAGAGAGAGCGGGTACGTGGAAGAGTACATCGAAGGTCTCTAGGAGATGGAGGACTTGCCTGATGTCGTGATAGAAGAACAAACAGTAGTCGATAGGGAACAGACAGGGGATCAAGTGTTAGAATCAGAATTTAAAAGAACGTTAGGCGAGTTAAGATTAAATAAGGCAGTAGCAATCGAAAACAATGCATGGGAATTTTTAAATTCATTACGGGAAGTGGCCACAAAACGACTATTCTCGTTGATCTGTAGAATGTATGAGACTGACGACATGCCATGAGATTTTCGGAAAAGTATCATCCACGCATTTCTTAAAATGCAAGAGAATAAAAATGCGAGTATTATCGCACAGTCAGCTTAGTAGCTCATGGATCCAAGTTGCTGACAAGAAAAATATACAGGAGAATGAAAAATAAAATTAAGGCTCTGTTAGATGTCGGTCAGTCTGGCTTTAGGGAAGGTAAAGGCGAAAGAGAGACACTTCTGGAAGCAAGCCTGAAGAAAAATCAAGACCCGTTCATAAGATCTGTCGACCTGGAGAAAGCGTTCGACATTGTAAAGTGGTGCAACATGTTCGAAATTCTGAGAAAAATGGGGGTAACCTTTAGGGAACCGAATGTTATCTTTTTTCTCCGTGTCTGCATTTTTGCAACTCTCTGCCGCAAGAGGGTTCCGAACTGTTGCGCGTAACATGGCGGTGTGTAACATAACGATGTCGGTGCGTGAGAAACAGCATGCTGTAATCGAGTTTGATGAATTCGTAGAGTTCGTCCACACATGGAGTAGTGCCCCCTCCATCAACGCAAAAATGGCAGCTTGCACACAAGCGCTACGACATCTGCAACAATCGACGCCTATGGATCACTGACGTCGATCAGCCACCACACAGTTCCGAATTCGCCTTATCCGTTTCTTACCTGATTTCAAGGTCT